>NW_026712249.1:4132388-4519156 GCF_030504385.1 Musca domestica | reverse complement strand
TTTCTGTCTTAGGCTGTAGCATACATTGCAAACTTCAAATGCCAAATTTGAAATAATTCCGGTGAATAATGTCGCTAAATCATCAAAATACCGAATATCGGAGGGTACCGTTATATGGGGGCTATATGATAACTTGGACCTACATGGCTCATTTACGAACATAACTGCCTACTGGGAAAAAAATACATGTGTGCAAAATTTTAGCCTTCTATCTCAACTTGTTCGAAGATAGCGTGATTACAACAGACAGACAGACAGACAGACACACAGACAGACACACAGACAGACGGACGGACGGACATGGCTAAATCGTCTTAGAATTTTACGCTGATCAAGAATATACAAACTTTGTTGGGTCTGACATGAATATTTCGAGGAATTACAAACGGAATGACAAAATTAATATACCCTCTATACTATGGTGGAGGGTATAAAACTGCAACCAATTTCAGGCTGCTGTCATTTTCAAGCCACTCGTCCGACAGCTGTTAAAATATTCCAGTGACAGCTCATTGCATTATTTACAGGCGAACAAAGCATTTTGGTGAGAATTTTCTAGAGAACAAGTTATTCGTGTTGGAATTTAAGCGTGATAGTGTGATTTCTTTATATTTGACTGGAAAACCACAAGTGGCTATCGTTAGAGCACTCCAGTATTTAAATGTGAAAATATCTTTTGTGTCTCTTACCATCGCTCGTTAACGTGATACTGGTAGCGTAGCCTGACGTTAAGGAAGTGGACGGAAGAAAACAGCAACATCAGCAGAAATGGTTCGAAGAGTACGAAAAATGACTCGTGAGCTGAATATATCCCAATATTACATTCGGCAAACATAGAAAAATGAGCTCGGGGTAATGCCATTGAAATTCCAAAAAATGCAAGAACTTACATCGCAACAGAAAGAAAATAGACTCAAAAGAGCTAAAGAGTTGCTTCGCTTGGCCGAAAGTGGTGAACTGCCGGATTTGGTTCGTAAACAAACAAAATATCGTGTTTACTTGCCAAAGAGGTCAGCTGAAAATGTTGGCCACCAGAACACACTTTAGGTTGGACACCAGAACGCCGGCGATGGTGATGGTGTGGGCCGCCATAACAGCCGATAGTCGCTCTCCGCTCGTATTAATGGACCGTGGCATCATAATAAATGCCGAATATTATCGAGAAAAAATTCTGGATGGTGTATTAAAGCCTTAGCCACGCAAACATATGTATTGGCAGCAGATCTTGGACATTCCAACAGGACTCAGCACCATCGCACTCAGCACGCGCCACCCAAGCATGGTTACAAAATGAAGTTCCTTGCTTCATTTCCAGCGCACAATGGCCACCAAAATCTCCGGATACCAATCCGTTGGACTATTGTGGCTGGAGTATTTTGGAAAGCAATGTTGGCACTAAAAAATACCAAAATGTCGATTACCTCAAGCAAGCGGTTCGCCGGGAATGGTTCAAAATACTGCAGAGCAACATTCGGTAGCCGTAATTCGTGCCAAAGGTGACCAATTCGAACAAATAAACTTGTTCTAAAATTTGTTGCTATTTCCGACATTTTTTGCTTTTATTTAATAAAATTTAAAAAAAAAAATTAAAAATTATGGGTTTGGCTTTGTTGCAGTTTTTCTTTATCTCACCCTGGACACTTCAACACTATGTGTTGGTGTTTTATACATACACCTTGAAATGAGCTGAGTCAATATAGCTATATATGTCCGCCCGTGTGTCTGTCCGTCTGCCCATGTTACTTTTTAATCACGCTACGGGTCACAATTATGGCCCGATCTTCACGAAATTGAAAATGGAGGTGGGTTTAGGGTCAGAATAGTGCCCTATTGTTGTTGAAGATGATCGCAAAATATTTAGGAGTTGAAATGGGGCCAAAACTGAAAAATGTCCTGATTATGCTTTTGCTCTGCAGACCACATTGAGAAACAATCGACGCGGAATTAAGCATGGAGTTTAAGTTTTAGTGCTGAGCAGAAGCCTACCAATTTGGCAATATTTAGTGCGTAAAACAGACCCTAAATTACATGTAAGAAAATACGAAAATATCCACTAAGCAGCGACTATTTTTCATCTCGACCAAATCACAAATACATCACTTCCGACCATAACAGAGAAGCTGATAGCCAAGATATTGGATATATAGCATAATAGGTACAATGCATATGTAAAAGGAATATATCTTATTTATTCTGCTTGTAAGTCAAGAACCGCTTCGCAATTCCCATCAATTCGGAATGGTGTGTAGCCAGAAAAAGGATAAAATCTAAGAAAAACGGGGGAAAATATTTTTGAATTGTTCTTTTTCTGAAGAACCGCTTCGCAATTCTCATCAATTCAGAATGGTCTATAGCGAGAAAAGGATAAAATCTTAGAAAATCGTGAAAAAATATTTTTGAATTGTATTTTTTCTGAAGTTTTCTGCAGGTCGCAGTTATCGTCCGATCCTCACGAAATTTTTGCATAAGGCTAGGGTTAGGGTCAGAATTATAGCCTTGTTTTTGAAGATGTACATTTAAGGATTCAAATGGACCAAAAGAAATAAATTTCCTGATTTTGCAGTCGCTCTACAGGCCATAATAGAAAACCAATTGACATGAAAATGAAAAATGAGAAGAGAGTTAAGGACAAACCAAAATGGTAGACATTTTGGATAACCATTGCATTATATTTGGTTGTAAAATGGACACAACTTTCGAGTGAAATTATTTTCAATACTGCATAGTCGGCCCCGCACGGCTATAGCTTTTGCTTACTTGTTACGACGAAGGCAATCGGACGAAGATATATATGGAAAACTATATCTAAAGTTTGACCGATTATATCCAATTTTAATCATCGTCCTTGGGTTAAGTAGATGACTTGTGCAAAGTTTCACCTGGATCGGCAATTACTTTGTTACACAAATACAAGGACAGGCGGAGGACGGACGGTCGGACATGCAAAAATCGACTCAGAATGTGATCGTATGCAGATCATCAAAAGGAACTATGGATCTATCTCGTTTCCTATTGCCTGTTACAAACAAACGCACAAATACATAATACCCTGACCACCTTGTGGTGCAGGTCTTATTGAAATCAACAGAAAAATATAAATTTCTAGTCCTTCGATTTCAATTGAATAACATTTGCAATTCAGCTATTTCAACAGTGAAACATTAAATTTCAATGCTTTTCAATTAATCAATGAGCATGAATGAGTTCGTTTCGACAGGGTGAATGTGCTGCATCACATGCCAGCAAATGTTTTGAACGGCGATAAACAATTTTTCACCGATACTTTGGTGACATTTCAATTTTAGGCGAAAGTCATGGCAGTCAAAATAAAGTTTATCCAGGTTCATCATTAACAACACAACAACAGCAACGGCAGCAGCAGCAGTAACAGTGACATTCACGTACAACAATAACAGCAACAATTCCGACACACTTAACACAAATTTGTGACCTAGAAAATGCCAAGGACATTAATCCTGCCACAATCGCAGCCTAAACGACGAATAAGTAACCGCCATTGCCTTAACATTTTCATTTAACAATCCCAGAGATGGGAGTACCGAGATAATTATGTTGTTGTCTGTGTCTGTGTCGGTGTGTGTGTGAGTGTTTTTGTGTAATTGCTTATAACAGAATTTTGTAAATTAAATATGTTTGTGTGTGTTTCCCATTCATTTCGTCTTAATTACAAACAATGATGCATAAGAGATGTTCGGGTGCCCAGAATGGATGCTGTGGTCGGAGGCCGGATGAATGTAGACATAAATAAATGCATCAGCGGCAGCAGGAAGTGGTGCTAAAAGGAGGGAATACAAGCACAACAAAATTTAAATTTAATATACTTATCTAAATTTGATAAAAGTACATAAACAAATTAAGTACAGAACAAATTACATACAAACACCAACAGGAAACTGCCAACCCACAAATCTGCAAACATACAAACCAACGAATGGAAAGGAAAGCAAGCCAAAGCAAAGGAAAGCAGCAAAAACGAATTCAAATCATATCATATTTCTGTTGAGTTCAGTTCTAAGTAACTTGGTTAACTGACTAGTTTTACATTGGTGGTGTACCCCCCAGCCGCCCCTCCCCTTTATCGCAAAGGTATAATAAGTTTAGATTTGTTTTAAAAAATAACACCTTCTGTAGTGGCTGTGGCAGTGGCAGCAGAAACAGCAGTGGTAAAAGCAATAGCTTGGGGGCCAAGAAAAAAAGAAGTAAAAACCAAATACAGAGCTCAGCAACACGTTACTGCCATAGACGGAATAACAACTACAACAGCAACAACAACGTAAAGGGTTAATTTGATTTAGGATGGAACCGGCACCAGCGGCGGCAACAGAAACAGGAACAGACTGAAGAAGAAAGGTATACTCCTACATCGGTTCGGCAAACACCCATACATACATACCTACATACAACCGCACACGTACACAGACGTCAGAACCAACTAACACTCACTTATTTAGCCACTTCAGTAAAAGGAGTAATCTTGTTTTGGCTGTTTCGTTGTTGTTGTTTTTTCTCTTTCTTTGCATTTTACAACATTTCTTGCCAATAACAGGAAATCGCCCGAACACACACACACACACCGACAAACAACAACTCGAAAGCGAGCATACAAAGCAGTCGAAATGGAAAACTTTAAAGGGCAACATGATTTACTTCCTTTTTGGGTTATCCTTTTTATGTGATTTTATACAGTGGAGCTAATTTTTTGATTTAACTTTTTTGCTGCATTATTTTTGTGAGGTGTTGCAGGGGTTCGGTGGAGAAAAATATATTACAATTTTTACTATTAGAAATGGGATTTTAGTGAAAGAAAGATAATTACAAGGACACGTTATTATTGGCTTGTCGGCATGCAAATACACTCAATATATGACATATAATGTCCACGGTTCACGATTTTCCGACAAGAAGTTCCTGTAAATATTCTCTCGAAAATGCAGATTTTCTGCCATAAGTCCTAAAAAAAAGTCTCGCTAAAACTCGTTAATACTTATAATGAGGTTCTTGAAAAATGCACGATTTTCTTCAGGATATATTTAATATATCCCTAACAAAATTAACGATTCCACGACTCCATGTTAGAAATATACATTGTGAATCTTATTCCTAAAATCCGCAAATTTCATCCGCGAAAACCATGATAGGATACTATTCTCAAAAAATCTAAATATTTTACCCGCTAAATATAGTACAATTGTCGTCCAAAATGCTGGACTTCTGCGCTGTCTTCGAACCTCATGCAAAATTCCGTATCGATTGGAATTTTATTGTGAGCTAAAAAGCCCCCTTAACCCCTTAATATACATCCACCACCAATAAGGAAGGATCAAAAGTCAAGCGGGACCGACTATATGATACCCTACACCACTATGAGCTCCCGTAAAAAAAAGGTTATATTGAGAATTTATGTGAAGTAGATCATACCAACTATGATCCAAATAACATTGCTGTATATTGCATGATATGACTTCGATTGAATGAAGATAGATATCGAAGTTATATAAGAGTCTGAGCCGCTCTCGATAAAATTTGGCAGGGGTACTTTCGATCGGCATCCGATGCCCGATATGAAATATCATTGTTGTGGAGTGCATGTTACGCATGTGAGGGACTTCAACTACAAATCGAATAAAACATATATATGAGAGCTATAACTATATCTGATCCGATTTTCACCAAATATGAAACATTTATTTCTAGGATGAATTCAGTCGGAATTGCCAAAATTCTGTCTATTTGTGCTGATAATACGCATTTTGTACACAATAAACCTAATATCCGATAAAGATATATATGGAAGCTATATCCTAATCTGATCCGCTTCTTTTTAACATCCGATAAAATTTGACAGAAGTAGTTTTGAGCTCCATAAGTTATCTGGTACCATATACCATTCTTGTAAAGTGAGACTGTAGAGTGTATATTGCGAGTGTGAGTAACTTTAAACCACAAGTCGGATGAAATATGGAAGCTAAAACTATATCTGCACCGATTTTCGGTGCGATGTGCCAAAATCCAGGTTGGATGTGCCAAAATCCAGGTCATTGGGACTGGTATTGACCGTTTGGTGCACAATTAATCCCTAATCGGGTTCTAATTAAATTAGAACCGATTCTCAACGATTTAAATAGGGTACATCCTTGGGCCAAACAAATATAGTTTGGAAAATTTCATCTCAATCTGATAATAAATGCGACCTGCATTTTGTTCACGAATATACATGGTCAGACGGTCGGACTGACATGCATAAATCGACTCAGAAAGTGACTATGGGTCTATCTCGCTTCCTTATCCATGTAGAGTATAAAAACCATAGGCTTCAATTTTAACCCTAACCCCAAACCCGTGCTTAATTTCGAGCGCATCGGACTATAATTGAAGCGTGATTAGAAAATAACATGGACAGACGGATGGATAGACATATTAAGCTAGATCGACTCAGCTCGGCGAGATAGGAAGATCCATATATAACATCTTACGTGCTGAACCAATATTTCGAGGTATTTCATAATTTATTGAGACCTAGGAGATATTAGGCGAAATCATTAAATGATATTTAATATTTTTCAAAAGTTTGGCCCCTTGGTGGAATATCTAGCAAAACAGGGGCCTATATTTTCTTCGCTATTCGAAATTTTGATCATAACGAAAAGTTCCCTCTCTCTATATTGAGTTCAGATTTTTTCTATATTTTCTTGTTTGTCAATTTATTTTTGTACCCTCAGCCATATGGCTACAGAGCGTATATATAATTTGACACGGCCAAAAGTGTCTCATCGAAATAACGATTTTAGGCCCTATATCTGTTTGGACCAAATTCGTTTCAGGATATTTGGAGTCGATCTAAGGATGTCCGTCTGTCTGTTTCCACGATAACGCTCCAAAGGAAGTATCCGATTTGGTCCTAACATGGTACATCGTCATATTATTATCAAACTTAGAGATGGACAATATCGGCCCATTCCTTTTGATACCTCCCCCACAAAAGGTCGAATTTTTCGATGACAACATTTTACTGCACATAAAGAGAGAGGATGATCCGATTTTGTTCAAACTTTGCAAATCATAAAATTTACCTCAGTGCTAGTTCAGATGCGAAAATTGACAATATTGGTCCACTCCATCAAGTCCCTCCCGCGCAAAGGATTAGAACCCCTTATGAAATGTGATCTAAGAGTACGAAATTACAGACATCACAATATTTTTTATCACCCAACGGTCTGATATGAAGATGGAATAAATCTGTGTACTCCTCCTGGTACCTCCCCCACAAAGGGCAAAATCTTGAATATACATGAAGCTTATAAACCGCCAAATTAACATCCGATTCCATTGAAACTTAGCACATCTGATAGTCGTATAATCTGAAATTATTATCCGGTTCTCTTTTTTTTATATTTTTTTTCTTTTATTAAGTTTGCTATTCTGTTTGTAACACTTCGAAATATACATTTTAGACCCCACAAAGTACCTATATTCTTGATCAGCATAAAATTCTATATCGATTTAGCGATGTCCGTCTATCTATCTGTCCGTCTGTGGAAATCACTCTAGCTTCCAAACGAAGCGAAGTAGATTCAGGACTTTTGGTATTGAAAATAGGCCATATAGGTCCACGTTTTGGTATTGAAGTTCGTAATGTATATTACAGCCTGTGACAGAAAATAGAATTTGAATATTGTAATGACATGTGACAAAACTTGCCTATGCAGGTCCACGTCATCGTGTTGACCCTAATATAACGGCTACATTCGGTATTTTTAAGATTTTTTAACGGATTTTATCTTTTTGAAAATTACCAGATTCTTTCCGAACTTAAAAAAACAGATCTGCTGTAAAAATGGGATATATCGGTGCACTCCTTCTGGTACCCCCTTACATAGGATTTAAAATATTGAAAAAGAAACGCTCATAAAACTCTCACACATTCAAACATTCTTGCTAACGCAAAATCTGTAGTAAAGATACTGGATATATACCAACCCCTTCTGGTACCTCACCCACAAAGGTCACAATTTTCAGTATTTATATCTGTCATATCTATAGAAACAAGTTAGCGATTCTTTACCACTTGCTATGCCTAAATATTTCTATTAACCAGAAATCTGATATGAATATGTAATTTATAGGAATTTATAATTTCGTATAAAATCGGATATAAATGTTAGATTTTCTTTAAATTTTGCACCTACCAATATTTTTATCTGCTTTAGAAAAAATGGAATATTTTGGTCAGCTATATCTGGAACCTCACGCATTTTTTACACATTTTCCACAAATTTGCACATTTCTCATATAAAGTTATAGGAAGTATTTATATAATATTTATATAATATTTATATCAGACTTAGGTCAGATACGAAATAGACAATATTGGCGATACCCATAAAGAAAAGAATAAATATAATTCAAGGCTGGGGAATACATCTGTTGGCAAAACTGACTTATACTATTTAACTTGTTTTATTCTACATTACTCATTTTTGCAAGAAAAAAAGAAAACTTAAAAATATGTATTGTTAATTACAAAAGGTCGGCAATAACTGCGACAAAGGATTTTCCGTTATCATCGCTTAAAATTTAAATATGTGTGAGCAATGTCCTAGGTTACGAACTAAATTCACTGTAAAGTGGCTGTTGTTGGCCTGATTTTCAACAAAGCCATTAATTGAATTTGGTGGTGAAGGCAATGCCCTTCTTGTATATAGAATATTGACAATACATGTGCAGCACAGCACATTTCCGCACCCACCCAAAAGGGGACTACCGCGATATACACGTATAATGTGATATGCACACCCCGCACACCCTGCACACTCACTCATTTTCACACATAACATTGTACATATTTTTCGTTTCGAGTATGTGTTTATTAACTTTTTCTGTGTTAAATTTTTGCATGTTAAATACATTTTCTCACAATTCTAACCCACTAACAGTTAATAAATTATCCTTAAGGGTTTGAAACATTCCAGCGAACACAGGAACACCGAAAATAAAGCTCTGACAACAGCACACATGTGGCATGTTCAAGTGCGGGTATTCCTAAGTGTGTGTGTGTGTGTTGGATGTGTTTCTTATTTAACAAAATTATACTACGTATGTATGAGTATTTGTGTGTGTGTGTGTGTGTGTTTGAGTGGAGTGTGCTTAAAACACAACATTTATACACATCCTTAGACCCCAAGTGTCTGTGTTTTGTTTTCTTTTCTTCGTTCTAATGGCAGAGATCTGTATCGAAATAATTTCTGAGTTAGTGTCTTTGTTGCCACGAATGTGTGTGAAGTTGTGTGTGTGTGTGTGTGTGCGGTGTATTTTTTGGTACTGCCCCCAACCAATGTAGCAACACACACTTGTTCCGAAAGGATGTGTATGTTAATTTTTCATAACATCTGTTTAGTGGCAACACAACAAAATAATAGTCTTTGTGTCAAAGTAGTGACATTACTCTTCTTCCTTTCCCC
The DNA here is from genome assembly GCF_030504385.1 of Musca domestica. Taxonomy (NCBI): domain Eukaryota; kingdom Metazoa; phylum Arthropoda; class Insecta; order Diptera; family Muscidae; genus Musca; species Musca domestica. The sequence goes on along the minus strand of NW_026712249.1, from coordinate 4,509,677 downwards.
ACCCCCCTTCACCAACACATTTTCACATCAAAGCTCATTCTCCTGTTATGATCCTGTTGTTGATGATTTTATTGTTGTTGCCGAGGATGATGATGATGATACTAATGATGAGAGTGTGGAGGTTATAGGGATGATCACGAAGAAATCCATTTAAAATTCCATATAAATTTTGTAAATAGATTATAATATTTAGAAATTTCCATTTAAATCATTCGACAATAATGCGATTTTTCAATTTTGTGTTCCCCGGATAAATCCCATGCGACATCCCTAGAGTATGTACATACGTATATTCATCCATCTCTGCTAGTGACTGGTGTGTCGTTGTTATGCAAAGTGTTAATTTCATTTTCATAGCATCTTCAAAATCTCATCAGTAACTTAGAAACTGTTTTACAAAATTGTTCCCGTTTTCAGATTTTTCTCTTTTGCAAATGAATTTGTTTTCCCTCCCCACCTATCCGAGCTCTGGCAAAACAAATAAGTGAAGGAAAGTAAATTTTGCTCATTTTATTTCACTTAACGTTAACGTTACATGAACAATCATCATCGCTGCAACCTTGTTCTGTTTTTCAAGGTATTTACAAAATAATGGTAATAAGTTTGCTTTGCTCTTTTAGCGGGTGCTGTAACGTAGGTGGTATAAGGAATTCTGGTTAAAAGAGACCTAAAGTAAAGTTAAAAGACCTAATAATGAGTGGAATGATATTTTTGAAATTAGAACCAATATAAACAGCATGAAGTACTCTATATCATATGGAAACTAGTGCATCAGAATACCTACAATTTAGGTGGCGATCCTACTAACTTTGCTTCAAATATTCAGTGTTATGAAGGAAGTTGGTAGTTGTCGAAAAAAAAAGTACTATTCTCAGTACAATTCTAACAGATAGAATTAGCTATTATATAATTTTTAGAAGGGGAAAAAATTCTAAACTCTCTTCTTCCCATCTGAATTTAAGTTTACCGCCCTTCGGGTTCTCAAGAAATATTCAATGAAAAACCACTTTCTGATGTCTTACAGCCCTGCCCAGATATTACCATACACTCCGCCACATTGTTAGGTATTCAAAACAATTTCACACAAAAGTTGTGACCAATTTTACATATAAATATAATTCAATGGCCATCCAAAATGCTAGACTTCTTCCCTGTCCTTAACTCTCTTCACATAAAAAATTCAATTGTGACCTGTAGAGCGACTGCAAAATCAGGATTTTTTTCTTGTGGTACATTTGAACTCCCGAATGTACATCTTCAAAAACAATAGGCTTTAATTCTGACCCTTACCCTACCTACATGCTAAATTTCGTGCGGATCGGATGATAATTGTAACCTGTATATGATCTCAACCTGTAAACGTCCTCAAAATATAGTTTTGCAGGGTGTAGAATTCAAAATTGTAAGTCAAATAAAAATAAAAATCGCATGCGATAGTATTGTAGGATATAACAACTAAAATATCATCAGTCGGTTTTGCCGAGAGATGTATACCCGCATAAAAAAAGAAAGAAAGTAGACGCAAAAGTGCTAAAGAGTTGATTCGTTTGGCCGAAAGTGGTGAATTGCCGAATTTGGTTTTGTCCGATGAGAAAAAAATCGTTGTCTTTCAGTTTTGTAAACAAACAAAATGATCGTGTTTACTTGCCCAAGAAGTCAGCTGAAAATGTGCACCTTTGTTTGGCCACCAGAACTCAAGCGCCGGCCATGATGATGGTGTGGGCCGCCATAACAGCCGATGGCCGCTCTCGGCTCGTATTGACTGTGGCATTAGAATAAATGCCGAATATTATGGCGAAAATATTCTGGAGGGTGTATTAAAGCCTTGGAGACACAAACATTTTGAAAGCAGACCTTGGACATTCCAACAGGACTTAGCACCATCGAACTCAGCACGCGCCATCCAAGAATGTTCACAAAGTGAAGTTCCTCGCTTCATTTACAGCGCACAATGGTCACCAAAATCTCCGGATATTTTGGAAAGCAAGGTTGTCACTAAAAAATACCAAAGTGTCGATCACCTGAAGCAAGTGCTTCGCCGGGAATGGGCCAAAATACCGCAGAGCAACATTCGGCAGCGTGTAACAGTTTCAGTGGCCGTTTGAAGGACATAATTCGTGCCAAAGGTGACCAATCCGAATAAATCTAGACTTATTCTAAAATTTGATGTTATTTCCGACATTTTTATACCCTTAGCCATATGACTACAGAGGGTATGTATCATTTGATAACGGTTGAAATAACGGTTTTAAACCCTAGGTCTCTTTGGACCAAAGTCCTTTCAGGACATGTGGAGTCGATCTAGCGATGTCCGCCCGTCTATCTGTCTGGCTGGTGCTCACGGTAACTCTCAAAGGGAGTGTCCGATTTGATTTAAACTTGGTACATCGTAGTATTATGGTCAAACTTAGATCGAGTTCGGAGATGGGCCATTCCTTCTGGTACCTCCCCTACAGAATGTCAATATTTTCAAAGAAAAAAATTATTGCACAGGAAGAGAAAGGATAATTATAATTGTCACAAAATTTTTTTTAAGAGTCCGATTGTCTTCACATTTCACACGCTCCAATAATTGTATTAATCCAAGGTCTGGTACCAAGAAGGAATACATCGGTCCACTCCTTCTGGAACCTCCCCAACAAAAGGTCAAAATTAAAAAAAAGGAATAAATATTTTCTGCACAGAAAGAGAAGCAATAATCCGATTTTGCTCCAACTTTGTTAATTCTTATATTTGCGTCAGTTCTAGATCATGTGCAAAGTGGATAATATCGGTCCACTCCATCAAGTGCAAAGGTTAAAATTTTTGAATAATTATAACCCTTATAAAGTATGATGTAAGAATCCGATTGTCTTGAAATGTCTCACATCCCAATATTTTTATAAACCTAAGATTTGGTGTTAAGGTGGAATATATCGGTCCACTCCTTCTGGTAACTCACCCACGAAAGGTCGACATTTTGAATATCCATTAAGCTCATAAAACGCGAAATTACCATCCGATTCCATTTATACTTTGCACATCTGAATATTTCCATCAAAACAAGATGTGTTTTATTGATGGTAGAGATCGGAATACTCCTTCTTTCACATCCCCCACAAAGGTTCAATATTTTTAATATCCATGAAGATCATAAAACGCGAAATGAACATCCAATTCTATTCAGACTTGGTACATCGCTATATTTCCATCAACACAAGATCTATTATAAAGATGGTAGAGATCGGACGACTTCTTCTGGCAAATGGAATGCTTCAGTCGACTATACCTGGTACCTCACGCACATTTTAACATTTTGAAAAATTATCACATATTTCATATAAAGTGAAGGAAGTTACCAATAAAGTTCAAACCTGGCACTACGAAATATTTATATCATATATGTTTAGGTCTGATAATGAAACAAAATGAACAATATTCACCCATTACTTCAGAACCTACTGCATTAAAGGTCAACAAATTGAATAATTATAACACAAGTCAAAATATATTTTAATAATCGAACATTTAATAATCATACATAAATTATGGCGTTTGACTTTATTACATTTTTTATAAAATGTCGTGCCTACCAGCCAGCAAGACCGACGGATGGACGAACACCGCTAAATCGACTCAAAATGTCCTGAAACGGTTGGTCTATGGTCTAAAACTGTTATTTCGACTAAGCAGGTTTTGACCATAACAATTAATATAAACCCTCTCTAGCCATATGTCTGAGGTTAAAAAACATACTAAACCCTCCATAGTAGAGACCTTGCAAGACTTAAAAACAACCATACAATTTTTTTCTCATTAAAATTTGTTCCACATTCATGGTTGGTTCTATGCACTTTTCTAAGTATCCATCAGTTGATTGAATGACACCTGTAATGCAAATTATAAACTGACCATGGTCGCCAACTACGCAAAGAATATTGAATATGTACACTTGTAGTTAAAGGTGTTAATAAAACATTGGGGAGGGTCGAACTATGACGAAGAAAATTTAAATAGGTACTTATATAGAGAATAGTTCTTTGGATACAAATTCGGAAGTGTGCCTTGTCATTTATTTAAAAATAATTGAAGATTTAATTCGTCCCGATCATACTGTTGTACATATTTATAAAATAAATGTTACAAACTATATATTGCATTCCACCCCAATACATACTAGCAATACATGTCCATAACAAAGTGTTATATCACCACGTTCGATTTTTTCACTCATTTGGCCCAGGTAATATTTCAATTAATGTTTGCAGATTGCCAGAGATTACGCCACTTTGTGAACGTCCATCGTCGTCGCCGTCGTCGTCTCCGTTTGACTGATGTCAGTCGCTATTTCTACTGCTGCCTGACTGTATGGCGTTCAAGTGGCATTCCAAACAACCCAAACTCTAAATACGAATGTCGTTCTTTGGCGCTGGTTTTGTTTCGACGTTCGCTCGGTCTTATTATTTGTCTGGTTCTTATTATTTTAATATTATTTAGATATAGACATCGGGCGCCACTTTACAGCCAACGTACATTGCCGCGTTCGAAATGCCTTGGAACAGCAACAAAAACCACACCAACAACAATGAGCGCAATACAATAAAAAATCACTAAAAACCAGAGCAACTAACAAAAACAGAGCGCAAAGAAAAGAAGACAACAAAAGAACTAAATAAACTGAAGAATGAAAAAATCTGCACTAGAGGATGAGAAGTAACAAAAGGCAGTCGAAGGAAGAATAACAAGAAGAAGAGGAAGAAAAAGTTGTTCTTTGATTTGCATAAATTACTAACTGACGGACTGACTGACTGACATTACAACAACTTGTTGCCTAAGCAAATGAGCATAAATTAAATCAAATGCGAATACAAACGGGTCAGGCCATGCAAGGCCTGACAGGGAAGGGAAATGGAGAAAGTGTGGCGGTGATAATTTTCCATACATATATGCAAACACACACACACATACATATAGGTACACCTATGTATGTATGTATATGTATGTATGTAGGTATATGTGGAAACAATGGAAGTGATTTCAGTTATTGTTAGTGTTTTTTTTTTTTTTTTTGTTTGCATTTGAAAAAGAACATTTGACAAAGGTTATGCAAATGACAGTTAGTTGTTAAAGAAACTTCTTTTTTGGAACATTTCCCCCTCACCTTGCCCCATAAAACACTCAGTTAAATTCCCATTGAATTATTTGTTACATTTGTAGTAACAGGTATGTGTGTGTTCGTGTAAGTTAGCATCAGGGCTGTGCATTTTTCTGTCCTGGGGGATCTGTTATATTCTGCATTACAGGATGTGGGTATATTAAAATGTTGTTTGCAATGCCTCGAAATATCCTCCCGATATATACTGGAGGATACAATTTTGAATAGATTCAGATATCTATGTTAATATGCATGTCAATTGAGATTATGTCTAGAATGATTGGAAACTAGGTTATATGAGACCGCATTTAAGTAAGCCCTTATATAACGTTTTTCCATTATTGGGTGAAAATTTTCATTTTACGATTTTATATGTTTTTTTGGAAGGACCTGACCTCGTATTGTTAATAATAGAACATTTTTCTAAAAACTGGTTTTGGATCTTGAAGATAATATTTATCAACGAATATTATTTATCAAACCCGATATGCCCTTCAAAACCAAGGGAGCCCAAGAGACAAATAGAGAACGCTATTTAGTCTAAATATTTGGTATTTCCAGGTATTTAAATACCGACCATGTAAACCAATATTTTAGGGATTTAGAGGACAACCTAATTGGACCATAATTTAACTTTTCACAAGGTGGACGGTATAGAAAGTTCAACAAAAGCTTTGATGAATGAATTCCGATACAGGCCTAAAATTTGTGTATTTCATAAATAGAAAAAAATATGGTGAATGGGTCACATTGGTTTTCATTTTCGTGAAATGAAAAAACTGCAACAAACTTTACACTGCTGTCATTTCCAAGCCACTCGTCCGACAGCTGTTGAAATTATCCCAGTGCCAGCTCATTATATTATTTACAAGCCTACAAAAGCATTTTGGTGAGAATTTTCCAGAGAAAAATTTATTCGTAATGGAATTCAAGCGTGATTTCTTTATATTTGGCTGGAAAACCACAGGTGGCTATCGTTAGACCACTCCAGCATTTAAATGTGAATTAATCTTTTGAGTCTCGTATCGTGATAGTGGTAGCCTAACCCGACGTCATGGAAGAGGACGGAAGAAAACAGCAACATCAGCTTAAATAGTTCGAAAAGTAAAGGAGCGAATTGATCGAAACCCCGTCGCAGTGGCCGAAAAATGGCTAGTGAGCTCAACATATCGCATTATTCCATTCGGCAAATATTGAAAAATAAGTTCGGGGTAAACCCATTGAAATTACAAAAAGTGCAAGAACTTACACGGCAACAGAAAGAAAATAGACTCAAAAGAGCTAAAGAGTTGCTTCGCTTGGCCGAAAGTGGTGAACTGTCGAATTTAGTTTCCTTCGATGAGAAAACATTCGTTGTCCAGTAGTTTGTAAATAAATTGTGTTTAATTGCCAAAAGGTCAGCTGAAAATATGCACCTTCGGTTGGCCAACAGAACTCAAGCTCGTATTAATAAATGTCGAGTATTATCGCGAAAATATTGTGGAGGGTGTATTAAAGCTTGGACAAGCAAACATTTTGGCTTCAAACTTTGGACATTCCAACAGGACTCAGCACCATCGTAAGAATTATTTTCCATTGTGCGCTTCATTTCCAGCGCACAATGGCCACCAAATTCTCCGGATACTAATCCATTGAACTATTGTTTCTTGAGTATTTTGGAAAGCAAGGTTGGCACTAAAAAATACCAAAGTGTCGATCACATCAAGCAAGCGAGCCGCGCGGAATGGGTCAATATACCGCACAGCAACATTAGGGCAGCGTGTGACGGTTTCATTGGCCGTTTGGAGGCCAAATTTCATGCCAAAGGTGATCAATTCGAACAAATTTAAACTAATTCTAAAATTTGTTGCTATTTCCGACATTTTTTGCTTTCATTAATTTAAATTAAAAAAAAAATAAATGTAAAAATTATGGCGTTTGACATTGTTGCAGTTTTGTATCTCACACTGTATATCTGCGGACCCCTTCTAGTACCTGACCCACAAATGGTCACAATTTTCTATACTTTTATTTGTCATATCTTTCGAAACAAGTCCGCGGTTCTTAACAACTTGCTACAGCTAAATTTTGCTATCAAACAGAAACCTGAATATGGAATTTAATATTTCGCATTAGTTTGGATCTATATTTTCGATTTTCTTGTAAGTTTACCCATAACAATATTTGTATCTGTATTAGATGAAGTATGAAAATGGACTAATACGTTCGACTATATCTGGTACCTCACGCACATATTAAAATTTTCTAAAAATAATATCATATCTCATACAAAGTGAAGGAAGTAGTCGATATTGTCCAAGCCTGGTCCGTCCCAATATTTATATCGTATTTAGTCAGGTCCTATACAAAATGTACAATATTGACCCATTTCCTTTGGAACCTACTATTACAATTTGAATAATCATAACAGAAGTCAATATATATTTAAATAATCAAAAATTGGCTGAGGGTATACATCTGTTGGCAAATCGACTGTTACTTTTTAACTCGTTCATTATATATTTAGGTCCAGTTTTTTCTATAGCAACCCAAAATTCAGTATTTTGATGATTTTAACAACATTTTTCAAAATTGTTTCAAGTCTGGAACTCGTTATATATCAAATCCTCCGTAGCAATATTGGTGCTTATCATACTGGATTTATATTATAAGTTAAATATTGTCCCCCAAAACGTTCACATATTACCCCTTGAATTCACATTCTGAGTGTGCCCATCTCTGATTTACAAATGATTATTACATATATTGTATGTGTGTATGTATATAAGTATGTCTACAGTATATACATTGCCCATACTTTGGATAATGAGTTTAATGTTCTTGCTTCAATTGTAAAACTTGCACAAAAATGAATTGTACAAAGGAAAAGTTGCTCACCTGTTGTTGTTGTTTCTCCGACATTACTTTTAAAGCTTTAGGAGCTTAACTAGGAGGTTCATTTAAGTTCTTTAGGTAGGTTTGTTAGAATTTAGTTAGATGTTCTTGGTATTACTTTATTACATTCTTGTTCAGTGTCCAATTGAAATCACTCAAATAAATATTTGGTTTGATTTTTTATGCAAAACAGGTAATGGTAATAAAGAACAGTGGGTACAAAATATAATATAAACAGAAATCAGAAAATAGCGGACGAAATTAAAATTAGGTATAACAAAACGTATATTTTTACTGTCGGAGCTATCGTTGTTTGTGATGTTTCTAAAGATGTTATCTGGGAAATAATCAAAAAATTAAGAATTATTTTCCAAGTTCTTTTTTTTGGCAAATGAGATGCAAATATTTTTTTGATATTCTAAAATACACGGATTACAAGGAACCTCAATCCGAATTGTCACATACGTGAAGTTTTTAAAACGGACCAAATTGTTTTTATTTTTTGTGTTGCACAGCGTAACTCACCTCATTGAAAGAAAGGTTTATCCGATTTTGTTCAAACTTTGCAAAAACAAATATTTATATTCGTGCCTAGGTCAGGTACGCAAATGGACAATATATCGACCCACTCCTCAGAGTACTTTCCCACCAAGGCTTACAAATTTTGGAAAATTATAACTTTTAAAAAAATTAAAACAAGAGTCTAATTGTCTTCAAATTTCGCACATCAAAATATTGCTGACTACACAAGATCTATAGTGGAGGTGGGATATAGCGTAATACCCTTCTGCTTAAAATGTTATATACATTATAACATTTGGTAAACTAGTCTTTTTTTCTTCTCAATATCTAAATATTTTTCCACAGATCTTTTGTCAGTATTGTACCTATCCTCAAAGCGACAAAATTTTGACTAGACACGCATTTTTGTCTACATTAGAGCAAGTCTGAAAAGGTTTTTGTTATCCGACTTAAAGTAGTTTCCAGTAGGCAAAAAAGATTCATGCAAAGCTCTGTTCATATAGGTTCAAATTGTGGTAAAGACCTCATATGAGGGTACCCTTTTGTATTTGGATGGTTTTGGCCACACTTTTTTCAAAGATGATATTTGGAATTCGAAAGAGGTACCACCTATTATTATGTACAGATTCCCATTCTTTTTGAATAGCCTTCGTATGACGACACCTTCCGATGTTCGGTTTTTGACAATTTAAATCAAATTTTTCAAATTTATTGCTTCAAAATTGAATTTTGACTCCATAATAATATATAATGGTACCTCCCGATATTTACTATTTTGAAGTTTTTCACCATCGTCAACATTTTTCACCATCGTATTTTTACAAGTGTTGTTTTCCAAATGATAGGGTGTTTTAAAGTTCAACCGGCCGAACTTAAAAGCTTTGGGTTTATTAAATTTTTCATACCGTTTATAACTCCTCGAAATATTCATGGTAGACCCTTCAAAGTATAACTATTCTTGATATGCGTAAAAAAATCTAAGTCGATTTAACGATATATGTCTTTTGAACAAATAACCATAGAAAGCTTAAATTTTACACATACCTGTATGGTAGGCAGGCTAACTTCGTATATCCGTTTTCGTATAGCCTCCATATAACTGTACTTCCCGATATACGAATTTTGACGATTTCAACTTGTTTAAAATTCGGTAGAGTTTGTAACGGGTTCCACCACCTGTGGCAGAACATTGTCTGTATATGTTCACGTTTTTCTATAGACCCTGTGAAATTTGACCTCTTGTTAATCTGTTTCTTATGATTTAAGATTCAATTTCTTATGGAGTTGTTTGAAATACGCTACTTAGGGTAATTGTAATTGGTTATACCTTCTGTGGCACTTACATAGGTTCAAGTTTTGCTACAGCCCCCTTCTTTCAGTACTATCCGTTATTCGGTATTCTGATGATTGTAGCCACGAAAATCTATTGGCAAATGGGGAAACTAAATTGCAATATACATTTTGGCCCATCTTTACATTTTTATTTCTTTGTCGGAACCTATATTGGGGGTTTCAACAATTTAGAATCCGAAGTTACTATTTTTTTATACCCTCCGCCATACTATGGAAGGTATATTAACTTTGTCATTCCGTTTTTAACTCCGCGAAATACTCATGTCAGACCCAACAAAGTATATATATTCTTGATCAGCGTAAAATTCTAAGTCGACTTAGCGATGTCCGTCTGTCTGTTGTAATCACGCTTCGAACGAATTGAGATAGAAGGCTAAAATTTTGCACACATGTTCATTTTTCCAGTAGGCAGGTTAAGTTCGTAAATGGGCCATGTAGGCCCACGTTATCATATAGCCCCCATATAACGGTACCTCCCGATATTCGGTATTTTGACGATTTTAGCGACATTATTCACCGGAATTGTTTCAAATTTGGTATTTGAAGTTCGAAATGGATGCTACAGCCTAAGACAGAAAATTATCTGTGCAGATTCACGTCTTCGTATAGCCCCCATATAACGGTACCTCCCTATATTCGGTATTTTGATGATTTTAGCGACATTATTCACTGGAATTGTTTCAAATTTGGTATTTGAAGTTCGTAATGGATGCTACAGCCTGTGACAGAAAATTGTCTATGCTGGTCCAGGTCTTCGCACAGCTCCGATATAACGGTACCTCTCCCTATTCGATGTTTTGATGATTTTAGCTACATTATTCACCGTTTATTTCAAGTTTTGAATTTGAATATGGTAATGGCTTATGAAAAACAATGCCTATGTGGGTCCACGTCGTATAGACCCCAATATAACGGCTATATTCGGTATTTCTAAAATTTTAACAGGATTTGTTAAGGATTTTATTTTTGGAAAATTGTGGAGGGTATTCAAAGTTTGGCCCGGCCGAACTTACTGCTTTTTAACTTTTTTTTTGAAAATATATCTCGAAACAATTCGTGATATTAGGATTTAGCGACACGAAAAAGTGTAGTGTATCACATTGAGCCTAGAGTCTAGAAGTAATACATATCCCCTATTATATTTCAAAAATCTATATAACATTTCGCAAAGTTTATTTCAAGAGCCCTAAAACAGAGTGAGAACGCAATACCCTAGGGGGGTTTTGATCTACGTACGTAACAATATCACTTCAATTTCGAATTTCCCACACCAAATATTATTAGTCAGCAACTTAAAAAGCAAATGTTCTTCTGAAGACCAAAAATTATCTAAATTTTTTGTCATACAACAATTCACAATGAGCTGAGACCAATTAAAAAGGCTATTCTTGGTGGTGTAAAAACTTTTAATTACATATTTTTAGACTAAATTTTCCCCAAATTATATTTTCGATCTTCAACCGCATAGGTTTAAAGTTTAGGTGAAACTTAATTGTAAAATTTAAAATAACCTGCTAAAAATTATTCAAATCTTGCCGAATATAACACTTTTTCAGTTTCTATTTTTAATATTAGTTTTAAGATTTTCTCTTTAAAATACTATGATAAATGAAATAATCTTGTAATACTCCCCAATACCATGAAAACTTTGACATACGCACGAAATATGTTTGGATATGAATTACTTATCAAAACCCTTTTCAATCCGACACAATAATTCCACTGTGTGCTATTTTCTTAAGCAATCTATGCAATTACCAAACTATTCGCACACACACACACACAAGTACACACCATGTGGATGCCAATGTGTGGCTGTGACTGTGTGTGTGTGTCCATGGTGGTTGGTCCCCATACATTCTCAATGATATCTAATAAAACCACACTCATTTAAAATCCATTAAACTTTTGCAAAACTCTGGATATAGTCAACCTCCGCCCGAAAAAATCCAAACTATTTTCGTAGAGACGGTTGAAAGCGGAAGTGGGAAAAGTGCTGGGAAAACTATTTGAATGATTTATGCATTTATCATCGGAAATAGTTGTGACGTTGGTAGTTACAGCCAACCATATTCCTTGGAATCGAACAAACCCTCACACTTTGAGAAAAAAGTCGTGAGCTTTATTCCTTTGGAATTGAATAAATGCAAGTGTGTGTGTGTGTGCCTCTGTGTGTGTAAGGATCTCTCTGTATGCAAGGCTATTTGTATAGCTAATACTCTGGAAATTTATGTATATTAAGAATATTGGTACAAATAAAAGGAAACCAAGAGCTGGAGCTACAGCAACAAAAAAGACTAAAGCAACGACAAGAAAATTACTAAAAGTTTCAATAAATTAGTTCTGCGTATGAGATATGAATACTAAACAAACTAACCGAAACTCTAAAAATGAGAACTCAAAGTCTTCGTAGCTGCCAGTTATGTGGACTGGATGAGAATGTCAGGACAAGGAAAACTATGTTGGTGCCTGGCTGTTTTTTTTTTGTTGGTGTGCTCCTGTCAATAAAAAAGAAGAATGACTATCTCAATCAGTCGAGTTGTGTGTGTGCGTTTCTGTGTGTGAGTGAAAGAGATTTTTGTTTTTTCTTTAGCTTGCCGTATGTGTGAGTGTGTGTATTTCTATTTGTGAAATAACTCAAGAAAAGCATTTTAATTGAAAATGACACTTAAAAGTGTTTTCCAACTTTTCTTTGCTCTTTTTGCTAGTGTGTGCGTGTGTGAGTGAATGTGTGGCCTGGCGTTTGTGTGTATGTCTGGCGGTCTGTCGAACGAACGAAACTATCTGTCAAACACGAAGTACCTAGCAGAGGAGACGTTTTTCATTTACCAAGGACCAACTTTACTGCTGCCGCAGAAGAAGAAAGACATCAGCAACGGCAACGACAACGACAGCGAAAACGACGAACAAATTAAAATGAAAATGAAACTTACGGAAATGTTTACTCACAGACAACACTAACAGGGTCCTAAGCACAAGCCGGAGTTGTAAAATGGAACTTCTACATTCTTCTTGCTTCTTTTTTTTTTTTCTGTTCCCAGTTCGTTTTTTCTGCTCCTCGGAAAAGCTGCAATGCAAGCATGCCTGACGCTTGAACGGCTACCAAGCTTAGACGTCAGCTATGCAAAAGTTCTCTTCTTGGCTTGGCATAAATGTGAAACTTATTTCCTTTTGGTCTATATCAAATGACGATGAATGTCCTTTGTCCATGGGTCCAAGACAAACGAAGGACAAGTAATTTCATACTCACACAATTATATATTTTTCTATAGCATAAGGAAGAGAAAAAAATATTATTACAGTTTGTATGTTACCAAGAAAGAAAAAAAACGTACTGCAATTTGTTTTTTCCCAATGAACACCTAGGCCAACAAACAATGTGGAGAATAAAAATGGAATTGATGTAACTGAGAACCGGTCAGGGAATGTTATTATATAATATGTATCATTCAATATAGAATCGTTCTGCAAAGTAGATTGTCCCTGAACTAGATGTAGATGGCTCACTATTCCATATACTCTAATGTACAGGGTGAGATAAAAAAAAAACTGCAACAAAGTCAAACGCCATACTTTTTACTTTTTTTAATTTTACTGAAACAAAGCATTTCGTTATAGAATCAAATTTTAGAATAAGTTTAGATTTGTTCGAATTGGTAACCTTTGGCACGAACTATGACCTTCAAACGGCCAATGAAACCGTCACACGCTGCCCGAATGTTGTTCTGTGGTATTTTGGCCCATTCCCGACGAAGCGCTTGTTAGAGGTGATCGCCACTTTGGTATTTTTTAGTGCCAACCTTGCTTTTCAAAATTTTCCAGACACAATAGTCCAACGGATTGGTATCCGGAGCTTTTGGTGGCCATTGTGCGCTGGAAATGAACCGAGGAACCTCATTTGTAACCATTCCTGGGTGGCGCGTGCTGAGTGCGATTGTGCTGACTCCTGTCCAAGGTCTGCAACGAAAATGTTTGCGTGCCCAAGGCTTTAATACACCCTCCAGAATATTTTCGCCATCATATTCGGCATTTATTCTGATGCCACGGTCGATTATTACGGACGGAGAGCGGCCATTGGCTGTTATGGCGGCCCAAACCATCACCATGGCCGGCGCTTGAGTTCTGGTGGCCAACCGAAGGTGCACATTTTCACCTGATCTCTTTAGCAAGTAAACACGATCATTTTTTGTTTACAAACTGCTGGACAACGACTGTTTTCTCATCGGAGGAAACCAAATGCGGCAGTTCACCACTGTCGGCCAAGCGAAGCAACTCTTTAGCTCTTTTGAGTCTAGTTTCTTTCTGTTGCGGTGTAAATTCATGCACTTTTTGGAATTTCAATTTATTCACATTTAAATATTGGGGTGCTCTAACGATAGCCACTTGTGGTTTTCCAGCCAAATATAAAGAAATCACATCATAACGCTTGAATTACATCACGAATAACTTTTTTTCTGGAAATTCTGGAAAATTCTCACCAAAATTCTTTTGTACGCTTGTAAACAATGTAATAAGCTGTCATTGGAATAATTTTAACAGCTGTCGGACGAGTGGCTTAGAAATGAGAGCAGTCTGATGTTGGTTGCAGTTTTTCCACACCCTGTAGATGGCCTCCGACACCATCTACTCTACGGTAGATGGCCTCCGGCACCATCTACTCTACAGTAGATGGCCTCGGACACCATCTACTCTACCGTAGATGGCCTCCGACACCATCTACTCTACCGTAGATTGCCTCCGACACCATCTACTCTACCGTAGATGGCCTCCGACACCATCTACTCTACAGTAAATGGCATCCGACACCATCTACTCTACCGTAAATGGCATCCGACACCATCTACTCTACCGTAGATGGCCTCCGAAACCATCTACTCTACCGTAGATGGCCTCCGAAACCATCTACTCTACCGTAGATGGCCTCCGAAACCATCTATTCTACCGTAGATGGCCTCCGACACCATCTACTCTACAGTAGATGCTCTATGCCATGATCTACTCAACAGTAGACGGCATCTGACACCATGTACTCCACTGTGGATGGCCTCTGCTACCATCTACTCTACCATAGATCTACTCTACAATAGACGGCCTCTGCCACCATCTTTTTATGCTCTCAGTCATATGGCTAGAGAGGGTATATGTCATTTGGTACAGCCAAAAAGTGCCTCATCGAAATAACGGGTTTAGAACCTAGGTCTCTTTGGACCAAATCCGTTTCAGGACATTTGGAGTCCATATAGCGATGTCCTTCCGTCTGCCTAGCTAGTGGTGGGCACGATAACTTTTGAAAGCAGTATCCAGTTTGGTCATAACTTGATACATTGTAATATTGTTATCAGACTTATATCGAGTTCGGAGATGGACTAAATATTTCCACTCCTTCTGGTACCTCCTGCACAAAATGTCGAAATTTTCAAAAGAAAAAAATAATAATTATTTACTGTACAGAAAGAGAAAGGATGATCCAAATATTTGTACCAGTGCCAGGTCAGGTGTGAAAATGGATAATATCGTCCACTCCATCAAGTACATCCCCCACAAAGGGTAAACATTTTGAATTATGAAATCTTTTAAAATGTGAGTAAGAGTCCACTAGTCTTGAAATTACACATCTTAAAATATTTTTATTAACCCAAGGACAGGTGTGAAGGTGGTATACTTCTTATCTCCCCTACAAAGGGTAAAAATGTTGAACAACTGAAACGCTCATAATTCGCGAAATTAACATCCAATTCCATTCAGACTTGGCTCTCACAATTTCCATCAACACTAGATGCCTTCCGGTACCTCTACTGCAAAGGGTCAAGGTTTTAAATAACCAAAACATTTATAAAAAGTAAGCATACGGTTGCCTTCATACTTCGCACATCCCATTACTTCCACTAACACTAGATCTGCTGTGAAGATGGGATGGACCGACATCCACACCTTCTGATACTTCACATAAAATTATTTCCAATATATTGAAAAACGACTATTAAACTAAAAAGTTTGCTGGGTTACTAATCCACGGCGCACCAAAAAGTATCTAGCAAGTCCATTGAGAGGAAATGTGCAATGACATACATATACACACCACAGAAAGAGAGACAGGGAGAGAGAGAGAGTCAACATGTACATGTTTGTGTGCATGGCTCGGTGGTACGACTTCAACATTTATGCTCGTTGAATCGTTTCCAACTTTAATGGCCAAAGAAAGTTCATGAAAGCACCGGAAACCGGAAGCAACCAATAATTCAAATGAATTTCAAATCAAATCATTACAAAACAAAAGGGGCCATCAGCTCCCAACATTCACACACACACACACATAAGCACACAAACAGTCTTAGTGGACAAAATGAAAAGAAGGCAGACCATGTAAAAGGACGTGTATGGATGGCATTTGACCATATTTGCAATCGCACAACGTTCTTAGCCATGTAAATTTTACATGACCATTTTGGCCTTGGTGCAAGAGGAGGTAACGAATGGAATGGAATATACTCCTGTTCCCGCTGTTCCCTATCTCAAAGGTATAGCAACAAACAATAAAGGAAGATGAACAATTTCCTCCGTTTTTTTGTTCCCCGTATATATTTTTTTTCCATTCCGTTCTTTGTCTCATTCGCTTCATTGTGTCCTTTTGTCCAACTGAGTGAACTGGAGGTTTTTCTCTCTGTGTCGTCTCTGTTTTTTGCATTGTATCGTTTTAATCTAATTTTTCTGAGATTTTATTAAAAACGAAACAAATGAAGGAATCCAAAACAACTGTTCAACAGTTTGCTTTGTAAATTAGAGAAGAAAATACCAGAACCAGGAGGACAAGTGCAGCAATGTTAAATTGCTATTTCAATTTCATGGGGGAAATTGAGGAAAATTAACCAAATGGAAATATTCAAAGATTCTGATATCGTTCTATAATAACATGACAATCGGACACCTGATTAATTAAATAGTTCCTTTTAAATACCATAATTATTAGAATTACATCAGGGCTATATCTTCATGATTCATGTTTAAATATCGATTTTAAGTTTTAATGTACTTTCACTAGAACTTAATTGTACTGAAATCGAACAAGGAGAGATTTATGTATTTGTAACAAGCAAAATAAACCCATACTTACTTTAGACGATCTTCATAGAATCATATTCGGGGTCGATTTATGGATCACCGAGTGATTGTTTTTGTAAACGAAAAGCAGGTTTTAGTTATGGTCCAATTGAGACGAAGTTGTGCAAAACTTATTTTTTCGCCCAAGAACGAACCCCATTAAACATTGTTATAATCGGCTTAGATTTGGGTAAAGCAGCCATATAAAATCATCTAAATTCAAATTTGTTAGGCACCCAACGCTTAATAGGCGCGGATTTCGACTAAATTTGATAAAAACCGTTTAAATGCGAGTGTCCACCAGACTTGATTTTGAAGTCTTCTTAAAATAAGATAGGATGTGATCACCAAATCAATGACGTTTTGTAAAATTAAGTTAAAATCGGTTCACTTCTGCAGCTCCCAAATATATTTCTGTCCGATTTCACAAAAACACTGTGTACCGATTTCGTGATATATTGTGTACCACATCCATAATATTACAACGAACAGTATATATTTTTGTGTTTAAGACAATATTTGACCTTTATGTGCCAAATTTACTGAAAATCTTCATCTCTCAAAATTATTTCGAAAGATTTGCAGGTACTCCTTCCCAAATCCGTAATATTGACGGCATCACAATAAAATTCGGCAAAAGTCTATTTTTTTCCAAATGTATATAATTTTTAATTAAGATGTAACTATCATATACAAGGTGAGATAAAAAAACTGCAACAAAGTCAAACGCCATAATTTTTACTTTTTTTTTAATTTTATTGAATGAAAGCAAAAAATGTCGGAAATAGCATAAAATTTTAAAATAAGTTTAGATTTGTTCGAATTGGTCACCTTTGGCACGAATTATGACCTTCAAACAGCCAATGAAACCGTCACACGCTGTCCGAATGTTGCTCTGCGGCATTTGGGCCCATTCCGGGCGAAGCGCTTGCTTGAGGTGATCGAAACTTTGGTATTTTTTAGTACCAACCTTGCTTTTCAAATTACTCCAAACACAATAGTCCAACGGATTGGTATCCGAAGATTTTGGTGGCCATTGTGCGCTGGAAATGAAGCGAGGAACCTCATTTTGCAACCATTCTAGGGTGGCGAGTGCTGAGTGCGATGGTGCTGAGTCCTGTTGGAATGCCCAAGGTCTGCGGCCAAAATGTTTGCGCCCAAGGCTTCAATACACCCTCCAGAATATTTTCGCGATAATATTCGATTAATACGAGTGTACAGCGACCATCGGCTGTTATGGCGGCCCACACCATCACCATGGCCGGCGCTTGAGTTCTTCTGGTGGCCAACCAAAGGTGCACAGTTTCAGCTGACCTTTTTGGGAAGTCAACACAATCATTTTGTTTGTTTACAAACCACTGGACAACGAATGTTTTCTCATCGGAGAAAACCAGTTCACCACTTTCGGCCAAGCAAAGTCTCTCTTGAGATCTTTTGAGTCTATTTTCTATCTGTTGCGGTGTAAGTTCTTGCACATTTATCAATATTTTCTCACGAGCCACTTTTCGGCCATTGAGACGCGGGTTTCGATTAAGATCCTTCTTTACTTTTCGAAGCATTTCTGCTGTTTTCTTCCGTCCACTTCTTTTCCGGTAACGAGCGATGGTACGAGACACAAGAGATTTATTCACATTTAAATGCTGGAGTGTTCTAACGATAATCTCATGTGGTTTCCAGCCAAATATAAAGAAATCACACTATCACGCTTGAATTCCATCACGAATAACTTTTTTTCTGGAAAATTCTCAACAAAATTCTTTTGTACGCTTGTAAAAAATATAATGAGCTGTCACTGGAATAAATTTAATAGCTGTCGGACGAGTGGCTTAGAAATGAGAGCAGTCTGAAGTTGATTACAGTTTTTTTCGTCTCACCCTGTATATCCCATTGCAGAAAATTGACTTAATATATACACGTTCAAATATGGGCATATTATAAAGTTCAGAAGAGAGAATTTGGAAATGAGGGTATATTAACTTTATCATTCTCCATAAAGTATTTATATTTGTAATGAGCATAAAATTCTAAGCCGATTTAAAGATATCCGTCTGTAAAAGACACGATTTGACCTAGAAATTAAATTTAGCAGAACAATTTGTGTTGTGTCTAGGATGGTTGGTATTGAAAATGAGATATATCGGTCCACGTTTTTGTATAGTCCCCATATAACGGTACCTCCCGATATTCGGAATTTTGAAGATTTTTCCACATCTTTTCACGGATTTGACTAAAAATTGGTATTTGTAGGTCATAATAGGTTCTACTTCGTATTGCGAAACATTGTGTGCATAGCCCCCATATAACGGTACCTCCCGATGATTTTTGCCACATTTTTTCTGATCATGGGTAGTAGCTCCGGTGGCGAAATATTGCATGAATATTTCCACGTTTTGGTATAGCCTTTTATTTTTTTTAACTTGTTTTTTTTTTTTTTTTTTGAGTTCTTGAGGACAGTAGTGACAAATATTATTTACTGCGTTAAAAATATTAAAATTGTTCAAATCCATCCCAAGTGCTCGCAGTGATAATCATAATGAATTTCAGAATTAGGGTTTTTCCAAAAACACAGCTTTTTTACATCCTACTCACCCATAATGATCCGCATGCACAATCGAATACCTCAAATTAAGTACCATTTAGTAATTTTCGTACGTACTTTAGTATTTTCAAATTCACCTTCTTATTGAAACTCTACTTCCTCAATGTGATTCTTTACAAAAATTGATAATTCAAACTCCATTCTTATCCGCAATTTGGTACTTTTCGAACACATATTGTACGCATTTCTAAGTCCACCACCTTGATCCTAATTGCAATATTGACAATTATTATTATTATAATAACTTTAGTACTATTTAGTACACCATATTCTCCATAATTTAAATAAACCTTCTTAACTAGAAGCTACACATTGACAGGCATCCTAATACTCGGTAACAAATTTGGTATTTATCTTACACTTCGTAAAAATCCGCAATAATTGAAGAGGAGGATATTGGATACATTTGGTCTCAACCCTTTACACTTTTGATGGAATCATATACCATCCTATACTCGGTACCAAATTTTACATTTTTCGTCCTCTTAACAGTATGCATCTACAAGCCCACAGTGTTTTGTATGTGCAAACTCATAATTTTAGATTACTTTCTCTATACCAAATTTCGTACAATTTTATCATTTTCGTATGGGTTATAGCATTTCCAACGCCGTATTTTCACAGTGATCACACTATAAAGTCCGGATTTCCATATCCACCACCTTACCTTTGAATTACACACTCACAGTGATGTAAATACCAAAATCTATTTTTCGATTCCACTTCCTGCACTCTATGCAAACTTAGTAAACATCTATACAAACACTTACACTTAAGTACACGTTTCCAAAATTACCTCCTTCGATCAGGCATATTTCCCAACTTTTATTTCTATAATGTCACTTTGATTCTAATTTCAAGATTTTAGCTGTATCCGTTGAAAACATCATGTTACCAAATTTGTAACTTTTAATACTTTTCGTGCAAACAAAGTTCCGGTCGATCGTATTTTTAGATTTCTCTGTGATTATTATTTAGTCTAGCTGAATTTTCTCTTTTCAAACTGTTCACTTCTTACGTGTATCGCTATGATCGCTACGATCTCGTTCTCAATATGATTTTGAGGTTATTTTTAATCAGTTTCAAAATCCCCAAAAAAAAAAATCAAAAGTGGCACATATTTTTTATTAGATTTGTTTTTTATTAATTTAATTTCACATTCCACACATCATCATCCATTGCTTCTAGTTACGGGGTCTGACCACAAAAACTTGAGGTCTGTTCTTGTTCCTGTTGTTGCCACGTCTGTTACCACGACGACGATTGTTTCCACCACGGCGGCGCTTATTAACAACACGACGGCGGTTATTTCCAGGACGACGTCTTTGCAGGGCAGCCTGAGCAACAATTTGTGGCAAAAGATCACCAATTGGTGATGGGCCGACAACACCCGCACCACCACCACCACCAGTTGCACCGGTGGTAGTTAAAGTGCCAGTTCCAGTACCTGTTCCTGTGGTGAGTGTGCCAGTGCCCGTGGCAGTGCCAGTAGCTGTAGCTGTGGCCGTTGCAGTGTTGATAATAATTGGGGTAACACCGTTACCGGTTCCAGTGGTTGTGGGCCTCAGCTGTTCCAAGAATTCCTGTTTCTGATTGATGGCCTCATTAATTTGACTATTTGAGGCTAGAAAACGTAATTCGCCATTCTTATTATCCTTGACATAGATTCCAGCCAGACGTTTATTTACCACAGGTCTCTTAGTTGAGGCTTTAATAAAACACAAAATATATTTTTATAGCAAATATTGCAAAATAAATTATTTCAGAAACCTACCAGCACTGACACAGGCCAATAGAGACGAGGCAATGAGTAAAATTCCAAATAATTTATGGGAAACCATATTTCCTATTCGACAACCACCTTGCCTTTCTCCGACGTTATTACCAGGAACTGTAAATGTGATTTAATGTCAAATCAAGATACAACCATAGCTTTTATACGCTTCTCAAAAGCGGTCGGGTACTGCTGCTGGTCACTGTTGGTATCTTGGCTTCTTTTTGGGCGTCACAAAGGGAAATGATATGCAAAAATTTTTCATTTAAGCAAAAAAGAAAAAACTTTCTTCCATTAAATTATTAATTCTTGGAAGCTTTTTGCAGAGAATCATGATTGTTCAAACAATTGTTGGCTATACCCTACCGCACTTGAATAATTAGAAAGTATTCTTTAATTTCGCTATTTTCCCCCAAGGCAAAACATTTCTCAATCGCAGCATAGGCTGGTGGTATTCAAGTACATGCTGATGGAGAGATATCTTCTATTTCGATTACCAGTTCTTCATTTGGCAATGACACTCAACAATTTAGCTGTTGGTTTTGGTCTGTTTGCTTGGCCAATAGCAGAAACAGAATGTCATCGACATACAGCCAGAGTCACCGAAGCAGTTATGCCCCCCAAGCAAAAGAAGTCAACACGTTTGATGGCAGCATCCCTCACTCATTCACTATCACCACCAGTCAATCGTCCATTGGCATAATTAGTTTATGGCTTCTACCGGCCAACTGTAAATTTTTCAAGTGGCGGGCATACTCGTTTTGATAATACCGCTGATTTCGAGATCAGGCGCCCTTAGTAATAGCAACACGTTTCCCTCTTGATATATATTTCTAAAAATATCTATTTAAAGATTTTAAATAAATAAAAATATACAAGTGCTTAAAAGCCAAGAAAATCTATAAACAAGAGAACAACAAGGGAAGTAAAGGAGAATAAAATGGTGGTACCAAAGCTTACTAAAAGTACCTAAGTTTTGATTATTAACAATTTTGAATATTTCGTTATTTCGATATGGAGTAACGAGAATCATTGTTTAGCAAAGCAAATTGTAAAAATCTGGTTGTACCTGCACTCCCAACATCTTTGGTATTAAATGTTGGATATATTCTACTTCAGAATTCAAGATACATATATTTCCACCCCACTATCTTATAAAGAATTTTCGAATTCCGGTATTTCCAAAAACACCGCGTTTTTACATCTACCTACGAACAAGGACACGTAACCCAAAATTCACAATCCAATCGTCTTGCCTTTATTATACCCCAAATTATCTATCATTTAGTAACTGTCGTACCTGTGGATTTTCAAATCCACTTTCTTGTTGAAACGCTACTCCCTCAATGTGATTCTTTACCAAAATTGATAATTTGAGCTTCATTCTTATCCCCTATCTGAAATTTAGTACATTTCGTACGCCTTCCTGAATCCATCTCCTGACATAGAAGCTTCATACTCAAAGTGATCATAATACCAATATTTACGATGCTAGCTGTTTTTAGACATTAAATATTAATGTTGGTACCATTTAGTACTTTTTTAAATAAATCGCATTACCTGAAAGCTAAACGCTCCTCACTCAGTGATCCCCATACCAATATTCACAATTTTGGCTACCTTGGACTTAAACAAAATTATCATTAACTTATACCAAATCTAGTACCATTTAATACCTTTCCTACACATATTGCTCGCATTTCCACAACGACCCCTTTATACAACACAACTTCAATGTTAGTAAAAAATGGTAAAATTATTCTTAGACAAGTAAAAAAGTATCAGTCGGCATTTCCGACAGATATATATACCCTCAGCCTATGTCCTATTATTTAAATATACTTTGGCTAGTGCTACGATTATTCAAACGTTTGACCCTCTATGGAGCAGGTTTCGATGGAATTGGCCAATACTGTCCACTTCGTATAGGACCCAAAAATATGATATAAATATTGCGACATTCCTGGTATGGATTATATGGACTTACTCCTTCGCTTTATATGAGATATGTAATAATTTTTTAGAAATTTTTAAAATGTGAGTGTTGTACCAGTTAGAGTCTACCGAAATATTCCATTTTTATACTTTATTTAATGCTAATAAAAAATATTGAGCGAAATATTGGGCAAAATAAAAAGAAAAGATATTTATGTCCAATTTTATACGAAATCATAAAGTCCATATTCATATCAGGCTTCTTATTGAGAGAAATATTTGGGCATAGCAAGAAGTAAAGAATTGCTAAATTGTTTGGAAAGTTATGACAGATAAATTCATTGAAAATTGTGTCCCTTTGTGGGTGATGTGCCAGAAAAGGGTTCGCAGATATATATCAACTTCACAACAGATCTGGTGTTAACAAAAATTTTTGTATGTGTGAAATTTGCAGAGAGTTGGATGCTTATTTCGCTTTATTTGAGCGTTTTGTTTTTCAAAATCACGAACCCTATGTATGGGGGAGGTACCAGAAGAAATGGTTCGATCTATACCATCTTTGTAACAGATCTTGTGTTGATAGAAATATTCAGATGTGCCAAGTCTAAATAGAATCGGATGCTAATTTGCGTTTTATGAGCTACATGGGTATTCAAAACTTCGACATTTTGTGGGGGAGGTACCAGAAGGAGTAGACCGATATATTCCATGTTAACACCAGACATTGGGTTAGTAAAAATATTAGGATATGTGAACTTTGAAGGCAATCGGACTCTTACATCACATTTTATAAGAGTTGTAATTATTCAAAATTTTTACCCTTTGTGGGGGAGGCACTTGATGGAGTAGACCGATATTGTCCATTTTCACACTTGACCTAGTACTGACGCAAATATTAGGATTCGCAAAGTTCGAGTAAACTCAGATCATCCTTTCTCTTTCTGTGCAAAAAATACATTTTTTGAAAATTTCGACCTTTTGTGGAGGAGGTACCAGAAGGAGTGGACCGATATATTCCATCTTAACACCAGGTCTTGGGATAGTAAAAATATTGGGATGTGTGAAATTTGAAGACAATCGGGCTGTTACTTCATATTTTTTTAAGAGTTGTAATTATTCAAAATTTTGGCCTTTTATGGGGGTGATGCGGTGCACTCCATCAAGTACCTCCCCACAAAAGGCCAGAATTTTGAATAATTACAACTCTTAAAATATTGCCCATTTTCGAACTTGACCTTGCACTGTTGCAAATATAAGAATTTCCAAATTTGGGCAAATTTGAATCATCCTTTCTCTTTCTGTGCAGAAAATATATTCTTTGAAAATTTCGAACTTTTGTGGTACCAGAAGGAGTGGACCGATATTGCCCACCTCCGAACTCGATCTAAGTTTGACAAAAATATTACGATGTATCAAGATTGAACCAAATCGGATACTCCCTTCGAGAGTTATCGTGCGCACCAGCCAGAGAGACAGACTGACGGACATCGCTAGATCGACTCCAAATGTTCTGAAACGGATTTGATCCAAAGAGATCTAGGGTCTAAAACCGTTATTTCGACTAGGCACGTTTTGACCGTATCAAATGATATATACCCTCTGTAGCCATATGTAAAATGCGCCAATATCTCTTTCCCTTTCAGAAATAACATTAATACAAATAGTATATTATTTAGTACATCTTTATAATTTTTGTGTCCCTTGGTAGCAATTTTCAAACATTTAGAGATATTAGTTATATTTTAGTACATTTCGAGAATTTTTTTCAAAACGTCTTTCCGAACAAGTTTTTGGTTATACAGGCATGCATATTTAAAGAGTTTTAAAATATTTAGTAATTTTACCCTTCTAGTACGAATTACCAACATGACTTAACGTACACCATTTTGTCCATCACAGACAAACCTACCTCATAGCATCTCCTAATGGCTCCAAAAACAATGGTCTCAAAATATTACTTTTTTTTGTATTTTTCATATTTTAGTACGAATTTTCAAAAAAAAAAAAACAGTCCTATCTCGCACCTTCGTCGCTAAGTCGACGAATCAGGTTTGCACTATGTCGGATACTGCCTTCGCTGAATTCAATTTTTGTATTTTTTTATATTTTACCATTTTGGGAGGGAGGTTTCAGACAAATTGGACCAATTTCCCAAACAGACTTCAAATTGGCGGAAACTGATTCTGCCCAGAGGCATTAAGCATTTATGAGTCACATTTTTGCTACCACAGGGGGTTTAATCTTGATTTTGTAAATCCCACTTCCGTATAACAATCGTCGAATACCCCCATAAAATTCTACACAAATTCAACTGCGGGCAAGTCGGCGATTCTTTACAACTCGCTATATTTAAATATTTCTCTTAACCAGGCATCTGAGTTGAATATGTAATTTATTTAAATGTTCGATTTCCTTCAGATTTTGCAATATTTTTGCAAAAAATGTGTACATATCTCTTATGAAGCTTAGGAAGTAGTCGATATGTCCAATTCTGGCACGTTGTAATATTTATATCAGCAATAATTCCTCCAACACAACACCTAGATAGAACGGCCCACTTCTTATGGTACCTCCCCAAAAAAGGAATCAACATTTTGAATAACCAAACTCTCATAAAAATCTAAATAAGCATCGGATTCTTTTGGAACTTCTTACATTTTTCTAATAACCACTCCTTCTGGTACCTCCCCCAAAAAGGGTCAACATTTTGAACAACAATGAAGCTCATAAAGTGCTTTCGAACTCGGCACACTCCAATATTCCTATCAGCACAAGGTGTGGTGTGAATGTGAAAGATATCGGACCAGTCCTTCTGGCAGCTCCTTACAAATGATCAGAATTTTGTATAATTATCACTTAAAAAAATGGGAAATAAGCATCCGATTCTCTTCAAATTGTACACACACCCCAATCTCTTAGCTAACACAAAATCTGGTGCTAAGATGACATATATCAGATATATCTATAGCTCCCAAATATATTGTTCATCCGATTTGTTAAATTTCTCTTCACAGCCGTAATATACACTCCATACCAAAGATACTCGGAGAAACATATCAAATATATCTCACAAATACTTTGGCCAAATTTTATCGAGATTTCAAGTATATTGTGCACCAAATAGTTAATATAAACCCGAATTGAGTGGTTTGTAGAGCATACAAACGAGCTTAGTCTGGAAGAAATAATAAATTTGGTAAAAATGGGTTTATATGGTGTATGGTATCATGGCCTTTCTTTACTGGTTCAAATATTACTTTAGTTTTAATTTGTATAGCTGATGATACAAGCTGACAATAGCTAATTCAGGATCGCCCTGGGTAGGTCTTATGAGAAAAACCACATCTACCTTAATAAATTGTCTATTTAATTCTGATATAATTAAGGATTTAAACTTGGAAATACAAAAATAGAAATTCCGTAAAGATTTTGAAACAATTTGGTTTTTAATTATTAATTACAAATTTTCTTGAATACATTTTGAAATTCTTGTGCGAGATACATCAAAATGTCAAAATTGATTCCTATGCTTTGTCTATATATAGAACCAGAAACATTTTTCTTTATGGACAGACCACAACATTGTGCATATTTTTGTAATGTAGCCCAATAAGTGAAAAATAATTGCAAAAATCAAAACCCTCTCAGTTCATGTTGCTGAGGTAATGTTTCACATATCCCCACATTCTTACCTGTCCGCATAATTGCGAACTTCTCGATGTGTGTGCGTTGTTCTTTGCTCTGCGGAACTAATAAATAGACATCTCCACACCTGATGTAACCCCGTAAATCAACTGTTAAATTGTTTAGAACAACAAGCACAACAACAATTTGCTGTGCGAAAAGCAAGAACAAAACAAAGCGTGGAGCGCGTTGCTCTTAAATGGAGGCTAAGTGAATTTCAAAGCCACAAAATATATCGAAAAAAGCTTTTTACGCAGACACAACCTCCACCCACATCCGCAGTGCATATGCCATATGGTAACCGCCACTCGTGGTGACTACGTGTGTGTGTAGGGCTCCGCGCGAATTTTATTGAATTACTAACATTATCCTTTTGCATTCTCCACACACATACATACACGCACACATAAATACCCGCATGCATATGTATCGTTTCAACTAGAAATGTTTAACTTTTGCCGAAATTTTTGTGTGCGTACATTGTGGGTTTTAGTTTGCAACTGGTATGAGACGAACTCCTGCATGTGCCATCGACAACGTAGTCGTAACGAGGATGGTCCAATGAATTTGGTTGTAGGTGAATGGAAAGTGGTACGATTTTTTTGTATTTTGTTAAAATTTTATTGTAAATAGAATTCATGGACATTTCAAGGATTCATTGTTTACATGAGTTGTTTATATTGGTAAAAAAATATTTATTACATATTTATACCCTACACCACAAGGTGGTCAGGGTATTATGTCTTTGTGCATTTGTTTGTAACAGGCAAAAGGAAACGAGATAGGCCCATAGTTCCTTTTGATGGTCTGCATAGAATCACATTCTGAGTCCGTCCGTCTGTCCATCCGCCTGTCCATGTATTTTTGTAAACAAAGTACAGTTCGCATTTATTGCCTTATCCAGATGAAATTTTGCACAAATCATTTGACCCAAGGACGAACCCTATTGAAATTGGAGATATTCGGCCAAAATTTAGGTATAGCTGCCATATATGTCTTCGTCCGATTTACCTTTTATTGTGCATACTATTGTCCGAATATTATGGAATTTTGCACGTACGATCAGATTGGACCTGTATAAGTATGCCAAATTTGATCAAAATCGGTTCAGATATAGCTATAGCTCCCATATATAGTGTTCATCCGATTTGTTATTTTTGTCCTTCGCAGCCGTAATATGCACTCTTTAACAACAATACTTGGTGAAATATATCAAATACAGCTCAGAAATAACTTTGCTAAATTTTATGGCGATCGGTTCAGATTTGGATATAGCTCCGATGTATAACTTCGCCCGATTTACCTTTGATTGTGCACCAAACATCTTATATTTGCCCAAATTGGATTAAATTTGGTACTTACAACCGAATAGAGTCTAGAAGCTAGAACGTCAAATTTGGTGAAGATCGGTTCAGATATAGCTATAGCTCCCATAAATACTGTTCATCCGATTTGTCATATTTGTTACCCACAGCCGTAATATGCACTCCGTAACAACGATATTCAGGGAAATATATCAAATACAGCTCAGAAATATGTTTGCCAAATTTTATCGAGATCGGTTCCGATTTGGATATAGCTCCCATATATATTTTTATCCGATTTCAAATTAATTGTGCCGCAAATGGGCAATACAAGTATGAATTTAAAAGATACAAATGCTTCGGCATATTTAGTCCTTTGAACTTTAAATTATAATTATAATCGTAGCGTGTATGATTTAATTCTCCCATAAAAACTTTTAATTGTATGTCGGCCCCGCCCGCCTTTAAGACTTTCTTTACTGTTTATACCCTACACCACAAGGAGGTCTATTCTATTTTAACAATTTACCTGTCTTACTGCAACAAAGTCAATAGCCATAATTTTTACATTTGTTGTTCTGCGTTATTTTGGCCCATTCCAGGCGAAGCGCTTGCTTGGGGTGATCGACAATTTGATATTTTTAAATGCCAACCTTGCTTTCCATAATACACAATAGTCCAACGGATTGGTATCCGGAGATTTTGGGGGCCATTGTGCGCTGGAAATGGAGCGAGGAACCTCCTTTTGTAACCATTAATGGGTGGCGCGTGCTGAGTGAGTCCTGTTGGAATGTCCAAGTCTGCGGCCAAAATGTTTGCGTGCCCAAGGCTTTAATACACCCTCAAGAATGTTTTCGCGATTATATTCGGCATTTATTCTGATGCCACTGTCGATTGATACGAGCGGAGAGCTATCATCGGCTGTTGTAAGTAAACGCAATCTTTTTGTTTGTTTACAAGCTGCTGGACAACGAATGTTTTCTCATCGGAGGAAACCAAATTCGCCACTTTCGGCGAAGCAAAGCAACTCTTTCCCCCTTTTTTAGTCTATTTTCTTTACATTGCGGTGTAAGTTCCTGCACTTTTTGGAATTTCAATGGCTTTGCCACGAGCTCAATTTTCAATATTTGCCGAATGGAATATTGCGATATGTTCAGCTCACGAGCGATTTCTCGCCCTCTGCGACGCGGGTCAAGTCGCTTCTTTACTTTTCGAACCATTTCTGCTGATGTTGCTGTTTTCTTCCGTCCACTTCCTTGACGTCGGGCTAGGCTACCAGTATCATGGTAACGAGCGATGGTACGAGACACAAAAGACACTGTTTGGGGTTATTATATAGAGATTGCAACTTTCGTCCGACCCTCACGAAAATTTTCATAAGGGTAGGGGTAGGCTCAGAATGGCTAGGCCTATTGTTTTTAAAAATTTCCGCAATATATTGAGGCGTTTAAATGGACTATCAACTAAAAATGTTCCTTATTTGTAGCCGTTATAAAATAGAAACCAAAGGACACGAAATCTCGCATGAAGTTAGAGTTTAGGACTAGGAGTAAAATGGACCACTACTTTTGTGCGAAAAAATACAAAAAAAATCCATTCTACCGAAACGCTGAAAATAACTTACAGGCGAAATCCAAAACACACAAATAGCGAATATCTGGCTTTTTATGATGATTTCGTTGACGAATATAGCCAAATATCGCAGACAAGTCTAAATTTGGAGATACAGAGGGGCATCTTCCAAGCCAATCGACATGGAATTTTACACGAGATGATAGTTAAGGACAGGGAAGAAATATAGACCAATGGACCAAAATACCGCAGAGCAACATTCGGGCAGCGTGTGACGGTTTCATTGGTCGTTTGAAGGCCATAAATCGTGCAAAGGTGACCAATTCGAACAAATCTAGAATTATTCTAAAATTTGATGCTATTTCCGACATTACTTTCTCTCACTCAATAAATATTTAAAGAAATGTAAGAATACTGGCGATTGACTTTGATGCAGTTTTGTATCTCACCCTGTATACGAGAGAATACGTAAGTTACAAATTCTTGAATCGATACTTTTATAACTTTGAAGAATAATGCGCTTTATAAAGTTGGGGTGCGTGGAAGGTACCACCCCTTCAAATATCTGAAAACATAATGGTATACTTTCATCACGGTAAACTCCGGAATGACATACAAACATAATAACATACCTTCAAACATTTTGTTTTATAGATATAAGTATTTCAGATTATTAGATCATTTTCAGCGAATGATCTCGAAGAACCCAATTAATTTCCATCCCTCAATTCTCGTTATTTTGAGCGAAAACACATACATGCATACTTACAAGCATTGGTGGCAGGATAATTGCTTTTTAAGATATTCCATTCCAAGCCCTAATGGGGTATGCCGCCTATAGGAAGCGATATTCTATCGCAAGTTCATATCTTGTGTAATGGTAGGGTATGGTCGGGTGGTTGTCTGTGTGAGCGTTCTGCCAGATTTGTTCTTTTAATTTCTTTTTGGCATCCATGTTGAATGAACTACAATATCCGTATAGCGTTTTATTTTTGTTTGGTTTCTGTTGCTGTTCCTGTTGTTGCAACACTAGATCTCTATACCCAAAACCCCTTTTTCTCGGTGTCATGAATATGATATTGCCCTTACGGTTTAATATTGCATCACAGCATCATTGTACGGCCACACCAACACATACACACACAGGCACATATACCAACACCAACACCTGCACCTGAACATCCATCCACCTGAACAAACTCTATTGTGGCGGCCTTGGTTGTAGTGGTAAAAGTTTCAACATTATGCTCGTTATTTCGCCTTACAAAAACATGCTGGCTCGCTCGCTGCCTGGCTGGCTGGCTGGCACCGTTGATGGCGATGGCATCCTTGCACGGCATGGCTGCATGCATATCCATGTTCCATTCATGTACCATCAAAGTACTTCATTTTAGATTCCGGGTATTTTCGTGTTCCAATGAAGCTGTTGACTGGATATCTAGCTGGATGGCGGGCGAGCGCCCTGGATGCCTGGCTGATGACTAGTTGGATACCTGGCTGTAGCACGTTGCACTCCATGACACGGTCTCGGCGACGAGGACGACGCCTCTGCTCCAGGTGAATGAAACCAACAGTACAAAACAACAAAAACATATTTTGCCGTGAAATTATAATTTTAATTAAAACAAAATGACGGAGTGACGGCGGCAACGACGACGACGACAACAACGACGGTGGTGGTGGTGTCGTGTTGTGCTGTGCTTTTCTTGTCCCATTTTCCCAGGAACTTTACTTCGTTCTTTGGCCAAAAATTTAAGAGTCTTTTCGTGTTCCCATTCACCGGCGGATATGTGTTTTACAGTTTCTATTTAACATAATCAGTAATGAAGTTTGAATAGCGAATGTGTGCTTGGTGAGAGCGCCTGTTCGTCGTCCTGTTGCATCGTCGAGAGAGAGCTCAAGGAATATCCTGGCAAATTGAAAATTATAACTACAGTTATGACCACCACCACCACGACAAAATGGCGCATTTGCAAAAGCTAATTATTTGCGAAAGGACAATTGTGAAATTCTAAAAAGCAAGGAGAACGGACATATGTAAATATAAATGTATGTAGGTATGTATGTAAATATGAATGCATGTTAATGACATGTCACCTTTATTAAATTCAAATGACATCTAATTAAGTATTTGTATCAAAAAGAGATTATTTCGAAAAACACTCAAACATGTGGAATTACAAACAGAGCGGTCTGTCCAAAAATGCCATGAAGGAGACAATTTGTACCACATGATTTTGGAAAATTGTTAACCGTAATTACAAGCGTATGTTTTAGGGGTTCTATGAAGAGAATTAGAATACAAATTATTAATTAAAAAAAACATCTTGTCTCTGAAAATTTTATAGTTAATAAAAAAAATTCGAATTGTTAATAAATATATATAGTAAAAAAACCTTTAACCGCGTTAAAGTGGTTTAATATACAAGTTTTAGGGTTCTGGTGGAAACATGCGTCACTAGCTCGGAATATTATGAAAAGCAAAGGTGCTCCTATCAGTAACATTGCTAGAGATTTTCAAAATCGAAAAAGCAATTACAAAGGTTTGCAAGTAACTGATATGGTCTCAAGTTATACATGGCTGTTTCTGGCAATTCTCTCACAAAAGTCAAAAATCAAAAAAAAAACAGTAAAAAGAGTCTAACAGTCGGGCAGGGCCGACTTTATGATACCCTACACCAATTGTAACCAAAGACATAAAATGGTAAAGACTAGGCAAAATGCATTCTTTCTTTGTGGCTATACTATCTTGAAGAACAGCTCATGACAAAGGTATGTTGATATAAAAACCACCATTACAGAAACAAAACATTAATAAAAATTTAAAAATTTAAAAATTCCAAAATTTTGGTTTCAAAAGTGGTTTTCACAGGGTTGCCAAATCTGAATCGATCTCAATAAAATTGGGCAAAGGTATTTCTGATCTGTATTTCATATAGTTCCCCAAATATCGTTGTTACAGAGTGCATATTACAGCTACGGAGGACAAAAATAACAAATCGGATGAACGTTATATATGAGAGCTATAGCTATATCTGAACCGATCGATTTCACCAAATTCGACATACTTGTTTCTAGACTTAATTTGTTAGTAAGTGCCAAATTCCATCCTATTTGGTGCACAATAAAAGACAAATCGGAGGAAGATATATATGGGAGCTATATCAAAATCTGAACCGATCTCTATAAAATTTGGCAAAGGTATTTCTGAGCTGTATTTGATATTTTCAGCTGTGGGGAACAAATATAACAAATTTTGGAAAAATGTTGAATTTTTTAAGATATTTTTTGAAGAAATTTCTGACTAAAAATCGTGATTTTGTGGGTAACTCAAAAAAGGTGTTAGAGAATTCCACTACTGATCAAAATTGTATTTTTATATAAAGTTTCAAATAAAAGTTTCAAAAAATTGTGAATTTTTCTCCTGACGAAACTGGAGGATTTTTTATGAGCACATTTAAAAACAAGTAAGCAAAGGCTACAGTCGAGCGGGGCCCACCGTTAAATACCCTACAACACAATAATAAACGATATAGTTTATATAGGCGAGACACTCGAAAGAATTCCACAAAATATTGTGACAAATAATAAAAGAAAACAATTAGGTTTCGTTCTCTAATTTTCGAATAATAGCAACTCAAACTAATTTGCTCATTTCCAATTTATTGGTAGATGTTGCACGTAAATGGTCTTCCTAGATCTGGAACCAATATTTCCCAAAGACCTATAATCTCTCAGAAGTGGCAAAAGATTAACATTTATTATTGGTTTTTGACTGAAACGCATCTATATGAGATACAGACATTTGATTATATTCTTCAACGAAATCAGCGTCAACGAAGTAGACAGAAGTGCGTCTTTCCTGTATTTGTGAATTCTCCAAAAAGTCACTGGAATGGATGGACATTTTCGTATTTTGGATGGCCATCCAAAACTGCTTGGCTTTTGCAATGTCCGGTAACCCCCCATTCAAATGTGCGTGAAGATCGGGCGATAATTACGACCTGCTGACAATTGTGCACTTTTTTGGTCCATTTCAACCCCTAAATATATGGCGATCATCCCCAAAAAGAGTAGGCTTCTATTCTGACCCTCATCTTATCCCCATGCGAAATTTCGTAAGGATCGGGCCATAATTACGATCTGTATATGATATCCTGATATCCTAACTACTTAGTTTTGTTAGCTGTAGAAATATTACCAAATGTTTAATTCAAAATGAAAATATGCCAAAAATATGACAAAATTGAAAAAATATGAGGATATTTACAAAATCAATATTTTCATCTTTAGATCGATATTTTTATGCGATTTTTTAGGCGTTTTTTCTTTTCTGCCAAGAGGCCATTCTGAATTAATGAGAACTGTTGAAATCAGTTCAGCCGTTCTCGATATATATGAGATCTTTCAAGCATATCTTGTTTGATAGACATATATATCGCATATATTTGCTATATATTCGATTTTTTGGATCTTAACATCAATATAAAGATCAGAAGTAACCTTGTCATGGCTTTGTGATTTCGCCGGGATTTAAAATATTCGCGGTTTTATGAAAAAATTTGAATTTTTTCAACAAAAAATATATGGCCTATTTTACCCGCTAAATATTATCCGATGACCACCCAATTTGGTAGGCTTCTTCCCCGCCCTAAACTCTAGCTACATGCGAAATTCGATTGGTCTATAATTGCGACCTGTATAGCTACTGCAAAATCCGAAATTTTTTCTGTATTTGGTCCATTTCAACCCCTAAACATTTGGCGATCATCTCCAAAAGAAATAGGGTTCTATTCTGACCCTAGCCCCACCTCCATTCTAAATTTCGTGAAGATCGGGCCATAATTGCGACCTGTAGAGTGATTACAAATTAACATGGACAGACGGACAGACGGACATACATAGCTAGATCGACTCAGCTCGGCGAGCTAGGAAGATCCATATATACTATCCTATGTGGGAAATCAATATTTCGTGGTGTTACATAATTTTTGGCCCAATCAAACTTATAATACCCCCAACACATAGTGTTGTAGGGTATAATCATGGGTTTTTAAGGATTATTTTTAAAGACCTTCTAACCAGTAGTTGTGCATATAACTTTTTCAGAGACATCCTTCTAAAAATCCTGACCAAAAGTTATTCAAAATATTTCACACTGACAATAAATCGAGGATTTTTGGAAATGTATTTTCAAGGAAGTCCTTATCCAAGTCGTACTTTTTTTTATTAGTTTTTATCTTTTTCGAGGACCTCCGAACAAAAAATCGTAAATTTATTAAGGGCATAATTCCAAGAATCTCCGGGTCAAAAATTCTGGATACTTTAAGAAAATTTCTTCTAGGATTTTACATTTAGCTCCTTACCAAAAAAGTGGAATTTTTTTGGGGATTTTTTGAAAAATCCTATTTTGTATGAGTGTCCTTTTTAGGACCTCTTGACTTGTGAA
The DNA here is from genome assembly GCF_030504385.1 of Musca domestica. Classification (NCBI taxonomy): domain Eukaryota; kingdom Metazoa; phylum Arthropoda; class Insecta; order Diptera; family Muscidae; genus Musca; species Musca domestica. Next base: position 4,474,379 of record NW_026712249.1, on the reverse strand, counting down.
AAAAATATGGATTTTAAGGATTACTTGAGAAATATGTTCTCAAAAACATTCTGACGAAAATCGTGAATTTTTAAGAAAACTTTCCTAGAACTGCCTTTTTAAAAAAATAGATAGTTTTATGAACCGATTCGAAGAAGCTTCTGACCCAATATTTTAACAACATTTTTAAGGACCTCCTGACTTAAAATATTAAAAACTGTTTTTCATCATCGCTTTTTAATATCAATTTTTAATTTCCTTCTGACCAACTATCTTGGATTTTTCTTATGAAAAATTGTGAGTTCTAAAAAAGTTCTTCTTAAGATGTCATGATAAAAAAAAATTTGATACTAACAACATATTTTAAGAACCTTCCGATCAAAATTTTTTTATTATTTTAGAATTGTTTGTAGGAACTCCTGGCTAAAGCAAATGGATTTTAAGAACATTCCTCCTCCTAGGGAATTTTTTTAATTTTTTTACTTTTAAAAACCTTGGTGAGATGGATTTTCATGTCAATTTTTAAAAGACTAAAAATAAGGACTTCCTGAATTAATATCGTGGATATTTAAAGATTTTCTTTGTCGCCGATTCGTCGATTCGATAGTTGATTTTTTAAGAAGATGTTTAGGTCGAAAAATCGTGTATATTTTAAGAAAAATTTTAAGAACGTTTTTTTAAGGACTAACTTACCAACAACTTTTTAAAACATTTTTTCTAAGCCCTTTTGATCAAAAATCGGGATTTTAAAAAATATTTCAAACTTTGTAGATTTTTTTTAATACGTCTTTAAGACCTCCCGACAAAAGTCATTTATGGTTAGATCCTGTGAAAAAAACATGGGTTATTTTAATAATATTTTACATTTTTTTCAATTAAGTCCTCCTCATATTGTGCTAATTTTTATACCCTACAGTATGAAATAAAGACGATATTAAATTAGTAATTCCATTTGCAACACCTAGATATATTCGTTGAAGACCGCATAAATTCATAATGAGCCTAAAATTCAGTATCGATTTAGATATGGCACTATTAAATACAGTGCTTTGGACAGACATTGGTGTAATTAGTGCCTTTACAAAACTGTACGCCCCGATTTTCGGTATACTGAAGATTTCTGTCCTAATTACCAAACAACTCAGCTGTAATTTACTATTTTGGTTTCGTTGTAAATAGATCGCCACATCCCAAAACATATTCAATAAAAGTTTAAGTCCCATAAAAGGCAACTTCCACATTTAAGTGATTTTTGGGAAATTAAAGGTTTGGAAAGATGTACTTTTATTTGATTTCAAATATTTTTTTAAGATTTTCTGACCGAAAACCATGTATTTTTGACTACTCCACCATATGTCCAAAAATCTTTGTTTTTGTTGGACTTCCTTTAATCGAAGAAGAAGAAGATCGAAGAAATGTCTTGCTGATTGTGGGTTTTATTTAGAAATGTTTTTCAAGGAATTTATGGCATGATTCGTGATTTGTTTTAATAAAATATGAAAGTTATATAAATATATGTTGATACAATTGTAACGAGATCTACCTTAAAAACTAATATCGATAACAGGTGGATATATCTGCCTTGTGCCCACGGCGCTTTGGAGAATTACAAGCATTCTCAAAGACATGACCCATGCTACAAGAAATATTGACACAACAGATCCAACTTTGCCGTTCCCGTCTATCAACACACTCATCAAGAGATTTTCGCTCCACAACCTATATTTTCATTACCTTGAACATTTCACGATAACTTACACTTTCGTCTTAATTTCCGTTATCCCCATTTGAATTCATTAATGGTCACACTTTGTGGAGCAAACCAATTTTAATGCCGCAATTAACAGGAAAATAAAATTTTAATAATTCATTCGTGATAAGAATGCATTCAAACTTCCATTGAGCAACGCCAACTATTTTCACTGCAAATCAAAGAGATTTCCACAAAATGAAAATTCTCCATAAAATTGAGAATCAAGCCACACAAGTTGTAGAGAATATTGAATTTCAGACTTTGTAGAAAGGAAACTCTAACGAAATGCTAAACTTCTGATGAACTTCAAGGTGAAACCACTTCAACTGATGAGGAAGTCAATGTAATATGAATCGAAAAATTCCTGGGAAAACTGCATTTTTTTATTTTTTGTTAAAAACAAAACAAATGATTTCAAAACAAGTGCAACTCTTCTTTTACAACGAGTTTTTCATTATTTTTTTTCTTGAAGGTTGGAGGTATAGTTTAACGTCAATCTGTCTATTTTTTTAAAGTCACAAGTACGCTGTTTATATTTTCCCTTGAAATATTGAAATGGTTTTAAATTTCATATTCCAGATTGTGTGAGCGGCAAAATAAATGAGTTAATGAAAAATTCAAATCATTTGACAAACGAAAATATTCCATCCCCCAACGAAAACAAGCGGCAGACGACATTCGTAACTCAGCATGGGCGGTAGATGATAATGTCAGACATATGTAAAACATTTATCAACACTTTTTCTCAGAGGGATTTTTTGCTCAGCCCGCAGTGGTACAAGAGGCGTTTGCGTTGGCATTCATTCTTAAGAGGATGCTAGTGCAACACCACATGAAAGGTTTTTCTAATTTTCCAGGATAATAGGCGTTAATAATTTCTTGTTGTAGGTTTTCATATAATATTTGCCATATGTTTGTTCCTCTCTCTCTCTCTCTTCTCTCTTTTGTGTGCATAGACAAGAGTTTACTTTGAACTGCATGGAGTGGAAGATGATCGTTGAATTTAAGAATCCTGTAAAGTACTTGTTATTGTAATTTAATATGTAAACTCTGCATGCAAACCAACATAAATACAAATAAAGGACAAGTATATGTCCTTGTTTGATTCTAATATCATAGCAAGTGTTTAAAATAATGAGTTCAAACAAAACTCAAAGGCGTCCAGTCATTTGGATTGATGGATTATGTGTGTAAAAGGGGACATAGTTAAAACAAGTAAAAATGTAGTCATATGGTAATAATTCGAAAATAATAGCCATCCCTTGAAAATAACATTTACTTATCTACAAAAATATTCTTTATAATAACTTATAAAAATGCAAACACAAATTTCACAAAAAATATAACTGAAATCTTCAAGAGATTGTAACATATTATGGCCTCTGATCAAAGATGATCTACATATTTCTTATGTAATTAATTATCCAATCTTTTTAAGTAAAAAAACTCAAGTTTCTAAAGTGTAAATTAGGAACGAACAGTGTGCTCAAAGTGATTAGTATACTATATATTATATAAACTTAAATATTATATTATATACTAGGTTTAACCAGTTTTAAGAAAAAAAATAGTTTGATAAAAGCACTAGAACATGAAATCTATAATACGTCCACATACAACATTTCCATCGTTTTAAGTGTTCATTTTTAACCCATTGGTGTATGCCACAAAAATAACATTATTTTACGCCTCAACCAAAACAAATTTGATGTAATTTTACGTGGGCGCCTAAGGATAGGCAATGCTTTTCTAATATTAAAAAACATGTGGGCAATATTGATTTGCATTCTATTAGTGGATTTCAGAAGAAACTACCTGCTTATGAGTATTATTGTCAATTATTTGGGGAAAAAATATGTTTATATGTTTTTATACCCTCCACCATACTATGGAGGGTATATTAACTTTGTCATTCCGTTTTTAACCCGAAATACTCATGTCAGACCCAACAAAGTATATATATTTTTGATCAGCGCAAAAATCTAAGTCGTTTTAGCGATGTCTGTCTGTCTGCCCGTCTGTCTGTATTATTAGTTTATTTTGCCAGTAGGCAGGTTAAGTTCGTAAATGGGCCATGTAGATCCACGTTTTCATATAGCCCCCATATAACAGTACCTCCCGATATTCAGTATTTTGATGATTTCAGCGAATTTATTCACTGGAATTGTTTCAAATTTGGCATTTGAAGTTCGAAATGGATACTACAGTATAGGACAGAAAATTGTATTCGATTAGCCCCCATAAAACGGTACCTCTATATATTCGGTATTTTTATGATTTTAGCTACATTATTCACCGTTTATTTATGAGTTTCGAATTTGTATATGGTAATGGCTTATAACAGACAATGCCTATGTAGGTACACGTCGTAAAGACCCCAATATAACGGCTATATTCGGTATTTTTAAGATTTTAACAGAATTTTCAACGGATTTTATTTTTTGAAAAGTTCTTAATTCGTTCCAAATTGTGGATTCAAAGTTCGACCTTGCCAAACTTACTGCTTTTTAACTTGTTTTTCATTGTTCAGGACAAATAGATAGAAATTATGATCCTTGTGGAGAGACAATCAGAAGAGTGGGTACCCTGACATTATTTCGTTTATTCTGATTTGTGATATTTTAAATGTTTGACCATTTGTGGGAGAAGATCGATATTGCCCATAATCAAGTTCGATTTAAATAAATTGCGACCAATATGTTTAACGTTTCCTTCTGACATAATTCTGATATAAGTATTACCACGTCCTAAACATGAATTTTATCGGGCGCCAGTTTCGTTTTTGTGCTTTATGGGAATTACACTGTGCGACACAAGTCAATGAATGACAGTTGGTTTTTGAAATTTTCGGTATCATATTCCTTAGAATCCGTTGATTTTAGGATCGGTTTCGGATCGTTAAATCGGTTTGCTTCTACAAAATTATTTGCCATAAAATTCCACTGTAGGTCCTAGTAGACGTCAAAAGTCTTTATCTCACCTAAATGTCATATATACGAAAGGCAAATTTTTTTTAAACCCAATCGGTTATATCAAACACTTTTACATACTCCCCGATTTTGAGATTTTGGCAAAATGTAGCAACGAAAAGGGCAATAATTCGGTATTTCGAGTTTTTTTTTTCAGAGCTTAAATGAAAATCGTTCTACATTTTACCTTTCTTCATTTGGGTTGCGTACATTGTGGTATTTGGAACATTTCGTACGTTTAATCTGCCTATATTTTCGTAAAGTCACAATGAGGCGGTCCAGTCGATTTTAGGTATTTTGGTAGTAATAGGGTTTGGTAGTAATAATTTCTAATGTGGTTACACATACGTACGGCCGATTACCCTACACCACTATGAACCTTATTTGAATCCGCATCATGGCTTTAGAGTATTCACAATTTGGGAACTATATGCAACTCTGAATCAATTTCCAACAAATTTGATGGAGGTACCTGCCCCACAAAAGGTCGAAATTTTTGAATATCCATTAAACTCAAAGAAAATTTAATAATCATCCAACTTTCTTCAAATTTCACACATACCAAAATTTTTGCAAACACAATATCTGTTCTGAAGATGATATATATCTACGTATCCCTTCTGCTACCTCACCTACACAGGGTCACAATTTCCAATACTTATATCTGTCATAATTTGCGAAACAAGCCTGCGATTGATATATATATTCCTTGATATATCTAAATATTTCCCTCGAATGTGGAATTTATGATTTCGCAAAAAATTGGATATACATTTTCGATTTTCTTGTAATTTTGCCCATACTAAATTTTTTATCTGTATTAGACAAAGTATGGACATGGAATACTTCGGTCGACTATATCAGGAACCTCACGCCCATTTTAATATTTTCTAAAAATTATCACATTTCTTATATAAAGTGAAGGAAGTAGTTCATATAGTCCAAACCTGGCACGCAATATTTATATCATATTTTTTATCTCCGATGCGAAATGACAACATTGGCCCATTCTTTGCATAATCGTAATAGAAGTCAAAATATATTTAAATAATCGAACATACATCTGTCGGCAAAACCGACTAATACTTTTTAAATTGTTTACCTTTTCTAATTTCTCCTACCTCGGCCAAAAATAAATGTTACATTTCAATAATAAATTTCAATATTATCTTTATTTTACTTGTTCATTTCTTGACCTTTATAACATCCCTCTTTTTGCATAGTTAGCATGTATAAAATAACTTTGGATCACCTTTTTATATTCCATGTTATAAATATTAACATATTTGTTACAGCTTCCACAGTGACCCTTTTGAAAAAAAAAATAACATCACTCTAATTAGGCTACATCTTTTCTATTTATCCTTTTGATTTCGACAACAGCATTTAAGTAAATCATCTACTAATCGAATTAATAACACCTTTCAAAATGTCAAGTGATTTCCCTTTTTTTTTTTTGTTGCGCATTAATAATGGTACGAAATATTCTACAGCAACAACAATATTTTCTTATATCACACGGTAGACACTTTTCCGTTACTTCATCTTAATGTGGGACACTCGGGGACAGATCGCAGGGAAACACTTTGAAAGCCATTACTTTTGGTCCGATACTCCATAAATTGTTGTCATATTTGGAAGGCGTTTTTTATTGCCAGCGTTAATGTTTCCTTTTTTACTTCTTTGTTTCGGCCTCTTTCTCTGATGCGTGGCAGAGTACGTGTGTGTGCGTGCGCGCCCCCTTTGGGGTTGTTTATGGTGGGTCCACGGTTTTATTGTCTAGAAAATTAATGATTTTTGGAAAATTATTTTAAAACACTCAAGTTTCTGTCTAAAAATAAGCTGTGAAATTAATCGTAAATGGCATTTTCTCATTTCCCCCCATAGCTGTTTTTTTTTTTTGGAGAGAATGCCATGGTGACGCCCGGCTGCATCACACTTTTAAAGGTAAAATATAAGTTTTCCTCGTTTTCACTACTAAATGGATCCCGAGTGATTCATAAGAATATCACCCTCTTTGCTGCTGTTGGAAGGAATTTATGACAGAGTATTTTAAATGAGAAATGAAAATGGGAACCAATGCTACTCCGGCTCCTCCCCCTCTTCAGGCATAGAAATCCATCTTCGCCATAAAAGTTGTAATGCCTCGATCAGCGTCTTTTCTCCAATGTCTAAGGCTTCGTCAAATGTTTGTCATCTGATTATCGATCCGTTTCGATACATTTGATGTTTCATGATTCCAACTTCCTATTCAGTGTGTGTGTACTCCACATTTGATGACGATGTCACTCAACTCCCCAACTCCAAAGCAATGTTGTTGTCATACTTACACCACTGGGTGGGGTATTTGTGATCATCGTCAAATGTGTTTTCCCTGAGATCAAATTCCCAAAAATTATAAATTATAAAACAACCTTTTACACACAGCTACCTTGGGTCATTATTGAAAATATGTTTCCTAGAATGGATTTTTTATGATTTACAACATAATATCGCATGGAGTTTTAGAATTCAGCGCCATAAATCAAGTCGGATATATAATTTTGGAACATAAATTATTTGTTAATGCTTGGTAACATGAATAATTCCTGTCGTTTATGATTCGAATGGTATTAAAATGAATATTGACTTTGGGGTACAAGACTCAAATAAAAAGATATTTTTGTTGGGAAAAGTTGATTTCAGGATTCCCGGATGAATTTTTAATTGGCGTTATAAATAAATAGGGGTAATAAAATCATATCGAAAATCCTTGAATTAAACGCCGCGACAAACTTTATAAAGCTTTTCTACCATCTTCTTGTCTAGCTAAAGCCCATTTTTAGTGCTTAGCGTAGACGATTAAGAATACAAGTTAAATAGTATCGGTCGGTTTTTGCCGACGGATGTATACCCTCAGCTATAGTCCGGTTATTTAAACATTTATTTAAAATTTTTATTCATCATGTTGAGTAGAAATATTGTGATGTGTGGAATTTAAAAGGAATCGGAAGCTTATTCTCATTTTAAGGTAGTTTTGTTTTTAAAAACATTGTATTCCTCTGTGGGGGAGGTACCAGAAGGAGTAGATCGATATATCTCATTTTACTTGAATTTTAATTAAAATATTGGGATGTGTGGAATATTAAGAGAGTCGGAAGCCGATTTAACATCATATGAGAGATATGATCATTAAAAATTTCGACCTTGATTGAGTGGAACGATATTGTCCATTTTCGCACCTAGCCTAGCACTGATACAAACACAAAGATGTGCAAAGTTTGAGTAAAATCGAGTTATCGTTTCTCTTTCTATGCAGAAAATACTTTTTTTTGAAAATCTCGACCTTTTGTGGGTGATGTACCAGAAGGAGTGGACTAATATCACCCATATCCGAACTCAATCAAATTTTGATAGTAATATTAGGATGTACCAAGTTTGAACCAAATCGGATACAGTCAGACAGAAGGACATCGCTAGATCGACTCCAAACGTCCTGACCCAAGGTCTAAATTATTTCGACTAGGCACTATATATTCTTCTCCTTCGAAAAAACGAACTGATACGTTCTAACTTGATTGCATACCCTCCGCGATGTGTAGAAGGGTATAATTAACTTTTCTTTTCATTTTGTTTATGACACCTATGAAGTATGTGATCGGCAGAAAAATTCTAAGGCGATTTAGTGATGTCCGTAAGTCTGTCTGTCTGTTGAAATCACTGTGCAACCCACATTATTTGACGTAGAGCTTTAAAACTTGTCCCTATAGTTTGTAATGTGCCTTGGATAATTGGTATTGAAAAAAGGTATTTCGGTCCACGTTTTTGTATATCTTTGTATATATAACGGTACCTTCCGATATTCCGCATTATGGCGATTTATACCACATTTGTTTAAAATTCATAATAGGTTGTTCGTGAAGAGTTGTGGCTTCGAGTGCTGAACATTGTATATATACAGGGTGAGATAAAAACTGCAACAAAGTCAAACGTCAGAATTTTTACAATTTTCGTATACCCTCCACAATAGTATGGAACGTATATTAACTTTGTCATTCTGTTTGTAACACTTCGAAATATACATTTTAGACACCACATGTTGTTGATCAGCATAAAATTCTATGTCGATTTAGCTATGTCCGTCCGTCTATCCGTCTGTGGAAATCACTCTAGCTTCCGAACGAAATGAAGTAGGTTGATAATTTTTTAATCAAATGTGTATTATGTCTGCAGGACTTTTGGAATGGAAAATGGTCCACATTTTGGTATAGCCCCCATATGGTACCTCCCTTTTTTCGGTATTCTGGTGATTTTAGCGATATTATTCACCAGAAATGTTTCAAATTTGGCATTTGAACTTCGTAACAGGTTCTACAGCCTATAACAGAAAAATTGTCTGTGCAGATCCACGTCTTCCTATAGCCCCCATATAACGGTACCTCCGATATTGGGCATTTTGATGATTTTAGCTACATTATTCACCGAATTTTTTTATTCAAGTTTCCCATTTGAATATTGTAATTGTTTATGACAAAAGTTGCCTATGCAGGCCCACGTCGTCGTATAGACCCTAATATAATGGTTACATTCGGTATTTTTAAGATTTTAACAAAATTTTTAACGGATTTTATTTATTTATTTATTTATTTATTTATTTTTTCTTTTTTTGGAAAATTGCCAAAATCGTTCCAAATGGTGGAGCTTATTCAATGTTCGGCCCGGCCGAACTTACAGCTTTTTTACTTGCTTTAAATTTATTGAATGAAAGCAAAAAAATTGGAAATAGCATCCCATTTTAGAGCAAGTTCAGATTACGGTATATGGTAATAAGTTTAGATATGACCTTCGAACGGCCAATGAAACCGTCACACGCTGGCCGAATGTTGCTCTGCGGTAATTTGGCACATTCTCGGCGAAGCGCTTGCTTTTGGTGGTCGAGATTTTGGTATTTTTTAGTGCCAACTTTGCTTTCCAATATATTCCAGACACAATAGTCCAACGGATTGGTATCCGGAGAACTTGGTGCCCATTGTGCGCTGGAAATGAAACGAGGAGCCTCATTTTGTAACCGTTCTTGGAAGGCGCGTGCTGAGTGCGATGGTGCTGAGTCTTGTTGGAATGTCCAAGGCCTGCGGCCAAAATGTTTGCGTGCCCAAGGCTTTAATACACCCACCAGAATATTTTTCCGATAATATTCGGCATTTATTCTGATGCCACAGTCGATTAATACGAGCGGAGAGCGACCGCCCACACCATCACCATGGCCGGCGCTTGAGTTCTGGTGATCAACCGAAGGTGCACATTTTCAGCTGACCTCTTTGACAAGTAAACACGATCATTTTATTTGTTTAAAAACTGCTGGACAACGAATGTTTTCTCATCGGAGAAAACCAAATTCGGCAGTTCACCACTCTCGGCCTAGCAAAGCAACTCTTTAGCTCTGTTGAGTCTATTTTCTTTCTGTTGCAGTGTAAGTTTTGCACTTTTTGGAATTTCAATGGCTTTACCCCGAGCTCATTTTTCAATATTTGCTGAATGGAATATAGCCATATGTTCAGCTCATGAGCCATTTTTCGGCCACAGCGACGCGGATTTCGAACAATTTGCTTCTTTACTTTTCGAACCATTTCTGCTGATGTTGCTGTTTTCTTCCGTCCACTTCTTTGACGTCGGGCTACGTAATCAGTATTACGGTAACGAGCGATGGTACGAGAGACAAAAGAGTTATTCACATTTAAGTGCTGGAGTGCTCTAACTATAGCCACTTGTGGTTTTCCAGCCAAATATAAAAAAATTACACTATCACGCTTGAATTCCATAACGAATAACTTTTTTTTTGGAAAATTCTCAACAAAATGCTTTTGTGCGCTTGTAAACAATATAATGAACTGTCACTGGAATAATTTTAATAGCTGTCGGACGAGATCATTTTACATCTTGTATTTGTAAAAATATTGAGATGTACGAAATTTGAAGAGTGGGAAAATTTAAGTATCGGACACTTATTTTACTTTTTATAAGAGTTATAATTATTCCAAATTTTGACCTTTTGTGGGGAGGTTCTTGATAAAGTAGATGTATTGTCCATTTTCACACTGTACTTGGCACTGATAAAAATATTTATAGGATTTGCAAAGTTTGCATCTGTCCAAAATTTCACCTTTTGTATGGGTGGTGCAAGGAGGAGTGGACCGATATTCTCTACCTTTCAACTTGATCTAAGTTTGTCAATAATATTGTGATGCACCAAGTTTGAACTATATCAGATACTCCCTTCGACAGTTATCGTGTTCACCAGCCAGTCATACAGACACATAGACAGACGGACGGACATACGGATCGACCTAGATCGACTCTAAATGTCTTGAAATGGATTTGAATCAGATAGACCCATGGTCTGAAACTGTTATTTCCATGAGCCACGTTTTGACCTTATCAAATGATATATACTCTCTGTAAAATATAAAAAGGGGATCTTTAGAGGCCATGTTATATCAAACGAATTAGAGCCTATTACGAATTGAAAATATCGAAACTTAAACAATTTCCTTGAGAAATATAGCTGTGGTCATCAAAGTACCGAATATCGGGAGTTACGTTTACATGGGGGCAATAGGAAAAAGGAGGAACTTTATAAAAAAAATGCTCTTCTATAGTGTTTGGTATATATTGCGGACATCAAGTAGCAAATTTTGGAACAATTTCGTTGAAAATATGTCAAAATCACCAAAACTCTGAATGCCTGGAGGTGCCACAATATAGATCATGTTCAGAAAAATATGTGGTGCCACAAACATGTTCGTATTAAGAAACTGTCATATGTAATTCCATATATTATTAAGAAGAATGACATTAGATGTACAATTAAGGAGGCATAATATTTAAAAACATTTTCTCTTTTTTTTTTCAAAATGCCCTTAGAAAATTTTGACGATGACTAATAAGCAAACATATTTCGAATCTCTCAGCATGCTTTGAAATATTCCAATATACCTTGTGTAAAATAGTTCTTGCAAAATATACCCTCAAATCCATGCACGTTTCATAATTATGGACTACTTAGCCACCATTACATCCCCCTTTACATGGAACTTCTAAGCCTAAAACATTCACTTTTAAAGCGTATCCATCATCATTTTTTGTCGTTTCGGTTATTTTGTTGTTTCGTTTGTAAAAACATTTATTTGTGGCAGACGGAAAATAAATTCCTTGCAGCAGTGCGATTTTGTCATTGCACCAAAATTAGTTCATCTGCCACTTCCTCAACTTCATCTGTTTCGAATTTTGTCATCAGCAGCCGAAACAGCAGCAGCATCATTATGTCGGGAAGTTTCGCTTTTTTGGGTAAAGCTTTTGTGCCATTGTCTACAACCTTCACACGAATAATTTATTACTTTCGGCTGTTTGTCAGTTTTCTGATCTAATCTGACGCCGTCTTTTGAAATAACAAACTGAGCAGACGAGCGACGAACAACTGCAACTGAAGAAAATCCAATGAATTTTCCATTTCGTCTTTCGCTGAGTTCACCTTCCTTCCTCTCAATGCGCCACTCACTTTCAACCAACCAACCAACCATCCATCCATCGGAGCATTTGTCCCCGGTGCAGCCAGCCAGCCAGCCATCCACCCATCAATCCATCCTCATCAACGGGAATTACTATTTTTAGTCTGTGCCTAAAGTAGACGGTGTCTTCCAGCAGCAATTGTTTGACTAGCTGACTGACTGCCTGGCTGTGTGGCTTGGCGGATGACAATGGAAAACAGAGAACGAGAGGCATCGGTGCGTTGTTGTTTCCGCAGTTGTAGACAATGATATAACAACAACAACAACAATGGCTGCTGCGGCAATGGTTGGAAGGGAATATTGTCCACAATTGTCACAATGGAATGTTTGTTTATTGGGAGGTGATAGTCGAGTGACTGGAAATGAAGTGTTACAAAAATTGGGCCACAATGGAGATGACGCCCCCATCCCCCATGGTAATGTTTTGATGATTGTGTCTGTGTGTGTGTGTGTTTGGGGGTATTATCGCTTTTATTATTTCATCTTCTGGGAGAATTTAAGTGCAGTGATCATTGATCCTCCCATGGTTGTTGTAGTTGCCGTCGTTGCTGTTTCTGTGCTGGATAATAAAATGTCATTTGTATAACATTTCCGTGTTCCATGTTGATGATTTTGTGATATACCGAACACCACGTGTGTCATATGTGACATACATTGATACATATTCGGATGTGGCTGTGTCTGCAAATATTACTGCTGTTTAATTATTTCAAAAAGCATTTAATGGGATTTTGGGGGAATTTTTAATGGCCCACACTGGAAGACATAAAATTTATTAATTTCCTTTTACAAAACCTCAACATATTTCTTCAGTCTATGTTATTCTTTCGTACAAGGGAACCTTACGCTTGTTATCTATTTTTTAATGGTTCGAAAACCCACATTCCAACCAAATTTGTGGTGGCTTGTATTTCTTTTGTGCAAAATATCAGAAATGGTCCACGGCACGGCAAAAAATTTTGATCGGAGTTCACATGTTAATGTCTTTATACAGAATATTCGTACCCATATGGCGTAATCCATCAGCAGAAGTCCATTGCTCAGTTCTGTTTTTTTATACCCTCCACCATACATAGTATGGAGGGTATATTAAGTTCGTCATTCCGTTTGTAACTTATCGAAATAATCATTTTAGACCCATCAAAGTATATATATTCTTGATCAGCGTACAATTCTAAGACGATTTAGCCCTGTTCGTCCGTCTGTTCGTATGTTGTAATCACGCTACAGTCTAAACGAATTAAGATATGAAGCTAAAATTTTGCACAGATCTCTCTTTTGTCTGCAGGCAGGTCAAGTTCGAAGATGGGCTATATCGGTCCACGATATCGTATAGCCCCCATATAACGGTACCCTCCGATATCTGTAATTTTAAAGACGTTAGCCACATTTTCCAATTGAATTGTCTGAAAATCCACACAAGTAGTTCCTTGTGAATACTTTACCCCCTGAGAGAGAATTGTCTATATAGGTCCACGATATCGTATAACCCCCATATAACGGTACCTCCGATATTCGGTATTTTCATAACTTTACCCACATTTTTCATCGGAATTGTCTGAAAATCCACACAAGGAGTTCCTTGTGGGTACTTTATACCTCGGCAGAGAATTATCTATATAGGTCCACGATATCGTATAGCCCCCATATAACGGTACCCCCCGTTATTCGGTATTTTGATGATTTTAGCCACATTTTCAAATCGTATTGTCTGAAAATACACACAAGAAGTTCTTTGTGAGCACTTTACCCCCTGAAAGGGAATTGTCTATATAGGTCCGTATATCCCCCATATAACGGTACCCCCCGATATTCAGTAGTTTGATGATTTTAGCCACTCTTTCAAATGGAATTATCTGAAAATCCACATAAGGAGTTCCTTGTGAGTACTTTACACCCAGACATAGATTTGTCTTAATAGGTCCACAATATCATATATACCCCCATATATCGGCACCTTCCTATATAAGATATTGCAAAGATTTAAAAAAAATTAATGGATTTTTATTATTTTTTTTTTTTTTTTGAAAATTTTCTAATTCGTTCCAAATGGTGGAGGGTATTCAAAGTTCTATTTCTAAAAATAATATCGTGTGACAGATCCTTGTGAAAATATTTCACATCATCATTTTTATATATTATAGCCGTAAACATTTATGCAAAACTTCGTAACATCTGACCTATATTTACGCCCAAATCCGATCAACACGGTAAAATGTAACCTCTCGTAAATATTATATTATACCATCCACTAGAAGATATTGACACTGTTCGACATAATTGCCCTTTTTCAATACTTTTAGAAAAAATCCTAGCAGATTACGAAAATTAAACTAAATGTAAAAATTTCCGTCAGTTCTGCGACAGATGTATACCCTCAGTCTGTATTATGAGCTTTTGCGTGGGAGGAAGCATACTTCATTAGATAGATGATAGATCTATGGTTGATAGAGATATTTAAGTACACGAAGTTTCGAATGTAAATAGACATATAATTATTAAAAATGTGGACTCCTTTTAGCGGAGGTATCAGAAGGAGTGGGCCAATATATCTCATATTCAAAACAGATATTGTGTTGGTAAAAATATTGGAATGGGCCAAGTTTGAAAAGAATCGGATATTCAGTTTTCATTTTATGAGGATTTACAAGGAATTTTTTGACTCGTTGTGGGAGAGGTACCAGCTGGAGTTGTTTGACCGATTCAATTTCCACATAAGATATATAACTAGGATAGGCGATAGGCGATATTTGAGCACAATCAGATCCTTCTTTCGCCTTTTATAGGCGTTTCCTTTGTTCAAAATGTTGACCGTTTGTGGGGGAAGTGCAAGAAGGAGTAGTCCGGTCTATCACATCTTCATGCCAGACCTAGGGTTTTTAGATAAATTGGGATGAGCGAAATTCGAAGGCAATCGGACTCTTCTTTCACATATGAGATTATTCAAAATTTTGACCCTTTGTGGGGGAGGTACTAGAAGTCTGATCAATCCCATCCCAATGCCATCTTTATATATCAGACCTAGGACAGTTAAAGGTATTGGAAAACGCGAAATTTGAACACAATAAGATTCTTTTTTACATTTTTAAAAAGTATTCCTTTATTCAAAATGCTGACCCTTTTTGAGGGAGATACTAGAAGTATTGGTCCGATATATCCCATCATCATATCAAACGTAGGGTTGTTAGAAATATTTGGATATGCGAAATTTGATGACAATCGAACTCTTCTTTTACATAATACAGGGTGAGATAAAAAAAAACTGCAACGAAGTCAAACACCTTTTTTTAATTTTATTGAATGAAAGCAAAAAATGTCGGAAATAGAATAATTCTAGATTTGTTCGAATTGATCATCTTTGGCACAAATTATGGCCTTCAAATTGCCAATGAAGCCGTCACACGCTGCCCGAATGTTTCTCTGCTGTATTTTGGCCCTCTCCTAGCGAAGCGTTTGCTTGAGATGACCGACACTTTGGTATTTCTTAGTGCCAACCTTGCTTCCAAATTACTCCAGACACAAAAGTCCAACGAATTGGTATCCGGAGTGAAGCGGAAGGAAATGAAGCGAGGAATCTCATTTTGTAACCATTCTTGGGTGGAGTGTGTTGAGTGCTATGGTGCTGAGTCCTGTTGGAATGTCCAAGGTCTGCAGCCAAAATGTTTGCGTACCCAAGGCTTTAATACACTCTTCACAATATTTTCGCGATAATATTCGGCATATATTCTGATTCCATGGTCGATTAATACGAGCGGGGAGCGACCATCGGTTATTATGGCGGGCCATACCATCACCATGGCCGACGCTTGAGTTCTGGTGGCCAACAGAAGGTGCACATTTTCAGCTGACCTCTTTGGCAAGTAAACATGATCATTTTCTTTGTTTACAAACTGCTGGACAACGAATCGTCGGAGAAAACCAAATTCGGCAGTTCACCAATTTCGTCCAAGCGAAGCAACTCTTTAATTCTTTTGAGTCCATTTTCCTCAATTGCAGTGTAAGTTTCTTCACTTTTTGAAATTCCAATGGCTTTACCCAGAGCTCATTTTTCAATATTTTCCGAATGGAATATTGCGATATGTTCAGTTCACGAGCCATTTTACGGCCACTGCGACGCGGGTTTCGATCAAGTCACTTCTTTACTTTTCGAACCATTTCGGCTTATGTTGCAGTTTTCTTCCGTCCACTTCCTTGATGTCCGGCTAAGCTACCAGTATCACAGTAACGAGCGATGGAACGAGACACAAATGATTTATTCACATTTAAATGCTGGAGTGCTCTAACGATAGCCACTTGTTGTTTTCCAGCCAAATATAAAGAAATTACACTATCCCGCTTGAATTCCATCACGAATAACTTTTTTTCTGGAAAATTCCCACCAAAATGCTTTTGTACGCTTGTTAATAATACCATGAATTGTAACTGGAATAATTTTAATAGCTGTCGGACAAGTGGCTTAGAAATAACAGCAGTCTGATTTTGGTTGCAGTTTTTTCGTGTCATCCTGTATTTTAGACCCCACCCTTGATTAGCATAAAATTCTATGTCGATTTAGCGATGTTCGTCTGTGGAAATCACTCGAGCTTCCGAAAGAATTGAGGTAGGTTCATAAAGTTTTAATTAAACTTATGGTTGCCCTGCAGAACTTTTGAGGGCTATATAGATCCACGTTTAAGTATAGCCCCCATATAACTGTACCTCCTTATATTCAATATTTTAATGATTTTAGCTACATTATCCACCGAAATGGTTTCAAATTTCGCACTTATAATTTCGTACAGCCTGTGACATAAAATTGTCAATGCCGGTCCACCTATATCGGTACGTCCCAATATTCGGTATTTTGAATTGTTTCAAATTTCGTATTTGAAGTTGTCTATAGCCCCATATTACGATACCTCGTGTTTTTGGATATTTTAAGGATTTTTTCGGCATTATTCCCTGAAATTGAATTTGAAGTTCGGAATCAGTACTACAGCTTATGACAGAAAATTACTTATTAAGGACCACGTGTTTGCATAGCCCCATATAAGGGGTTTCATTTGAGAGTCATTTTCTAGGTTTTTTTTTTTTTTGTAATTTTTCATGTTTCTTCAAACGTTGGAGGGTATTAAAAGTTCAGCCCGACGAACTTAGCTGTTTTTTTTACCTGTTTTCATTATTTATTTTTAATACATATGATCCCTGGCGTAGGTAAGATAAGTAGGAAGGTAAGATATAGACTTCTGATGTCTTCGGACCTATAATAGAATTTTGTGACAAATAAATTTGTAGAATATTTTGACTTGCTACGATCCCGTCTAAAGCACGTTTTAACCTAATTTAAAAGAGGTTCAAAAAAGACCTCTTTGGGACTCCCTTGAGGATTCAAATATTTGACATAAAAGTTATCTTCGTATTGCTATCTGTAATACTGTCGAAAATACTATATACCTAAATTTACGAGATTGAAAGAAATATTAATCCGAAAATTTCTAAAATGGTGGAAGGGGAGGGAACTTGTCCTCTCTATTTAGGTTACTTTGCGTATCTTATATTTCAAACTCTATTTTCTTAATGTATTGTCATCTTTCTTGTAATTTTTTTTTTGTTTGGTGTTGCACAGTGTTATCAAAGTATAGAATATCGGGGAGAGTTAATGGGTTAAACTACACCTCCAAAATTTCGGCAAAATTGCTTCAATCTGCTATTTAAGGTCCTACTCATATTAAATCGAAAATTTGATAGATACGCCGTAAGACAAAACCTCTCGACATTACAACTGTGAAAATTGCCTGGAAGATTTGTTTTTCTGACACAATTTTACGATATCCAAACAATTCTAAAGATTATTTTAGTCACATATGGGTTTCCAGTCCTTTGTCAAACAAATAATTTGACTCAACTAAGATGTTTTTATAAACACAACGCACCACTATTTCACCAAACTAGTTTGAAATAACAAAATAAGGAACTATGTGGAATCGTCAGATATTTTTCTTGTTTTTGTTATTATTAGTCCAAGAAATATGCAAATGTAAAGGTTAAAAATAGACAGCCTGCAACTTTCCCAGTCTCCCAGAACATTTCCACATTCTTGTGATGCGATAAAATAAACAATATCACCGGCAACGAATGGACATCAGTATTTAGTGTTTAATTTATGGCATAATTGTTGTTGTTTCGTATTTTTCTTGTTTTTTTTTTCTGTTTTCTTTTTTTAGAATGTCCCAATTTGATTGCCAACATATAAATCTAACCAAAATGATGTGGGGAATTCGTGCTTGTGACGTTTTCCCCATTGCCGTATTTATCTATTCGAAAATAATCGAATGCTGTTTAACGAAATTGGGTGATCACAAATTTATGATGTCGAACAAGTAAATGGCTATTGCGTTGAGATATGGGTCATCTAGGCCTTTGGGTTTTATACGTTGCTGATTACTAAGCATTTGTTATTTGTGAAAATTACATCGATTTTGAAAACATCAACTCAATGAAATCAAAGGCGATCAAAAGGCTTGATGATTGAGTTGTTATCACTATATTTTTTCATCTAAGTGGATGCGAAAAAATACTTTTTTTTTTTCTATTTATCTCTTTATTTTACGATATTCTAAATGGGAATTTTGCAGTTCGAAAATTTCTCTTTAAACCATCACCGAATTTTTCAATATCAACTTTTCTGTAGATCAGCTTAGTCTTTGGATCAGATTATTTATGAACAAGTATGCAACGGCTTTTTGACCAGGGACATGTGTTCAATATTTACACACTTCGTCGTGCTGTTAGTTGTTGTGGTCCATTTTACAGCTAAATATAATTATATTCAAAATGCTAGAATTCCTCCCTGTCCTTAACTCTCTTCTCAGGCGTGTCGATGGACTTCAACTGTGTGATCAGGAATTTTTTTCTGTTTTTGGTTCATTTGAACCCCTAAATATTTTGCGATTATCTCAAAAAGCAAAAGACCCCTCTGTATCCCAAAATTTAGACTCATCAATATGATTTGCTTGTCTACGATTTGTTCGTCAATGAATGATCAGCATAAAAAAAAAACAGAAGTTCGCTTTTGTGTATTTCGGATATCGCCTGTATGTAATGTTGGTATTTTTTTCACAAAAAAGTAGTGGTACATTCTACCCGTCCATTTCAACCCCTAAATATATTGCGGACATCTTTGAAGAGGGAACTCTGAATTGATAAAATTTGTAAAAATCGGTCTAGCTTACATCCCCTTCCTTTGTATATATACATTGTTTATATTTCGCTATATATACAGGGTTGTCCATATTCGGCGGACCCATCTGGCAACGCCATAACTTTTGACAGAGATGTCACATCGGTTAATGACATACCGCGTTTGAAGCGTCAGTCCAAGCAGATTTTTACCATGAACCAATACACGCCACGCGAGCGCTCTGAAATAGTTGAAATTTACATTCAACAGAAGAAGTCAATTGTGAAAACTCAACGTGCTTTTAAAACATTAAAAAATGTGAGAAGTGCGCCTTCTAAGAACACTATTAAGCGTTTATACGAAAAATTTTCGACTGGTAAGGCTCTTTCTAATCCGAAGAGGCCATATAAAAGTCGACCAAGGCGATCGGCCGAGAATATCGCTGCCGTACGAGCCAGTGTTGAGAGGTCCCCAAGAACATCCCAAAAACGCCGTTCTCAGCAGTTGAGCATGGCTCGGTCCACTTTAAAACGGATTATTCGCATTGATTTGTTCGTCTATTTGTGATTTCGCCGAGACTCAAAATATTCGCAATTCAATGGAAAATTTGACTTTTATTTAACACAAATTCTATGGTCTATTTCACCCGCTAAATATTAACCGATAACCATTGGAAGGCTTCTGCCCAGCCCTAATCTCCAACTCCATGCTAGCTTCCGCGTCGATTGGTCTATAATTGTGTCATATAGAGAAACTGCAAAATCAAAAAATTTTTCAGTTTTTGGCCCATTTGAACCACTATATATTATGCGATCATCTCTAAAAGAAATAGGGTGGTAGCCTGACCTTAACCCCACCACCAATTTCAATTTCGTGAGGATCGGGCCATAATTGCGAGCTGCAGAGTGATTACAAATTAACATGGACAGACGGACGGATGGACATACATAGCTAGATCAACTCAGCTCGGCGAGATAGGAAGATCGATATATACTTTCCTATGTGGGAAACCAATATTTCAAGGTGTTACATAATTTTTGGCCCAATCAAACTTATAATACCTCCATTATAAACATTATAAACATTTCATATATCTTATTTTAAGAACAATACCATTTCCCATAATGTAATTTTTAAATAAAAAAAACACATAAATGTCACATATGACATCGTCCATATTTCTCCATTCAAAACACAACGACATGTAATAGGAATTATTTTATAGATGTAAAAGAGAATTATACAGGTTTATGCTATTTAAAAATCTGTCAAATCAACTTCAAAGTTATATTTTAATAAAACCAAAAAAAATATTTTATTTTTATTTTAAAATTCCTCCCCTCCTCGTACACACTTGTTTCAACCACAATTACATGCATACCGACCCAATGCCAAGAGGCCAACCATTAACCATGGATGACATCGCTTACCTTTCTCATTTGGTGGTAATAATTCTCAAAAGTATTGTCATTTTGTGTGTGGCCATGACAAAAAAAACCATACAAATTTACATACACACATACATACGTACGTCAGTTACCATCGCCAATGCCATGTTCGCCGTGTTGCTGTGGGACATTAAAAGCCATAAAGTGCTCAAATCAAAATCCTTTACTTGATTTTACACTTCGTCTAATTACCGGAGAATGACACAAGGATACGTTTGTGGATTAGTCATTATGTTTACTGCGTACATACATTCACACACGCACGCACACACACATGCATAAATATATAATCGTAATTACCATAAGAGTATACATATAGAAACTAATTGATGTATTAGGATGCAGCATGACAATGCAGATTGTGGAGAATATAAAAATGGGATTATACATAGGGTGATTTTGAAAGAGCTATAGGAAAGTTTTTCAAAAATAAGCACATAAAATTCTGAAAAATGCATGAAAGATTTGTTGAATTGCTGGTAGGGTCCATATCATTTAATATTTGAAGATTATTTGATGCAAATCTTCACCGAGACTGCACCTCAAATGGTCCATCCGCTTAAATCAATATTTTGGCCAGTAAATCAAGAATAAATTCCAGCTAAGATTTTATTCCGAATCTCTGCCGAAAATTTCAATATCTTTTCGATTTCGATACAAACAATATATGGTCGTAGTCGCCAAAATCGGAAAGTTTCTCTTAATCAGTCCAAATTCTAGAAGAACTATTGCAAAATTCCTAAAATTAATAATTTGAGATCTCGGAAAAAAGAAAATAAAATCAGGGTCGTCAGATTTTTTTTTTTTTTTTTGATGTAGTGCTTTGGTATTGTCTTTCAATCCGTCAATTGAAGCGGGCTCATCTACATAGACACGAGCTTTTACATAGCCTCACAAAATGACTTGTCCCTGACAGGAAATAAAATGTTCACTGAAACCGTCTCTCAATAAGACCATAGCTTCGCGATGGCGCCTCTTGAATTTTGGACAAAAAAAAGTTGGATATAATCTCACGGTATCACCAACCATTCAAAGTTACGTTACGTTACGGTTTCGCAGCGTCTTTGAAAAAGTTCTAAGTGCATTGGTAGATTTTTAATACTTCCGGGAGATCTTAACTCCAAAATCGACCATTCTGCTCGCTTATGTACCCGTTGGGTGAAAAATTAAGTTCGTTGCAAAATGAAATAAGCTCGCTATGAGCTTTCTTAACAGAGCATGATTTTCTAGCTTTGTTGGCTTGTAAGACATTTCATGGATAAATTATATACTGAAACTGGAGATGTTTCACAGTGAAACAAAACACGGAGATTATCATTTATTTCCACACAAGTACAGAAAATGAAGTCCGAACTTTTATTACTTTGAAATCAGATGCCTTAATATGCTTGAAACTTGGGGCTTGGATACAACGACGAAAATGCATTTTTGGGACGTTCTGCGTACTTTCCTGCTCAGGTGATATATGTCTAAACCTATGTAAACTCTGAATTGTAATGCATTCAGGTAAAAAGTAAAGCGACGAATATATAATCACTATTATGAGAGCGTACCTTCATATGGGGGCCATTTAAAATCAGCGAAAATGATTTCAGAATAATAAAAAAAAAAAACTGGATCAAGACTTTCAAAATAACTAAAATTAACTAAGAGAAAAATTGTCCAGAGGGGAATTGTTATCCAAAATAGGGAAAATGTTTTACTAGACACGATTTATTTCCTCTGAGAACCTAAAACGCAAAGTTGCGACTCATATAACCAGAAAACACTTCATATCGGATGGTATCGTTTGTAGAGTCGATATTCACGAGTTATCGTAAAAGAGAAGCTATACCTAAACGTAATATAGCGCATCATACATACTAGCATATTTGACTGCGGGTAAAGCTCCAGCCAACCTTCAGTCATAATTATAACATTGTCTTACAAAGTTCATTTTTATACCCTCCACCATACTAACGGAATGACAAACTCAATATACAATCCATATATTGAGTTTGTCATTCCCTTAATTAACACCTCGAAATATACATTCTAGACCCCACAAAGTATATATATTCTTGATCAGCATAAAATTCTATGTCGATTTAGCGATGTCCGTCCGTCTGTCTGTCTGTCTGTGGAAATCACTCTAGCTTCCGAACGAAATGAAGTGGGTTGACAAAATTTTACTCAAATGTATATTATGTCTGCAGGAATATTGATATTGATAATGGGCCTTGTAGGTCCACGTTTTGGTATAACCCCCATATAACGGTACCTCCATAAATTCGGTATTTTGATGATTTTAGCGACATTATTCACCGGAATTGTTTCAAATTTGATATTTAAAGTTCGTAGTAGTTACTAAAGCCTAAGACAGAAAAGTGTCTGTGCAGGTCCACGTTTTCGTGTAGCCCCCATATAACGGTACCTACCGATATTCGGTATTCTGATGATATAGGTCCACGTCGTCGTATAGAACCTAAAATAATGGCTACATTCGGTATTTTTAAGATTTTAACAGAATTTTTAACGGATTTTATTTTATTCAAAATTGCCAAATTCGTTCCAAGTGGTGGAGGGCATTCAAAGTTCGCCCCGGCCGAACTTATAGCTTTTTTACTTGTTATTTATTAATTAATTAAATTATTATTATTATACCCTACAACACTATGTGTTGGGGGTATTATAAGTTTGATTGGGCCAAAAATTATGTAACACCTTGAAATATTGATTTCCCACATAGGAATGTATATATGGATCTTCCTATCTCGCCGAGCTGAGTCGATCTAGCTATCCGTCCGTCTGTCCATGTTAATTTGTAATCACTCTACAGGTCGCAATTATGGTCCGATTCTCTCGAAATTGAAAATGTAGGTGGGGTTAGGGTCAGAATAGAGCCCTATTGCTTTTGGTGATAATCACATTATATTTAGGGGTTGAAATGGATAAAAAACTGAAAAATTTCATGATTTTGCAGTTGCTCTACAGGTCGCAATTATAGACCAAACGACGCGAAAGTTACCATGGGGCTAGATCTCAGGGCTGGGCAGATGCCTTCCAATTTGGATGGTCATCGGATAATATTAAGTGGGTAAAATAGACCATAACATTTCTGTTAAATAAAAGTCAAATTTTTCATTAAACGGCGAATATTTTTAATCCCGGCGAAATCACAAATAGACGAACAGGTCAATGCCGATTGTAAACTTAGTGGATATATATAGCGAAATATATACAATGTGTATATACAAAGGAAAGGGATGTTAGCTAGAATGCTTATATCTCGAAAATGGCTGGACTGCTGAAAATAACTTACAGGCGAAATCCAAAATACACTAAAGGCGAGCTTTTTATGCTGATTTCGTTGACGAATATAGCCAAAATGTGTAGAGAAGATTAGTTTGGCAATACATTGGAACCTCTTGGACAACAACAAATGCTCCTGGACAAAATTATCATTATTATTATTATTATTATTATTATTATTATTATTATAATTTTTATTATTATTATTATTATTATTATTATTATTATTATTATTATTATTATTATTATTATTATTATTATTATTATAAATTTTTATTATTATTATTATTATTATTATTATTATTATTATTATTATTATTATTATTATTATTATTATTATTATTATTATTATTATTATTATTATTATTATTATTATTATTATTATTATTATTATTATTAATATTATTATTATTATTATTATTATTATTATTATTATTATTATTATTATTATTATTATTATTATTATTATTAGTTTTTATTATCTATTATCTATTATTTTATTTATTTCTATTTATTTATTTATTTTTTTTTTTAAAGGACCGCGGAGACCCTTTTGGGTATATTTACATTATTGTCTTTTGCCGGGTTCAGTTCCTTTATTATGTTTTATTTGAGGTATATCCAAAAAATGTAAAATTAAATACTTTGCATTTACTAAGTCCCGTATACTGTAGACATACTATTAAACCCCAATTGTTTAATACACAATTTTTGATTTTTATAAATTTAAAATGTGCAAACCCAAATTCATTTCTATCGAAATTTAGTCGAATTGAATGCAAGCATTTGGTCCCTGATCTTTACCTTTTTTTTGGAAATCAACTACAAACTTGTCCTTGTAGTATGGCCACATGTTTTCCTTTTATTGGCACACTCTAATATTCATAATCAGAAAAAAATATTAAAAAAAAAAAAAAAATAATAAAATTGCAACAAAAAATACAAACAAACATCTTATTCGGTATTCCTAATGTCAAATGACATTGAAATACTAACTCAACTCCATCGTTCCAAGAGGATGATCAAGCGAATCCGGAATCGTACACGGACAATGTCGTTGACCACCAACTGGTCTATTAAATCATAATGAGCACCAGCCAGCAATGGCAAGTAAACAAGAAAAAACAACAACACCTCTAGAAGGACGGAGCTCCATGGAAATATATAAAAATGGGAGAGGCAACAAAAAATGAGTAATTAACTCATTCTCTTTACTTGAATTGTCCCATAAATGTTATTATAATGTAATGGGAAAGAAACACACATACATATATGTCACACACACACACATGTCATACAGAAATAAAACACTGACGGACAGCTAACACGAATACTCGTACATCCACCATAACATGGGGCAAGGACAATAAAAAGAGAACTTACCACAACATAAGCAACAGCTAACACCGGAGAAAAGCGAAAAAGAAAAGGAAGAAGAAACCCGGAATGAAATTTTCTGAATGTAAGAATGCAATAATAATAAAATAGAAATAAAACAGACATTTATGAATAAAATAACAACACATTTATCCGACAAAGATACTCTGCCCGGAAAATCGCACACGTATGGTGTGGTTGTGCGAGTGTGTGCATGCCGTCGGTACAAAAGTCATTCCCTTACACCTTGATGGGATGTTTTATTCCCCTTCATTTGATACTAACACACACACATTTTGATGCATGGTATGTTAAATTTCACACACACATACATAAACAATTTCACATGTATTAAAGGACATTTTCACAAAATATAAGTAAAGGAAAAAAACAAAATGACAGTATGAAAATGTCACAAGAGACAAGACATAAATGTTCCATTTGCATTTTCGGGCTCTTACTTTTTTTACAGCGTTTACTCTCGGTGTAATAAAACGGTAAGAACAACAGCAACAGCAGCAGCATCAACACTCAGCAATTTGAAAAGAAAGAGAAAAATAAATTAATAAAAATTACAAACAGATTCTTTTGTCATCCTTTTTTGTTTCACTGCCCTCATCAGTTCAGTTCGCTTGCAGTCCCACCCCGTAGCAGTCGAAGTTTATCACTTTAAGATGGTCGTAATTCATACACACAGGTAATTTGGCACACTGACATTGAATGCAAATTTGTTAGGTGTAAAATAATTTACTAAAGTGGGAAAGTTGGTAAAAGATTGTTAGAAATAAAATTGATCAATTTCCAAAGGGACGAGACATAATTGCAATAGATCAAATTAGCAAATATCACTCAGTTGGCAGATATATATATACCTTCAGCATATCATATACTTACTCAAATGAGACGTACCCCCTACCATAGTATGGAGCGTATATTAAGTTTGTCATTTCGTTTGTAACACCTCGAAATATAAATTATAGACCCCACAAAATATATATTCTTGATAAGCATACCGATTTCCGTCCGTTTGTGGAAATCACTGTTGCTTCCGAAAGATATAAAGTAGGTTGATGTAATTATACTCAGGTATGTGTTAGATCTACAGGACTTTTGATATTGAAAATGGGCTATATAGGTTCCTATATTCGGTATTTTGATTATCTTAGTGATAAGTTTCAAATTTCATATTTGAATATCATAATTGCCTATAACAAAAATTGCATATACTCGCCTTTGTATAGGCCCCAATATAGTGGTTACTCCCCATATTCGATATTTTTATGATTTAACTATATTTTTTCAAAGGATTTTTTTTTTTTTCAAAATGTCTTCCAAATTGTGTAAGGTATTTAAATTTAGGCCTAGCCGAACTTACTGCTTTTTCAATTGAATTGCAATTGAGTTGGAAACTTCAATTTTTCCTGCGGATCATATTTTATCCTTCTAGCAAGGTTTCATGTTGATATGTGTAAAACTCAATTACCTATGGCTTATTTACTTAGAGTTTGAAAGAAATCAAAAACCGTATATAAAGAGAGATTATGAACCATCAAGGTTTATGATACAGGTGGTTGAGATGTTGATGTCCAGATCTTCGGAGACGGGTCATGGACTCGTGTTAAAATTTTTCTGGAATGGCTCACTCTAAACATGTTCGGGAGAAGACATCCAGATTGTCTTAGGTTGTTCGGGTCCTCCAGCTCACGGTAGGTATTTTCGGGAGCACCTATCTAGGCCTTCTAAGATGGATCGAGATTGCTCTGCGGTATTTTGGCCCATTCCCGGCGAAGCGCTTGCTTGAGGTGATCGACACTTTGCCAACCTTGCTTTCCAAAATACTCCACACCCAATAGTCCAACGGATTGGTATCCGAAGATTTTGGTGGCCATTGTGCGCTGGAAATGAAGTGAGAAACCTCATTTTGTAAACATTCTTTGGTGGCGTGTGCTGAGTGCAATGGTGCTGAGCCCAGTTGGAATGTTCAAGGTCTGCAGCCAAAATGTTTACGTGACCAAGGCTTGAATACACCCTCCAGATTATTTTCGCAATGATATTCGGCATTTATTCTGATGCCCACACCATCACCATGCCCGGCTCTTGAATTCTGGTGGCCAACCGAAGGTGCTGACCTCTTTGGCAAGTAAACACGATCAGTTTTTTTGTTTACAAACTGCTGGACAACGAATGTTTTCTCATCGGAGAAACCCAAATTCGACAGTTCATCACTTTCGGCCAAGCGGGGCAACTCTTTCGAGTCTATTTTCTTTCTGTTGCGGCGTAAGTTCTTGCACTTTTTGGAATTTCAATGGCTTTACCCCGAGCTCATTTTTCAACATTTGCCGAATGGTATATCGCGATATGTTCAGCTCACGAACCATTTTTCGGCCACTGCGACGCAGGTTTCGATCAAGTATCTTCTTTACTTTTCGAACCATTTCTGCTGATGTTGCTGTTTCTTTCTGTCCACTTCCTTGACGTCGGGCTACCGTACCAGTCACGGTAACGAACGATGATACGAGACACCAAAGATTTATTCAAATTCAAATGCTGAAGTGTTCTAACGAAGGCCGCTTTCGGTTTTTAGCCAAATATAAAGAAATCACACCATCAAACTTAAATTCCATCACGAATAACTTTTTTTCTCGAAAATTCTCACCAAAATGCTTTTGTACGCTTGTGAACAATATAAAGGGCTGTCGCTGGCATAATTTTAACAGCCGTCGGACGAGTGGCTTAGAAATGACAGCAGTCTGAAGTTGGTTGCAGTATTTTCATCTCACCCTGTACTAGGACACATACTGTCAGTTTACAGAAAAGTTCCTCCATCTACAAAATAAGTGAGGTGCTAATTCAAATGTGGGTCCAGAAAATATATGATAGGTATAATTCTAGTGATACGGACTATATTTTTGAACAGAATATAATGTAATCTGATCATTTCTGAGCTTTAACGGAGAGCTTTTGCACAATTTAAAGTCCTTAGTAGAAATCTTTGGTATAATTAAGTTTTTCGTTATCCTAAACTTTCAGCTCGGCTGATTTAATTTTACCTGGGACCGATATTTCTATTTTTTTAAGAGTTTTCGTTCTACGGAAATGTCAAATTTCAGGCACTTCTATTTGCGAAAACGTCAGCTTCAAACATAAAACGACCCAAACAAATGACAGACATTTTGTCTGTCACAAAGTTTGTCATGCCGTCTGTCATTTGCCTGGCGAAGGTGTCCTAAGTTGGCCTCCCACAAATCTACAGGCTAGCTAGCTTGCCTAGCGACTACTCATGTGTATGTAGACAAACACCCACACACATATGACAATGTATTATAAATGTTTACACGTGAGTAAGTAGATGTGTGGGTTGCTGTGTGTGTGTGTGTGAGTTCATTCAACGTTCATTAAAACCCTGTGTACTTTGCGAAACAATGACAACGAAAACGTTATACGGAAATTCGCAAACATTTAGGAGAATAAAAGAATATTACGTTAAGGTGCCTAGAAAAGGTGGAGCTGTCATAACAGGAAAAAATATCAGCAATGACAACAATAACGGCAACGGCGGCGACGGCAGCAGCAGCGACAATGGCTACGTTGGTGATAGCAATAACATGCCATAAAACATTGTCAGAACAGAAACAAGTAAAAAAAGGTGTTAAGTTGGGTCTAGACGAACTGAAGACACCCTTCCCTTTCACGATGGGAAAAAAGAAAAGCCAAATTATGATCAATACTTAATCGATGGAGAATTTCGCACATATCTTGAATTAATGTATTATGAAATGACAACTGATGGAAGAGGCTAATAGGCTCAACAATATTACACTGAGGGAAAAATCCCGTTGCGAAATCAAGCACGTATGTTGTCATTTTCGCAACGACCCGTTGTTATATTTTTCAACAACGGCTGTTGGTGAATTGTGCACGAACGTGCTCAAATTGACACCGAGACGTGGTCAACTTTCGGTACCAACAACAGCCGTGCTTAATTTGTCCATTTGTAATATTGGTAATTGCAGCCGATTACACACGAGTAAAAAATGACAACGGTGGTGCATGATTCACACACGGTCGTTGTCAATATGACACCGGTCGTGTATGAATTATGCACCACCACCTGCATAATGATGCACCACCGTTGTTACTTTGTACACCGACGTGCATGAATCGTACACGATCGTTGCCATTTTAGCAACTACCGTGTATGAATCATGCACCACCGTTGTCATTTTTTTTACTCGTGTGCAATCGGCTGCATATTTACCATTTTTTCCGTGTTATTGAAAGAGAAAGGACGCATTGTGCAAAAAATTTATTGAAAATGAATAATAATTCGCAAGATCCTCAAAATATCATTGGTGAGTTGTTAGAAATCGATGGCAATATTGTTGTGGTTCGCGATACAAACCATTGCAGCAGTCAAGATGCGGAAAACAATGAGGACGATTATATGTTAAGGGAGTTCTTAAAAGGAATAAATATGGAGTCGCTTTTTGAACAATTAAAAGGTAAGTAAATAAAAATGAATTTTTCAGTTAATCAGTGTAATTAACAAAGAATTTTCTTTTTTGTTCTTTTAGCATCACATGTAACATTTCGCAGCTTGCAGTACTTGAAAAAAGAAGATTTAAAGGAAGCAGTGCCACCATTGGGACTGCGTGTTGAATTCAGAGAAAAGCTCTTTGCTTGGAAAAAACGAAAGGTACGTATTATTTGTTTTACAGAGTTGAACTCAGTATTAATATTGTCATAACAATAGCTCGGGATTGATGACGAAACTATGTCAGTTCCATCTAAAATAGGTGAATGGTGGAAACGCAACGAGACACCTGCAAGTACTCCTGGTACTCCCGACACTACAGGTTCGAACTGCTCAAAAGCCAAAGGAATTTTGTCAGAGGTAAGGTAAGAGTAATATTTGTGTAAGCATAGTTAATGTAGTTTTTTTATTTAATATAGGATCTAACGGAATTGTTAACACATACCTCGAAGGGGAAACTAGCGCTTGAATGTAGTAGCGTTAATAAGAAATTAAGTGACGAGCAAAGAGATGATATAATTAATATAATTATTGAAGATATTTTAACCAACAATGTTACTCTTTACACTCAAGACTATATGCGCATATTGGATGAAATTTGTTCCGTTTTTCCTCTTGAAAACGAAATGAGGGTAAGATTAACAATATAAACA
Source organism: Musca domestica (assembly GCF_030504385.1). Taxonomy (NCBI): domain Eukaryota; kingdom Metazoa; phylum Arthropoda; class Insecta; order Diptera; family Muscidae; genus Musca; species Musca domestica. Next base: position 4,443,672 of record NW_026712249.1, on the reverse strand, counting down.
ACGTATCTGATTATGTAGTTTCTTAACTTATAATATGTCTTTATTTTTAGGATTATTATTACATTTCAAGAAAAGGAAAGAACAACGCAAGCGGAAAACTTTATGCCAAGTATAGAAACAAGAAGTCCAAAAGAATAAAGCTTTTGATTTCCGAGCCTAGCACAAGCAAAGCAGCAACTCACACATCTCCTAATTTTTGTAACAAAGATGTTCCCGAAATTGATGAATCAGTTGAAAATTCATTGAAAGCTTCCTTACTAAGAGAATGTAATGATTGGGGATCGATCTGCGAAAAATGGAAAAGATCTTTTAACATACGGCAAAGAGATATAAAAAATTTAAGTAGCCATACATTTCTCCTTGAATGGACGAAGTTGTCCGATGCAAGAGCTTCAGAATTGGTAAGTAGCCATGAGCTATTTATTTGTATATGGATACTAATGTTTCGTTTTAGGTCAACATTGATTTCGATATTATGTATCCACAGAAAGGCAATCTTCTACTTTCTAAATGGGACCAATTTAAGAAAAAAATTTACAATTATTATGGGAAAAATATTCATAACGAACATTGCAAACAACTCTTCGCAAATGTTTTGACGGCAAGCAGCATAGGTAAATTTTAATTCCTGATTTATCATAAACATTAAAAGTAATATTTATTTTATATTTCGGTTGCAGATGCTCAAGATTATATATACGCAATACTGTTGAATTCAGTTTTACCATCACCTGCTAGGTTTAAATGTGGAAACGGTAAATTACGAAAAAAAGTAACAATAGCTGATTCGCAGGAAAGTTTCGTACTGCGACTACCGACAATTAACGATTATAAAAGGCAAATTGATACAGTCACTGAAAAGTATTACAATGCTGGATTAACTATACAGCCATTTATAATTGTGGAGGGTTTGTCCGATTTCAATATAAAAGGTTTTTATGTTTTTTTTAACCACAATTTGTTAAAATTTCAATCGTTCCTCGAATGTTTAGATACATGTTTTAAAATTTTTCATGCACTTTCTTTAAAATATCCAAATGCCTGCCAAATTCCATGGATTTTTATCCAAAAATATTTTTATGAAATTAATACTGTATATGATATAAAATCAGTTAATTTGACTTCACTTATTAATTTCTGCAACAATAATTAAAGTACAATTCAAAATGTATATTTGCTTTCGTTGCCGTAAGCATTTTGATAAGGCAAATCTTTTAATAGCTCATTTGAAAACAGACCATTTAATGTCCACTAAATTTTTAAAAGTACAATGCGTTCAGGACAACTGTAAGCAAACATTTACAAAATTTACGTCATTCAGAATTCATTTAGAAAAACTTCACAAGAATCACACAAAAGCTCCACCAATGGTTAAAGCCATTAATGTGCCAGTTGAAATGTCATCATCAAAAGAAAATGATTATACAAACAGTGAAACTGTTATTAACAACAATACAATAGAAAAGGATTTAAATGTTTTGAAAAAGAAAACCTTATATCTGTCTTTACAATTACATGGTCAAAGCTATATGCCTAGAAATCATGTTATAGAAATACAACATTCTGTTTCAATTCTGCTTTCATCCATTTCATGTACAATTGAAAAATATATAACTGATCATCCAAATTATGAAGACTTAAGGTACTTACTAAACTTTTGTAAAAATCCTTTCGAAGAAACTAGAACGGAATATAGACTTTTAAAAATTTTAAAAGAACTAAACTTTTATGATGATCCAAAGGTTTATGTAATTAGCAATCAAGTCTCGGAAATTGTTATCAGCGGAAATCCCAGTTTAGGTCCAAAGTTATCCAATATTTATATAATGCCACTGAAATTCATGATAAGTGCCCTTTTTAAAATTCCAAATCTCTTAGATTTGACATTAGAAAACTCCAAAAAATTCCTAAATTCACCTGTTTTACAAAATTTTACAAACGGTGAGTTATATAAAACTAAATTATTAAAATATCAGTACAATTTAGTTATTCCCTATGTCCTTTACATGGATGATTTTCAAATTAATAATCCTCTTGGAACCCATACATTTTCCATATGTGGTTGTTATATTAGCTTTCCTTCAATGCCACAGCACTTGTTGTCAAAACTTGATTATATATTAACTGCTGCGTTTATACCATCAAAGGATTTAAAAGAACGTGGAAATGAAGTTTCATTTCACAATCTTGTAGAAGAGTTAAAAATTCTAGAAGAAGGGGTTGAAATTTGTGTTCAACAAAGTGTTCAGAAGGTGCATTTTATTTTAGGTGTAATTATTGGAGATAATTTAGCAGTTAATAGTATTTTAGGCTACGTGCAATCATTTAACTCTAAAAGATTTTGCCGGGTATGTAGAAGAAAAAAGTCCCAAATGCAATTCGACGCAATTCAGCATTTAGATAGTTTAAGAAACCAAGAGAATTACAACTCAAATGTATTGGAAAATAATTTTCAAGAAACAGGTATTAAAAACAAGTGTATCTTCGAATCTTTACCAAATTTTAACGTCACTGAAAATTTTTGTTTTGATATTATGCATGACATTTTCGAGGGCATATGTGTCTACGATATGTCTAATGTAATTCTCGGGCTGATTCAAGAAAATATTGTTACGTTAGATTGTATTAACAGCAGAAAATCTTTATTCCAATTTGGAGAAATTGAAGTGGGAAATAAATCTGGACCACTAGATTTATGTAGATTGAAAAACTATAACTTAAAAATGACAGCTAGTGAAACTATGTGTTTTACTAATTTTTTACCTTTAATGGTAGGCGATTTAATTCCTTTCTCCAACGATCACTGGAAAGTTTTTATAATATTATTACAAATAATCGATTTACTTTTAAGACCAAGTTATATAGAAGACGATTTAATAAAATTGGAAGAATTAATTAGAGATCACCATTCACTTTATATAACATTATACGGTTCGTTAAAACCGAAACACCACTTTCTTGTCCACTATCCCACAGCTATCCGAAAATGTGGTCCCCTTAAATATCTCTGGAGCATGAGATTCGAAGCTAAACACAAGGAAGCAAAAGCCTATTTAGGAAATACTACATCAAGAGTAAATCCCTGTCGTTCATTATCTATTAAGTCTGGATTGAAATTTTCCAATTTTTTATTAAAACACGAAGATAACTTAGAACCAAATGTTATCATTAATACGCATACCATCGAAGATTTGGCAAAAGAGGAATATTGTTACAAAAAAAGTAAGCCAGTTTTAAATTACCAAAATTGCAAAGTGTCTGATGACATTTTTTTTAAGGGAACTAGGTATAAAAAAAAACTATTATTTAGCAACAAATAATGCCGCAATTGAACTTTTCAAAATTAAACATTTAATAATTGAAAATGAAAATGTTTACATTTTATGTAACCAAGTAAAAGTTAAAAACTTTGATTACCATTTACAATCGTATGAAGTTGGTTCTCTGAATGAGGATACAATTTTTTTAATACCAATTTTAGATTTTATTACTTACCCATTTCACTTATATCCTATGAATAATGGAAAAGTTTATTTCAGATTTAAGTTAATTTAATTTGTTTCTATACATTGAATATATGTAATTCGAATTGTTTTGTTAAATCAAATATGTATTTATATTGAATTTATGTAATTGGTTTCGTTCAATAAAATACTTTTCAAAAAATGTCGTTTCTTCTACTAAGGGTATAAAATGGAAAAGGAACGGATATCAAAAAATGACCACCATTGATTTCAATCTGACAACGGGCGTTGACAATCCGACAACGGAGCGTTGACAATCTGACAACGAAGCGTTGACGATCTGACAACGAAGCGTTGACAATCTGACAACGGGGCGTGCTCGAAATGACCACGTATGTGCTCATTTCATGCACATCTGTTGTTGAAATCGTTGCCAAAATCTCGGTGTCAAAATGACAACAGCGTGCTCATTTTGACACCAAACGTGGTTGATACACTATCATACACGGATGTGGTCATTTCATACACGGATGTTGTCATTTTTTCTCTGGGTGTACATTTTCATTATTATTGTTTATATCCTCCACTATAGTATAGCGGATATTCTCTTCATGTAAAAAGCATCCTAGCATAGAACTGTCAATGTAGGTCTAAGTTTTGGTATAGTCCCTATATATATATATATATTCCTCCCTGTATTGGGTATTTAATGATTTGTGTCACACATTTTACCGGAGATGTTTCAAATTTGGAATTTGAAGTTTCTAACGGAGACTACATAGTATGACAGAAAATTGCTGAAACGGTACCTCTCTGTATTCGGTATTTTTATGATTTTGCCGACATTATCCAACGGAATTGTTTTATATTTCGTATTGTAAATTCGCAATGGGTGCTATAGCCTCTGATTAAAAATTGTCTATGAAGGTCCACGTCTATATATAAGCGGTGCTTTCTTATGACCGGTATTAGGATGACTTTAGGGGCGTTATTCACTGGAAATATTTCAAATTTCGTATTTAAATATCTTAATGGCTTAGATAAATATTGCATATTCAGGTCCACACCTTCCTATAGCCCCCAATATAACGGTAATCCCATATATTCGGTATTTGTGTGTTTTTATACCCTCAACCATTTGGCTAGAGGGGGTTTAGACCCTAGGTCTCTCTGAATTCGATATAGCCATGTCCATCCGTCCGTCCGTCTGTCCGTTTGGCTGGTACGCACGATAACTCTCGAAGGGAGTATCTAATTTGATCCAAACTTGGTACATCGTAACATTATTGTCAAACGTAGATCGAGTTCGCAGATGGGCAATATCGGTCTACTCCTTCTAGTACCTCCCCCACAAAATGTCGAAATTTAAAAAAAAAAATTACTGCGCAGCGAGAAAAAGGAAAGAAAAGAGAAAGACGTGTCTTTGGAGCATTTAGGACTCTCTTTGGAGTCAATTTTGCGGTATCTGTCCGACTTTCTGTCTGACTGGTGTACACAATAACTCTCGAAGGGAGTATCCGGTTTTCTCCAATCTTGATACATCGCAATATTATTATCAAATTTAGATCGCGTTCGGAGAGGAGCAATTTATCGAAATTTATGATTTCGCATAAAATTGAATATAAATGTTTGATTTCCTTCAAATTTTGCACATACCAATATATTTGTCTGTATAAAATGAAGTATGAAAATGGAATACTTCGGTCCGCTATACCTGTTACCTAGCGCATATTTCTGAATTTTCCAAAAAATTTCACATATTTCATATAAAGTATAGGAAGTAGTCGATATAGTCGAAATCTGGCACGTTGTAATATTTTTATTAGTCTTAGGTCAGATACGAATTGGCCACTATTGGCCAACTGCTTCGGAACGTCCCCGATTAATCATAACTCAAGGCTTGGGGTATAAATCTGCGGCAAGGCCGGCTGATACTTTTTTGATTGTTTCATTAGTATTAGACGAAGTGGTATACATCGGTCCACTATATCTGGAACCTAATCCCCTTTCAACATTTTCCAAAAATATCACATATCTCATAAGGACTGAATTATGTAGACGATATACGCCAAATCTGACACGTAGTAATGGGCAATATTGATCCACTCCTTGGGAACGGGCATTGGGTGAGGGTATGCATTTGTCGGCAAACCCGACCTTTACTTTTTAAATAGTTTTTTTGTTTGTTTCATTTATCTCAGGTTCAGAAACGTTACAAATGAAATAATAAACTCAAGATAACCCAACTTCCATAGTAGCGACCATAGAAATATTTACGCTAAATATCTCAACAAGGATGTCCATATCAATTCGAAAAAGAGTAGATTTCATTGAAACCAACAGATGAAACTCACATTTTCAACACAATTCTGTACCTTCCAACCAGGCAGCCAGCCAGCCAGCCACATAGTGTCACACATCATAATCGTTAACAATGGTCCAAATGTAGCAAAACTTGAAGCAAAGACATTTTGCTGGACAATTTACGAAATGGTGTGACAGCAATCTGCTAGTTTGTCTCTTCCAAAATGTTGACCACAAGTTGAGTGTATTGTCGTTTTAGGTTGGACGACAACCCCAACATTTGGTAAACCAATGAAACAACCAGACTTCATACACACACACACACACACCTTAACAGAGACTTTGTTAAACAAAAGTGTTTAATTATCCTTGGATATATTTTTCCAGGAATTGTTGATTAAAGACACAAACACCATAAATTAGTCTGAATGGAAGTGGAGGCTAAGTATTTTTATAGTATAATCATTATTTGTGTGTTTGTACATAATATGACATACATTTTTGCACATTTTGTTGTGTTTGTACAGTACCTACGAAATTTCTGAAGGGATTCTTGGGAGTTTCCGGTTTATAGATTGACAAATCAATTGGCGTTAAAAAGAATTTAGGAATAAATCTAAATAATATCCACGTTACCATGCCGACTTGTATGAAATAATACATCTAAGTAGTTTCATTTATTATTTGACTCTGCTACTACTTCTTCTCCTACAATTCATTTGTATACCATTCCATGACGTAGCAGTACAACAACGAAAGAGTAAATTAAGATACATAAGGTGAGCAGGAAAGACGATAGGATGTGGTTTGCATGATGTCATTGCAATGTGGTGGCGCAATTAAAGTAGACAAAACTTTTAGCCGTCTCATCAACACAATAGCCAGTAACAAGGACTTGTAGCAACCACACACATTTCCTGTCTGGCGAAAGTGTCCTTACAACAATACAATTGTGATGACAACAATACAATTGTGTCCTTTGTAGAGGTAAAGGCGTCATTTGTGATTAAAATGTGTGATGAGAATTGTTAACTGGTGGGACGAATATGTCGATTATGTATGCATTGCCACTGAAGGTCAATTTTATGGTACCTGCCTTAGACAATTTGCAAGGCAGGGAATATTATTTAATCATTAATGATTTCATAACATATTATTGTGGAATTGAAATTTAATTTTCAAAACATATAAATACAAACAAAAAAAATAATAAAATAAATTTCATATAAACTATTTGATTAATTTTATTTTTGTAAAAATCTTGAAAAATTTATATCTTGCAAAGAACTCTTAAAAAATGTTCTAGTATGAAGTCCTTGAAAAAAATCCTGATAAACCTCGATTTGTGCAGGAATGCATTAAAATCACTCATTTACTCGCAGAATGTCATATCTCAAAAAAGTTAATTTAATAGAAAACGCATTTAAAGGTTTCATTGGAAAACCGACTGACAACTGAAAATCTGGGCAAGATCAAGCAAGGTCGGAAAAAAGCATTTTTATAACATTTAATACCAATTCAATTCCTTTCCTATATAAAAGAAAAGCTTGTCAAAAGAAACATTTTATAAAGAAAATTTTTTACCCTCCACCATACAATGGGGGGTATATTAACAGTGTCATTCCGTTTGTAACTCATCGAAATACTTATGTCAGACCCAACAAGGTATATATATTCTTGATCAGCGTAAAATTCCAAGTCGATTTAGCCATGTCCGTCTGTTTGTCTGTTGTAATCACGCTATCTTTCGAACGAATTGATCTAGCCCCCATATAATGGTACCTACCGATATTCGGTATTTTGATGATTTCAGCGACATTATTCCCCGGAATTGTTTCAAATTTGGTATTTAAGATTCGTAATGGATACCACAGCCTACGACAGAAAATTGTCTGTGCAGGTCCACGTCTTCGTGTAGCCCAATTTAACGGTACCTCCCAAAATTTGGTATTTTGATGATTTTAGCGTCATTATTCACCGGAATTGTTTCAAATTACGTATTTAGAGTTCGTAATGGGAACTACAGTCTGTGACAGAAAATTTTCTATACATGTCCAGGTCTTCGTATATGCCCCATATATCAGTACCTCTCTATATTCAGTATTTTGAAGAATTTAGGAACAATACTCACCGAAATTGTTTGAGATGTCGTATTTGAAGTTCGTAATGGATGCTATAACCTGTGACAGAAAATTGTCTATACCGGTCCAGGTCTTCGCACAGCTACGATATAACAGTACCTCCCTATATTCGATATTTTGTTGATTTTAGCTACATTATTCGCCATTTATTTCAAGTTTCGAATTTGAATATGGTAATGGCTTATGACAAACAATGTCTATGTGGTGAGTCCACGTCGTATAGACCCCAATATAACGGCTAAATTCGGTATTTTTAAAATTTTAACAGAATTTTGTAAGGATTTTTTTTTTAATTTCCAAATTTGTTACAACTGGTGGAGAGTATTCAAAGTTCGGCCCGGGCGAACTTACTGCTTTTTAATTTGTTATTTTTTATACCCTCCGCCATTCTATAAAGAGTAGATGGTGGTGATTCCGTTTTTAACTCCTTGAAATATTCATTATAGACTATACAAGGTATAAATATTTTGTATCAGGGTAAAATTATAAGTCAATATAGCGATGTCTGTCTGTCCGTCTGTCTGTTGTAATCACGCAATCACAATTGGAACGAATTGAGATAGGAGGCTAATTTGTGCACAAATATGTATTTTACCAGTAGACAGGTTTAGTTCGTAAATGGGCCATGTCGGTCCACATTTTAGTATAGCCCCATATAACGATGCTTAACCATAATCGAGATTTTGATGATGTTAGCGACATTATTTACCGGTACTACAACCTATAACGGAGAATTGTCTATGTATGTCCACATCTACATATAACACACATATAACCGTACCTCCCTTTGTTCTGTATTTTGATGATATTAGCGACATTATTCACTGGAATTGTTTCGAGTTTGATGGAATTGTTTGAAATTTCATTTTTGAAGTTCAGAATCAGCCTACAATAAAAATTACTTATGCAGAACCACGTCTTCGTATAGCCCCATATAATTTTTTCAAATTTCTTCCAAAAGTGCGGCATGACTCCCTATTTTCGGTATTTTGGTGATTTAAGCGACATTATTCACCGGAAATGTTTCATATTTGGTTCGTAATTGATACTACAGCCTATGACAGAAAATTGTTCGTACAGGTCCACGCCACGATATTTGGTATTTTGATGACTTTAGCGACATAATTCACCGAAATTGTTTCAAATTTAGTATTTGAAGTTCGTACTCCATACTACAGCCTAAAACAGAAAATTGTTTGTGCAGGTAGGTCCACGTTTTAGTATTGCCCCCACATTTTAGTACCTCCCTATATTTGGTATTTTGATGATTTTTGCTACATTATTCACCAATTTTTTCGCATTTGAATATTGAAATGGCTTATGACAAAAGTTGCCTATACAGATCCACGTCGTCGTATAGACCCTATTATTTTAACATATTTATTTTATTTATTTATTATTATTATTATTATTGTTCGTTACAAGTGGTGAAGGGTATTCAAACTTCGGCCCTGCTGAACTCAGAGCTTTTTTAATTGTTTTCCTGTTACATATATTTATACACTCAGTCATATGCCTAAATAGGGTATATATAAAATATGGTCTGTCTGTCTGGTGCACACGATAACTCTCGAAAGGAGTATCTGATTTGATCCAAACTTGGTACATCGTAATATTATTGTCAAACTTAGTTCGAGCTCGGAGATGGGCAATAACGATCCACTCCTTCTGGTACATCTTCCACAAAATGTCAAAATTTTCAAAGAAAATACTTTACTGCACAGAATGAAAAAGGATAATCCGATTTTGCTCCAACTTTTTAAATCATAATATTTGCATCAGCGCTAGGTCAGGTGCGATAATGAACAATATCGGTCCACTCCATCAAGTATCTTCCCCAAAAAGAGTCAAAATTTTGAATAATTATAACTCTTTTAATATGTGATGTTAGCGTCCGATTGTCTTCCAATTACACACATCACATTATTTTTCTTAACCCAAAGTCTGGTGCGAAGATGGAATATACCGGGCACTCCTTCTGATACTTCACCCACAACGGGTTTAAATTTTGAATATTCATGAAACTCATAAAACACGAAATTAAGATCAGATTCCATTCAGACTTGGCTCATTTCAATTTTTTCATCAACACAAGTTCTGTTATAAAGATGGTAGAGATCGGACCATTCCTTCTGGTACCTCCCCCACAAAGGGTCAAAGTTTTGAATAACAAAAACGATCATAAAATCTCTCCTAATTGCACACATCACAATATTTTTATTAACCCAAAGTCTGGTGTAAAGATTGGCCAGATATTGGCCACTCTTTCTGGTACCTCTCCCACAAAGGGTTAAAATTTTGAATATTCGTGAAGTTCATAAAACACGAAATTAACATCCGATTTGATTCGGAATTCCCAATATATCAATCAACACAAGATCTTTTAAAATCTCTTCAAATTTTACTCATCCAAATATTTTTGCCAAGACCTGTTGTGAAGATAATAGATATCTTCCAACTCCTTGTGGTACCTCACCCACAAAATGCCACAATTGTCATTGCTTATGTCTGTCAGAACATTCGAAACAAGTCGGATTCTATACAACTTGCTATATGTAAATATTTATCTTAACCAAAAATCTTATATTTATATGAAACTTACCGGAATTCATGATTTCGTTCCAAATTGGATAGAAATGTTCAATATCCTTCAAACTTTGCCCATGTTATTAATGAAATGGAATACTTGGGTCTGCTATATCTGGTACCTCAAACATTTTCCAAAAATGTGCAAACAGTATAGGAAATAGTCGGTATAGTCCAAATCTGGCACTTTGTAATATTTATATAAGTCTTAGGGCAGATACGAATTGGTCAATATCGGCCAGCTGCTTCGGAACCTCCCCCTTAAAGAGTTTGAATAACCATAACTCAAGGCTGGGGTGATACATTTGTCGCCAAAGCAGCCTGATACTATTTAACTGGTTAATAAACAATATGCATGGCCAAAAATACAAATTTGAAAGATACATTCATTTAATTTTGAAAAGTGATGCTTTAGTTTTATTTCCGGGTCATTATCAACCAAAAAATAAAAACATTGATATTTATTATTTCAAGTAAATGTTAATTATATATGTACACAGTAGACACATATATCCGGCAACACAATTCTTGTTGACATTCTTAAATACATATATTTTTTTCGTAAAATAAAATAAACAATTCTCCGAAAAAATGAATATAAAGAGTTTTTCAATTTCTCTGAAATTTTGTGACATGTGGAACCTATACAAAACGCACGCACCAAAGTCTATCTTCCTGGCTGGTAGTCTTTCCTCCCACTGAGAGAGGAGAAGACGAGGTAAAAGATTGTTTACGTTCAATCACATCAACTTATTTCTAAGAATTTCTCAACGGAGAGAAAAACTTTTCAATTACATTGAAAGGCAAGGCAAGGCATCCATCCGTCTATCCATCCATCCATCCTGCATCCGATTGACATTTCGTAATTAAATGTATAAATTATAAACTTAAGTACTCAGACGAGGTGTGGGTGTGGGCGTGTGTGTGTCTTTTTTGTAGGTGTATTTGTATAGGCATGTGGGAATGTGTATCTTAATATAATCTAGAATAATTACTTAAAACTACGTGCAGTGGTAAAGAGAAGAGGGCGGGGGTGAATGACTGACTGATTCATAATCGAAGCAAACCTCTGTGGATTGCAAAGCAATTATGAAAAATCTATGAAAATCTTTTGGAAAATTGAGAAAATACATATTTGTGCGTAGGTGTGTGAGGATTTGTATCTCTATATATCATGGATGTCCTGTATGAAAATGTACACGTAACATATTTGTAAATTATAGGGATGAACATTTGAAATACTTTGGTTGTGTCAAAGTTGGTTCTTATTGACTATTTCCGAATGGAGATAATCGGAAACAAGTCAGAAAATATCAGTTAAACATATATCCTTATGATATGAGAATTTGTATCACATGCGTCGAAAAAATATGGCTTTAATAGATTACGAAAGCAATGAATTAAAAAGAATCGTAATTAAAAAAAAAAAATAATTTATATTTTTATAAAATAAATCCTCATTTTCTCGACTATAAACTCTTAAATTACATAAGACTCTCGATTCCTTGAAAAGAGAAAATCCTATACAATTTTCAAAAAAAAAAAAAAAAAACATCATATCAGTTGGATTTGCCGACAGATGTATACCCCCAGCCAATGTTCGATGATTTAAATATATTTTGACTTCTGTTATGATTATTCAAATTGTCGACCCTCTATGAAGTAGTTTTTGAAACCATTTCGCATCAGACTTAAATATATATTATGACGTGCAGGTTTGGACTATATTGGTCACATTCTTCACTTTGTGTGAGATATCTGATCATTTTTAGAAAATGTTTAAATTTGCTTGAGGTACCAGATATAGTCGACCATTTTTATACTTCATCTAACACAGATCAAAATAGGTAAGGGCAAATTACAAGCAAATCGAATATCTAATTGTATGCGAAATCATAAATACCACACTCATCTCAGGTTCCTGGTGTAAAAAATCGCTAACTTGTTTCGCAATTTATGACAAATAAAAATATTGGAAGTCGTGACCCTTTGTGAGCGAGATAAAAGCATGGGTTCGCAGATATATATCATCTTCACAACAGATTTTGTGTTAGCAAACATGTTTATATGTGTGAAATCCAAATCCAAAATCTTAAAACCTATGTGGGGGAGGTACCATAAAAATGGTCCGATCTCTATCATTGTTGATGGTAATATTGAGATGTATCAAGTAAGGGAGCTTCTTGATGGAGTGGGCCGATAATGTCCATTTTCGCACCTAACCTAGCACTGAGGCAAATGCTAGGATTTGCAAAGTTGGAGGAAAATTGGATTATCTTTTTTTCTTTTTGAAAATTTCGACCTTTTGTGGGGGAGGTACTGGAGAAAGTGAACCGATATATCCCATCTTCTTCTTGTGTTAGTAGAAATAATGGGGTGTACTATGAAGGGTGAAGTATGAAGAGATCCGGATGTTTTTTTAGAAATTTACAATCGTCTTGGTTATTCAAAAATTTGGCCGCTTGTGGGGGAGGTACCAGAAGGAATGGTCCGATCTCTGCCATCTTTATAACAGATCTTGTGTTGATGGAAATATTGAGATGTGCGAAGTCTAAATGGAATCGGATGTTAAGTTCGTGTTTTATTAGCTTCATGAATATTCCAAATTTTGACCTTTTTGGGGGAGATAAGATGGTAATCTCCAGCCAGACCTTGGGGTAAAAAAAAATATTGTGAAGTATGTAATTTGATGACAATCGGACTTTTACATCTCATTTTATAGGAGTAATAATCAGTCACACTTTTGATCCTTTGGTGGAGAGGTACTTGGTGGATTGGACCGATATTGTCCATTTTCGCACCTGATCTAACAATGATGCAAATATTAGAATTCGCAAAGTTTGAGCAAAATCGAATTATCCTTTCTCTTTCTGTGCAGTAAAATATTTTTTTAAATATTCGGCCTTTTGTGGGTAGATACCAGAAGGAGTAAACCGATATTGCCCGTCTCCGAACTTGATCTAAATTTGACAAAAATATTGAGATGTACTAAGTTTGGACCAAATCGGATACTCATTCGAGAGCTATCGTGCGTACCAGACAGACTGCCGAACTGGCGGACATTGCTAGATCGACTCCTAATGTTCTGAAACGGATTTGGAGACCTAGACTCTAAAACCGTTTTTTCGACTAAGTACGTTTTGGCAGTATTAAATTGTATATACCCTTACCCTTATATACCCTTTCTAGCCATATGCCTGAGGGTAGAGAAATCCACGATTTTGGGAGTTTATGTCCTTAAAATATATCCTTGTAAAGACAGGATTATTTACTAGAAGGTTCTTTGAAAGTCTTAATTATGTTAAAGTCCCTCACATTAATTATTAGAACGACTCAAGTTTAGACTATTAAGCCTTCAAAAACCGTATAGGATATATCATATTTGTTCAGCCATAAGAAAGTACATCAAATTTGGAAAAAAAAATCTATTTAGATATAGCTATAGCTCCTATATACATATGCTTCGTCCGATTTGGGATTTAAAGTCTCTCACATGGGTCATATGCATTCCGCAAGATTGGTATTTGGTATAAGATAATTTATGGAGCTCAAAAATACCTCTGTCAAGTTGTATCGGGATCGGATCAGATTAGCATATAGCTCTCATATATATCTTTATCCGATATCAGGTTTATTGTGCACCAAATGTCTAACATCATCCGAATTGTTGTTAAAGTCCCTCACATGCGTAATATGCACTCCACAATATTAATTTTTGGTACCAGATATCAGATACAGCCCAGAAATAAGTATTTAAAATGTTGTCAAGATCGGTTCTGATATTCAGGTTGTTTTACACCAAATGGCTAATATCAGCACAAATGGACTGAATTTCGGCACTTCCGACGGAATTCAGCCTAAAAACATGTGTTTAAAATTTTGGTGAAAATCGGTTTAGATATATCTACATATCCCATATATATCTTTCATCGATTTAGTGTTATAAACTCCCCAACAATGATATTTGATACCGAGCATCAGATACTGCTTGAAAATCCCTCTGCCAAATTTTATCGAGATCGAGGTACATCGTTATCCTATTTTACTGTTATTTCTCATCATATATGTAATATCAGCAATAACTGAATAGTTTTTTTTTTTTTATATTCAACTGAATTTTACAATTTGGTGAAAGCCAGCCCGGTATGTCTATTGCTTAAATAAATATGTTTATACCCACCATCTTGAAAAGGAGGGTATAATAACTTTGTCATTCCCTTTTTAGCATCCATAAATATTCATCGTAGACGCCATAAAGCATATATATTCATGATCAGCATAAAATTTGACGTAGAACTTCAAAATTTGGCAGAACAATTTGTATAATGTCTAGGATGGTTGGTAAATTGCCAAAATCGTTCCAAATGGAGAAGGGTATTCAGCTTTTTTTCTTGTTTATCAATATTAACTAGTTCAGAGTTGGTATGATCTACTTCACATAAGTGTAATTTTGTCAGGAACGAGCCATTATTTCCAAATTACTAGCAATATGATATATTTAATATGTTTACATTACCTTGAATGAGTTATTCGTCTCTTTCAATTTCTAATTTTTGCTGTGTTATCTTCTCTAAGAATCATTTCCAAACACACTCTAAGGATTAAAAGCTAGAGTAGTCTACATTCCATTAAATCCACAATCCCACGAAATCTCTTCTCTAAGAATCATTCCAAACACACTCTAAGGATTAAAAGCTAGAGTAGTCTACATTCCATTAAATCCACAATCCCACGAAATCAAACCAAATTTCCTTGATGGTCATCCCTATAGCTCACCTTAATATTTGTATATTCTCCCATCTGTTTGTCAGATGTTCAAGTTAATGTAATTGTCACACATGTAATAAGACTGAAGTACTCAACCTCAGTATCTTCCCAATCCTGGGCACCCAGTGAGAGAGAGTGTGAGACACATTTCATTGCGAGTACGCCCAGAAATGACAGGCAACAGACAACAGTTTACATTGACACAGTCACACACACACACGCAGCCACACTCTCGTAAAACCCACATAAATAAATAAATGATTGTATATGAATATATGTACATAGATGTGGGGGCCTGTGTGCATTTGTAAAAAAGTGTCCGTGTGGATTTTTTCTCCCATTTCAGTATCATTTAATGAAATAAAACGCTTCGATGAAATCCAACGATGAGAAATTATTGAAGATCCATAACGACAATATTTACATTTGTTATGTGATATTATCTGTTGTGTAGGTGTGTGTGTGTCTGGCGGTCTCCGCGCAGCAACAATCGTAATCTGCGACGTGTAGGGATCTTAACAGGAGGTGGAAAATTATTAGGTGATTAGATGATTGCTTGTCTCAAAGGGTTGCCATAGGTAGCAGGATTTAAAGATAATGTGACTTTTATATAATTTTTTTAACAAAATATAAAAGAAATAATATTGTGTAACATCCCAGCAAAAAAAAAAAAACTAGGAAGTTGTAGGAACGAATAACCCATTAAAAACAGGTATAATAGTATCAGTCGGTTTTGTCGACAGATGTATACCCCCAGCTTTGACTTATGAGGGGAGGTTCCAAAAGGAATGGCCTGATCTCTACCATCTTTATAAAACATTTTGTGTTGAAGGAAATATTGAGATGTGCCAAGTCTGAATGGGATCGGATGTTAACATCTTGTCATGGATATTCAAAATTGTGACCCTTTGTTAGGTCCTTGTGGTACCAGAAGGAGTGAACCGATATATGTCATCTTCTCACTAGACCTTAATGTGTGTAATTTGAAGACAATCGAACCCTTACATCACATTTTATATGAGAAAAAAATATCCAAAAATTTGACCCCTTGTGGTGGAGGTACTTGATGGAATGGACCGATATTGTTCATTTTCCCACTTGACGTAACACTGATGCAGATATGCAAAGTTGTAACGAAGGTTATGTACATTTTTATACCCCCCACCTTGGAAAGGAGGGTATTTTAACTTTGTCATTCCGTTTGTAACATTCTTAAATATTCGTCGTAGACCGCATAAAGTATGTATATTTATAATCAGCATAAAATTCAAAGTCGATTTAACGATGTCTATCTGTCCGTCTGTCTGTCTGTCGGTCTGTCTGTCTGTCCGTCTGTTGGAATCACGATACAGCCCACATTATTTGACGTAGAGCGCCAAAATTTTGTAGAGCAATTTGTATTGTGTCTAGGATGGTTGGTATTCAAATATCACATTTCCACGTTTTGATATAGTACCCATATGACGGAACCTCCCGATATTCGGTATTTTGATGATTTTTGCCTCATTTTTTCACGGATTTGTCTGAAAATTGGCATTTATAGGTCATAACGGGTCCAAGTTCGTGTGACGAGACATTGCGTGTATAGGTCCACGATTTGGTATAGCTCCCCATATAACGATACCTCCCGATATTCGGTATTTTGACAGTTTTTACCACATTTTTCACTGATTTGTCTAAAAATTGGTATTTGCAGGTCAAAGTGGATCCTAGTTCGTGTGGCGACACATTGTATGTATAGGTCCACATTTTGGTATAGCCCCCATATAGCGGATTCCAAATGGGTTCATACTCCTTTGGCGAAACATTGTATGTATAGGTCCATAGGTCTGGAGGTATAGCATCAGAATCGGAGGTACCCCAGAAAATTTTGTTTTTCAATGCAAATATCTATTGATCCGTTATAAAGACAATCTCAACATTTAGAATTTGTAACGGAATTCGGTACAAAAATAAGGATGCTACAGCCTATGACAGAAAATTGTCTGTGCAGGTCTACGTCTTCCTATAGTCCCCATATAACGGCACCTCCCGATATTCCGTATTTTTATGATTTTAACGACATTATTGAACGCAATTGTTTCAAATTTGGTATTTGAAGTTCGCAATAGATGCTACAGCCTATGACAGAAAATTGTCTGTGCAGGTCCACGTCTTCGTATAGCCCCCACATACAATATTGTAATGGCTTAGGACAAAAGTTGCCTATGCGGGTCCACGTAGTCTAATATAACGGTTACATTCGGTATTTTTCACATTTTAACAAAATTTTTAACGGATTTTATTTTTTTGAAAATTGCCAAATGCGCTTAAATCATCAAAATTCCTAATATCGGGAGGTATCGTTATTTGTGGGCTATACAAAAACGTGGACCGACATGACCCATTTACGAACATAACCTTCCTACTGGAAAAATGCACATTTGTGTATTTTCATTTCGTTCCAAAGATAGCGTGATTAAAGCAGACAGACGGACATCGCTAAATCGACGTAGACCTTTATGCTGATTATTGTTGTTTTTATAACAACAACGTTTATTTATTAGTGGAGAAATATGGTAATGTTTTCCAGGGGGTTAGGCAGGGAATACCTAGGTTTCAGAACGAGCTACCAATCCTCATCAAGCCATCAAAACAGAGGTATTCCCTATCTTAACCCCTGGTAAACATTACCATCGTTCTCCACTAATAAACAAACCTTGTTTTTATAAAAAACAACAATAATGGCATTAAGCCTAAGTATTTTGCAACAACAAAATACTATGGTATACCGAAAAAACATGCCAACACTGTTCTAAAATTATTTTCTACAAAATTCGGAAAATTTTTTGTGGTTTTTTGATTCGACTGAGGGTTCATTTGTTTTAAAAATGTTCTCCATCTTTTTGTCGGTAATATTGCCGAAGACACTATATATTCGAAATGCAAAGGAATTTTAACTCGAGTTTTTTTTTTTTTTCAAAAGGGTAAATATGTGCGGAAATGCCGATAATCGTGACTCCTATTTTAAGCTCTACTTTCTTAATATTTTGTCGTTTAATTGTAATTTTGGAGAAAAAACAGCACAGTGTTAATAAAGATTTGCAAAGGCTGAAATCAAACAATAAAAATTTTACAAAATATATATGGCAACCCTTGTAAAAGCACTTTCACTTCGAAAACCAACAACAAAGCCATGCAATAAGAATTAGAACAGGAACCAACACTCACACACACCGACAACGACAACAACAACAAAACTTGGAAAAAATACGAAAATGTATCACTTCCGCCTTAATGGCCATGTATTTTTTTTATTTTATTGTTTATTTAGTATTTTATTTTGAAAACTCCTCGTTGTTTTTCCGCCATTGTTTATTGTTGTTGCCTTTAATATTAATTTGCTGTGGCTTGTGGTTGTTCAACTTTCGTTGGTCTTAGATTTATGTGGCTGTTGAAGAGTTTCGTCGTCGTCTTATTCTTCCTCTCATTGCAAAGCGTTAATACTTGCCGCTGACATTCGAAGACACTTTAAAGTGTGGCGTTTCGTTCTGTCATCAGCAGCGTTGTTTGGTTTCGGTTTTGTTATTTTGTTTATGTCATAACAATTCACTTGCGGGGTGCAAGTAAACGTTGGAAGGGGGGAGGTCGAACGACTTTTTTTTTGGCCCCATATTCCAATTTTGTGGTATGACGAGTACTTCCGGATGCCCAAAAAAAGCACAAAGTGAATTCTTTTGGTAATAGTTCCGTCAATTCAAAGAAGACGAAGACGTAGAAGAAGAAGTAAAAACGGAAGTAACAACGAACTGCTCCAACAAAGTGTTTCCCTAGTTCCAGTGGCAAACAATGCCACAAAAGGAAAAAATTAAAAGAAAATATACAAAATAAATAGATTTAACATTTAATTGAAAGTGTTTTCTTAGTATTGATGTTGTTGTTGTTTTTTCTCTCTCTCTGAAAATGCTAACAAATTGAACGTGGTGTTATTTTTCACAATTTTTTCTGGGAAAGCTCTTAGATAAATAAATAAAAATGCAATTTAAATGGCAATCAATTGGTAAATGTGTGTCATTGATATGGCCAAAGTTGTTTTTCTTCAATATTTGGGTTTTGAGGCCAAATGTAAATTAGAAGGGATGTACTAGAAATGTAAATAGGATGAGTGTAGGAGGAGGAGTAGGCATGTGCATAAAAAATTTCCATAGAAAATATTAGTTACCATTTTAAGCTTTAGGATGAAATTAGGATGTCCAAATTTCAAAAATAAAAAAATATTCAAGGAAAAACACATTTTGAAGCTATAACTAAATTGAAAGATAATCTCCAGAATACGGAATTAGGAACCAGACACAAATTTAAATAACTGCAGCATGCGAAATATATGAAATAAAGCATTAGTTGAGACCTATTATTAGTCAAGAATTTTGGAGGGGAGGAGGCTATTGTACATTTTCGCAACTGACAACATGATAAAAATATTACGCAGAACGCAGTTAGGACTTCTTTTCATCATATAGGACTATTTATTTTTGGGAACTTTAGTGGGAGAGGTTGCAGTGGAAATCAGCTAATATATCCCATTTTTTATATAGTCATCATACTTGCAAAAAATTCTAAATTTTCGAAATTTAGAGAAAATCGAACAAAATATTTCATTTATTTTGAGATTTTATTATTACACTGTGCGACACAAAAATATAATTGCGGGGAAAATTCAGTAGATTATAAAAATGGAGTTAAAAAGACACTTGTAACGACGTTTTCAAAGTTTACATCGCAAAGCAACTTAAATTGAAAGGGCAAGTTCCCCCCCTTCTACACTTTTGGAAATTTTCAAACTAAGATTCCTCGAAATCCGTGATTTTTGGTATATAGTGTCCTCGTTAATATTTCAGACAAAAATACGAGGTCAAAAATTTTAGCCCCCGAGCGAGTCAAAAAGGGGTATTTTTGTCCGTTTTTAAAATATTTCAAAGGGGATCGTAACAAAGCAGAATAAAATTCTACTATAGATTGCAGAAGACGTCAAGGGTCCAAATCTTACCTAAAAACATGGATTCATATATTAAAAACACATTTTAGGGTTAAAGCCGTACTTTCATTTCCAGAATCCAAAATCTCCAACTAATCGTCATTTCAGAAGGGTGACGTCAGAGACATAAATATTCTTAATCAAATTTGGCAATAAGTTACCAAGTAAATATTTTGCCAAAATCTTTTTCCATCAATGTCCCAAAAAATAAAAAAAAACCGAAAATATAATAAAATAAAATCCCGGTCTTTTTCGATTTGACCCCTGAATGTTTCTTATATGTTTCTTTAGTCGGAACGTGCCCAAAGAAGAAATATTCGATTTGGCTCGACATTGGTTTATTTGTAAAAGAAGTGTAGAACACTTTTTAATTCCCTGTTTAGTTTTTAATTTTATTCCCGCTACTTCGTCAGCGGAAAGCACATCTTCAAGTGTTAGATTCCTTCCAACAGTTCGTGTTAGGCCTTTTAAGTACTCCAAATTCATAATTTGTTCAGTTTGAAACACAATTTTAATAAAAACATCACAGTTTCAAGGCTTTATATATTATTCATATATTTAACTTTTCGAAAAGAATTTCAGGACTATTCCTTCACCAAATACCAAATTTCGTAACATTTTGTACGCATAGCCCAAACAATATACATCTCTCCATCCCCTATACCACCATTGATCCACAATTGTTACCATTTACGCGTAGTACTTTTCGTACACCTATAGTACGCATTTGCAAACAAACTACAAGATCCCAACACCAACAGAGGTCTATGTAGCAAACTTCGGGATTTCAGGTCAATTCCTTCAGATTTCCAAAATCACTACCAGATCTAAACACCAGATACCAAAAGGATCCTCAATATCGCTTCGTAAAAGTACTACGTCTTTTATAACAATTATAGTGTACATTTCCAGAACCACTTCCAAATCTTAATCAGGCACACCAACTGTGACGTCTGTACTAAATTTGAAGATTTCAGCTCTATATCTTCACTCAATACCCAAATAAGTACCATTTAGTACTTTTCGAACAATTATAGTACACATTTCCAAAAACCACCTTAACAACTGACACCAGCAGTTACCCTAAAATAAAATTTCGAAATGCTAGCTCTATCGGTTCGCACAAATAAAAATTGTACAGAATTTAGTACACATACATACGAATTTCCAAAACTTCCTGCATACCCCAATTTTATACTCCAAATTTTAAAAACTACTATCTACCTCAATCATACAATAGAAATCTCATTACTCAATTTCAATATTTCAGCACTATCGGTTCACCCAAATTCAAACTGAACTATATTCAGTACTATTAAGTACACATAAGTAAGAAATTGTAAAGATTCCTACACTCCCACAGTAATCCCTATTGGAAATTTTGGATTCCACCCGTATCGACTCGCCGCCCAAATCGAAATTGTACCAAATTTATTACCATTTAATAATTTTCGTGCACATAAGAACAAATTTCAAAAACTGCCTCCATATCCCAATCCCACACTCCGCCAGTATTTAATTTTTCATTTAGTACATTTTAGTCATTTTCGTATAAGTGAGTACTCATTTCTAAAACTACCTCCTTACATCGACTCTACTCCTCAACCTTGATTCCGATTCCAAATTTCAAGTTTTAGATCTAACCGTTCGCATGATTCGAAATGTAGTACATTTAGTACTTTTCGTATACTTATAGCCGAATTTTCCTCTGATATATCCAACATACACTTCAGTAGAGACCCTCATTCCAAATTTAAGGGTTCTAGCTCGACTGCTTCCTCAAATTCAAAAATACCTTTTGATACTTTTCGTACCATTCTAGTACGATTTTGAAAAAAAAAGAACACACAGCTTTATCTGAACCCTTCGGACCAAAAGTGACCCTCCCGCAAAATTTCAAGATTCTAGCTTCAGCCGATTCGTCTGAGCGTTGATAAATCTTTAAGTCAGTTAATTTATTACGAGTATAACCTCCACCTTGAAAATGAGTGTATATTAACTTTGCCCTTCTATTTATGTACATACAGCATATACAGGGTGAGGTAAAAAGACTGCCATAAATTTTACATTTTTTAACTTATTGCATGAAAGCAAAAAATGTCGGAAATAGCATCATATTTTAGAATAAGTTTGGTCACCTTTGGCACGAATTATGCCTTGACACTTGACACTTTGGTATTTTTTAGTGCCAACCTTGCTTTCCAAAATACTCCAGACACAATAGTCCAACGGATTGGTATCCGAAGATTTTGAGGGCCATTGTGCGCTGGAACCTCATTTTGTTACCATTCTTGGGTGGCGCGTGCTGAGTGCGATGGTGCTGAGCCCTGTTTGTGTACCCAAGGCTTTAATACGCCCTCCAGAATATTTTCGCGATAATATTCCGCATTTATTCTAATGCCACGGTCAATTAATATTCATAATCAGCATAAAATTCTAAATCGATTTAACGATGTCCTCTATCCAATGGATGTCCAAGTTAGGATATTTGAATATAAGAACCCCTGATTTTAGTTATTGTAAAAGTCTTAGCCAAGTCGATTGGGAAATATGATCAAAATCCTCGCAATAAAGTCGAATGCTGTTGGGCCTAGTTCATTACTTAGAGTGCTAAATTTATCTGAACAATATTCATCATTCCAACTTTGAATTGCAATAAATGTAAATTAAAAACCGTGTAACTGATTATCCTTTTTTTACAACTCCACTCCCCCCATTCATCAGATTCACTCAGACATAACATTAAACGCACTGTTGAACATTTGTTGCGTAGCATTGCTACAATCACATCTTCACCAACCTCCCTACCTCCTAACTCCAATGGCCAACCAAACGAATCCCTGTTCCGCATTTCATTGTCAGTTGAGGCGCCTATTTTGATTTTAGCACAGAAATGATTGTCAAACAACTTCCAGTTACAGGATTTTGTAACACACAGTGACAACATCACGACGGGAAACCGGGGAAATTTTGTTGCATTCACATCCTTTGCCTGGCGCTGCCGTTGGTTACAACTGCCAGCAACAACCACGACAACAACACTGCTAATTAGAATTCATTGCAAAATGCCAAACAATGGCTGGGAACAACAATTGTTGCCTGGCGTTGCTGGGTTGCCTGGCGTGATTGTCTTCCTGGCTGCAAAAACTCCACCAGAAGAAGAAGAAGTGCGATTGTGATTCATTTAGAATTTCTAAAACAAAAACGTTTTTGTGTTTTATGCTGTTCTCCCTAGAATTGAATTTTTTTTGGGTAGAGAGAGAATCATTTGATACTCCAACAACGATTTTTGGGCAGCACACAGCGACAGAGAGCCTGACAGATGAAAACATGCAAAGGAAGGATTTACGCAGCCATCAATGAATGTCGCTTAACGTTAAACATTTCCCATTCGGCTTATTGTCGGATTTGTCATTTGTGCTGTTATGGTTACTTGCCATTTGCTGTTTTTTGTAATAATTTTTAGAGGGAAGGGAATGGGGAAATCATGTTGCTGTTGATCATCGCCATTATTGCCATGTTGAAAATAATATTTTATCCTCAATATTTATAAGGAATTGAGTAATTTGGATTCCAGTAAAACGTTTTTAGTAGCTAAATACTTCAATCTTTCAAAATTCTGGCCAAATCTAATGGATTAGCTCTTCTTCGACAGCATTTGTTGTATAAACCATCAGCCGTATGGCTACAAAGGGTAATTATCATTTGTGTGCCTCATCGAAATAACGATTTCAGACTCTAGGATGAAATCCGTTTCAGAACATTTGGAGTCGATCCAGTGATGTCCACCTGTCTCTCTGACTGGTACGCACGATATCTTTCGAAGGGAAGAATTCAATTTGGTTCAAAATTCATTCATCGCAATATTTTTATCAAACTTAAGTCTATTTCAGAGATGGGCTATTTCGATTAATTCCTTCCTGTAGCTCTCACACAAAAGGTCATCATTTCTGAGGAAAATATTTTACCTCATAAAAAGTGATAAAATCATCGAATTTTGTTCAAACTTTGCGAGTTCTAATATTTTTATGAGTTCAAGGTCAGATGCAAGAATGTAATATCGGTACCATCCCCGCAAACAGTCAAAATTTTTGATAACCATCCGATTCTCTTCAAATTTCACACATCGCAACACAAGATATGGTGTGAAGATGACATATTTCCCCCACAACGGGTCAAAATTTTGAATAACTATATCACTCATAAAATGCGAAATAAGCATCCATTTCTGTTTTCATATTTCATATATCTCAATATTAGTACGAACGCAAGATATGGTGTGAAGATGGGATGTATCGGTCCACTCATGTTGGTACCTCCCCCACAAAGGGCTCAATATTTTGAATAACCATGAAACTGAAAGAAGGTGAACCCCTTCTTTCCTACCCCCTTCTAGGATCTCCCCCATAAAGGAGTATTTCATAACTTGCGAAAAAAAAAATCAGCGATTATATTCGAACTTGGTATATCTAAAATTTTCTATCAACCAGAGAACTGATGTTTATAGGCAATTTATCGGTCCAATCCTTCTGAAACCTCTCCCACAAAAATCATTATTTTTATCAGTATTAGATACAGTGGTATTCTTCGGTCCAGTACATCTGGTACCTCGCGCATATTTCAATATTTTTCAAAAATTATAAAATGTTTCATATAAAGTGAAGGAACTTCAGATAGGAAATTTGAAACAATTCCGTTGAATAATGTCGCTAAAATCATCAAAATACCGAAAATAGGGAGTTACCGTTACGTGGAGGGCTATACGAAGACATGGACCTACATTAACAAATTTTCTGCAATAGGATGTAGCGCCCATTGGTAGCTTCAAATTCCAAATGGGATGGGATTACACGAAAACTTAGACCTATATTGACCTATACACGAGAACTTAGATCGTATAGCCCCCATATAACGATACCTCCCGATATTCAGTACTTTGATGATTTTAGCGAAATTTTTCACCGGAATTGTTTCAAATTTGGTATTTGAAGTTCGTAATGGATACTACAGCCTATGACAAAAAATTTTTGTATGCAGGTCTACGTCTTCGTATAGCCCCCATATAACGGTACCTCCCGATAGTCGGTATTTTAACGATTTCCGCAACATTATTCATTGGAATCGTTTCAAATTTCGTATCTTAATAGGTACTACAACTTATGGCAAAAAAGAAACCTCCCGATACTCCGTATTTTCATGATTTTTGCGACATTATTCACCGTAATTGTAACAAATTTCGTATTTGAAGCTCGTAATGGTCACTACAGCCTATGACAAAATATTTCGTTTGCAGGTCCACGTCTTTGTATAGTCCCCATATGACGGTTTTCATTTATGTGGTAGTTTTCGGCTTGTTTTTTTTTATTTTTATATTTCTAGTTCCTTGGAAATGGTGGAGGGTATTTAAAGTTCGGCCCGGTCGAACTTAATTCCTTTTACTTGTTTTGTCCTTATAAATATATTTTACAAATTCCCATTACCTACCCTTTAATATTAAACTGATCTGGAATTTTTATTTTATTTATTTTTTTTCTAATTACAAAAACCATAACAATTACGTACTGTCCTGTCTCATGACAAAAATTGCCTTGGAACTATTTTATTACCCCTTTCGAATCGATATGCATATATATGTATTTTTATAAACTTACGGTCCCTCTCATGTTTGTCATGTCTTAAAAAAATATATTTTAAATGTTTTGCCCATAAAAAAACGCCCACGAATTCGACCACCACCCGCACCACCGCCATCATCATTTATCACCATTCATAAACAATGTTGATGGCACTTTGGTAATCCATCCATCATTGCTTTAAACAAAATATGCGGTGGCCAGCCTCTCTCTTCTCCCTCGCCCTTAACCCCCTCTCGTTCTCACTCCCTTCCATAAAACGGCACATGCAAATGAAAGTGCGGTAAAGAGTAGTTGTTATGTAGTGGCCACTTGAACCAAGAGCTGTGCTGTGCTGCGCTGTGTTTAAAACAAAGCATTGGACAATAAATAGCCAACCGCACAACAGCAACAACGCAGCTGAGTCCCAAAACAAAAAAAAAACCAACAACAAGAACTACAATAAAATTGAAAGAAAACGCGACACAAATATTGGGTTTAAGCAAACAGCAAATACGCTTCGTCGAAGCGTCGAAGGACATCCACTCGGAAGCGACACCTACACACCCCCCACACATCCACCCTCACATACGGCCGTGCGAATATGTGCGTACGTGAGAGTGCATACCCAGGATAATATTGGCAAATAAGAAATGCGACAATAAATGGAAGAGGAAACAACAAAAGTCCAAATAATGTTTACCTTCGGTACTACACATCAACTTTAAGCAAGGATGTGGGTGGGTGTGAGCGACATTGTTGTTGCTGTAGTTGAGTTTTTTTTCTTCTTTCTTGTTTCCGTTCCAGTCCATGTGGTATTATTGCCATGTAAACCTAGCTCAATGCTGCCGCAGCAACAGCATCACTTTGAATAAAATCCTTCTTCAGATCCGCCACAGCACTTACAGGCGTAGGTTCGTACATACATACATACGTACATATGGGCTCACCCTTTTCCCCTGCCATTCATCTGTTGTTTAAAGTTCCCTTAAAGTCCTTGATGTATTCCGAGAATGTTTGTTCGTTCGCAGTAACCACTGTCATGTACCAACACGAACCGAGGAAATTCAGAATCGCTGGAAAAAAACCGAACTTTGTTTACACTTTTGACTTCCCGTTTTATTCGACAATGGGTGAATTCACGAAATATTTAACAACAATAACAGCAGCGACAAGCAACGAAAAAAAAATCGAAAACGAAATTACAAATCCTCCGCAAAAAATGCAGATGTCGAATTCGCACAATGGCCGTGTCAAACAATGGCCAACTAAAACAGGAGAAAAGAAAGCGAAGCATTTTGGACGCGCGTTATAGTTGGCCACACAATGGCGGCGGCGAGGAATGGTCGTTGAGGTCCCAGTTCCGGTTTAAATTTTTGGGAGACGATATTAATAGAAATAATGAAATATTGGATTGACTGGAAATCAAAACTACGGTGAATTGATATTTTGGGTCGACACATTTGTATGATTTTAATGATGATTGCTTTCAATCTTAGACCTTTGCTCCAATATTATACGATATACGAATAGAATATAACACTGAGCAACTTCAGACTGCTGTGGCTTAGAAATCCACTCGTTCGACACCTGTTAAAATTATTATTATAGTGATAGCTCATTACATTGTTACCGTTACCGTGATACTGGTAGCGTAGCAACATCAGCAAAAATGGCTCGAAAAGTAAAGAAGCGTCTTGATCGAAACCCGCGTCGCAGTGGGCGAAAAATAGCTCGTGAGCTGAGCATATCACAATATTCCATTCGACAAATATTGGAAAATTAGCTCGGGGTAAAGTCATTGAAATTCCAACAAGTTAAAAAGCAGTAAGTTGGGCCAGGCCGAACTTTGAATACCCTCCACCATTTGGAACGAATTTGGAAATTTTCAAAAAAAAAAGTCCTTAAAAAATTCTGTTAAAATTTTAAAAATACCGAATATAGCCGTTATATTGGCGTCTATACGACGTGGACCTACACAGGTCTTGTTTGTCATAAGTCTTTACCATATTCAAATTCGAAACCTGAAATAAACGGTGAATAATGTAGCATCATCAAAATATCGTATATAGGGAGGTACCGTTATATCGGAGCTGTGCGAAGACCTGGACCAGCATAGACAATTTTCTGTCACAGGCTATAGCATCCATTACGAACGTCAAATACGACATCTCAAAAAATTTCGGTGGGTATTGTACCTACCGAATATAGGGAGGTTCTGATATATGTGGCCTATACGAAGACCTGTACCTGCATAGACAATTTTCTGTCACAGATTGTAGTTTCCATTACGAACTCTAAATATGTAATTTGAAACAATTCCGGTGAATAATGTCGCTAAAATCATCAAAATACCGAATATCGGAAGGTACCGTTGTATGGGGGCTATACGAAGACGTGGACCTGCACAGATGATTTTCTGTCATAGGCTGTAGTATCCATTTCGAACTTCAAATATCAAATTTGAAACAATTCTGATGAATATTGTCGCTAAAATCATACTTGCCAAAGAGGTCAGCTGAAAAGTGCACCTTCGGTTGGCCACCAGAAATCAAGCTCCAGCCATGGTGATGGTGTGGGCCGCCATAACAGCTGATGGTCGCTCTCCGCTCATATTAATCGACCGTGGCACAAAATAAATGTCGCGAAAATATTCTGGAGGGTGTATTAAAGCCTTGCGCTCAAACATTTTGGTCGCAGACCTTGGACATTGAAACAGGACTCCACCATCGCACTCAGCACGCGCCACCCAAGAATGGTTACAAAATGACATTCCTCGCTTCATTTCCAGCGCACAATAGCCCCCGAATTTTCCGAATACCAAAACCGTTGGATTCTTGTGTCTGAAGTATTTTGGAAAGCACTGTGGGCACTAAAGAATACCAAAGCGTCGATAACCTCAAACAAGCGCTTCGCCGGGAATGGGCCAAAATACCGCAGAGCAACATTCGGGCAGCGTGTGACGGTTTCATTGGCCGTTTGAAGTTCATAATTCGTGCCAAAGGTGACCAATTCAAATAAATCTAACTTATTTTAAAATTTGATGCTAATGCCGACATTTTTGCTTTTATTCAATAACATTTAAAAAATGTAACAATTGTGGTGTTCGACTTTGTTGCTGATTTTTTATCTCACCTTACCTGGGATCAGCGTAAGATTATAAGTAAGTTTGGCGATGTCCGTCTGTCTGTTATAATGACCCCACCTTTCGAACGAAAATATATAGACGGAAATTTTCGCACACATACGTATTTTGCCAGCAGGCAGGTTATGTTCGTAAATGGATCATGTCGGTCCACGTTTTCGTATAGGCCCCATATAACGGAACCCCTCACATTATAAACCGGAACAAATTTAAATTTCGTATTGGAAGATCTTTATGGGTAGCGCAAACTTTTAACGGAAAATTGCGTATGCAGGACAACGCCACCCTATAACTATACCTTCCTAAATTCAGTATATTTATGATCATAGCGGAATTATTCACCGAAATATCAATTTTCAAAATTTTGTATTTAAAGTTCGTAATGGATGCTACAGACTATGACTGAAAATTTTCTATGCTGGTCCACGTACCACCGTTTTTTTCGGTATTTTGTTAATATAAGCGATATTATTTAACGGAGTTGTTGTACTTTTGGCATTTAAAGGTCCTAATAGGTACTACAATCTATGACAGAAAATTGTCTATGCAGGCCCTCGTCTTCAAATAGCCCTCCTATATCGGTTTTCATTTAAATGGTATATAACTTTTTTTTAAATTTTTAAAGTTTCTTCCAAATTTAGTTGCTCTTTTACTTGTTTTTGGGAGCTTTGTTAAAACAAATTGATAGGGAAACCGAACACGAATATTGTCCCTATATTTTACAACAATCTTGAAACCAATGTAAGCCAAGGAAATATCCAAGTTGTTCCAAAACATCTGTTCCTTCATCAGCTACGTCGCCAAAATAATGTCAAATTTTTGGATAAGCATTAATCTCGTAAAAAGCGAACAAGGTCTATGATTTGATCGAAGTTAATGTGTTTATCAAACTTCGACCAGGAGTTAAAAAATACTTGGCCAAAAAATTTGGATTTATTAATGCTATTATTTTCAAAATATTAATTGTGAATTTTCCACAAATGTTTAGAAGGCCTTCCTAGACAAAAATCGTTGTTTTGTAAAAAACATTGTTCAAGCACCTTTTGGGAAAAAAATGTAAACAAATCTTTGAGGTCCCCTTTTTATAATTAATGTAATGCTTTTTCTTAATGTGACGAAAATGTTCGGTCTTGCAATAAAACTATTAAGGAATTCATTGCGAAATGTTGTGGATTTTATATTAAAAAGTCTAAGAATATCCCGACAAAGAAGTTGATTCTTTAAAAATATTTTTCAAGAACTTCCTGGCAAAAAATCGTGGAAAATATTTCGGCCTTTTATATAATATATATATATATATATATATATATATATATATATATATATATATATATATATATATATATATATATATATATATATATATATATATATATATATATATATATATATATATATATATATATATATATATATATATATATATAAATATATATATATATATATATATATATATATATATATATATAAATATATATATATATATATATATATATATACATATATATATATATAGTATTTTTCACGAATCCCTCAAAATACTTCATGCATTTTTTTTTATATTTTTTTAAAGGCAGAAAATGTTTCCTTTCGTGAGAACAGTTCCTGTAAGAAAATCGTCGACAAAAAAAAACTAAAAGTGTTGGGTTATAAATTAATTCTTAAAAATCAATTAAATCTTAAAAAAAATCAAGAAGTTTTCAAGAGAAGGACAGTGGTTGTGTAATGATATTTCCCAAACACCTCCTGGCGAAAAATCATGAAAAAATATTTTGAGACCTCCTGACAAAAATTGTACACTTTTGCTCAAGGACTTTTTGTTCAACGGCAAATAAGAACATCTTGGCGAAAAAATGTGGATTCGTTTTACCAATTTTTTAAGGACTTCCGAAAAAAAGAAATAAATTTCTTGGTAGAAATATAAGAATTTTTGATGCATTTTTTAAAATTATTTTTACAAGAACTTCATAACATTTTTGGTAGAGGCTTCTTGGACAAAAATTGTAGATTCAATAACAAATTTTTAAGCTCTACCACATAAAAATTGGCGTCTTTTCCAAGAATCTTCACTTTTTTCTTTTGTACTTTGTGGCTCAACCTAGACACCTACAATTACCAAAAGACACGTGTGCATGTATCTTCCATCCAGATGTTGGCTTCAAATCTTTCGTCAAATATCATCAAACTGCAATTATCCTTAGACCAAATTGATTCTCCTTGTCGCAGCAAATAGTCTGATGAATGACAGGAAATTACCCCCAAGCGAAAATCATCTCATGTTCAAAAATAAATTCCAAGTCCACCTTTAATTTTTTGTCATTACAAACTTTGTTTCAATTCGATGTTGCAAAGGTCTCCGACCTCTGGAACCATCCATTTCACCCTCATTTTGGATGCATAAATGCCAACACATGCTCGAACAAATCCATGATTGCACGTGAGCCACATACGTGGTGTGATTTTTCGACCCCTCTTCAATTCCCACTTCCCGCCATACGTGTAACATAAATTAAAAACTTTTCGTCCCGATTTCATAGCAAAAACAAGAAAAAACAGAGTTTTTGTTTCCATTTGGCGTTTGTTAGGTCGTGGCGACACCCCCATTGTCATTGAGTTTTCAACGGTTTGTTATCACGACTCGCGAGCTATGCTCCTCAATTTCACCCACCTAGCAAGCCAGCCAGTCAGCCAGCTAGCTGCTGATGCTCATTAGACTAGAGGGAACCATTAGTGGATGTGTGTGATTGGTGGCAGCAGATGCATCAACAAACAGGAGCAGCAGCAGTAGCTGCATCCGTCATAGTTTATGAATGTGGACCGACCGAACCCAACCGAAAGGTAAATAAAATTAGATGCAGCATCCAAAAACACAACTAATTTGTTGCTCTTGTTTGTGTTGTTGGAGCTTCTGCAGCAGCTACTGGTGCGTGGTGTTATTGCTGCCTCAACAATTGTCTCTGTCTCCTGGTGGTATTAGGATGATGGCGTAGTGTTGGTGGTTTCCCCACATTGTTTTGTTTGTTTTCTTCCTTCCATCATTTCCCGCATTTCAAAACATTTACGCTGAAATCTTGCTCGCTCAGTTGCTCGCTCCCTCGCTTACCTTGGGTGACAATGAGAGTATTCTAGCTATACCATGCAACAATGGTGCGGATGTCGAGATGGACAGATCGACGGATGGATGGATGGATGAATAGATGATGTTCGGATACGTCAATGGTGTTGCCGCTTTTGATAAATCCATTGCATGACGTGCATGGACATGGAATCGTTCCGAAAACGCTCGCTCACTGACAATAATTTCTCTAAACATTTTAAGATTAAGTGACATCGAGAAGTGTTCACAGCCAGCTACCGTGTTACATCACTACATCTCCCCCACGGGATATGTAGTACCCTTGTTTGCATGTGTATGTATTTAGCTGTTGCATCGTCCACTTCTAGGGAATTCCAGGAGATATCGAAAACGTATAAATTGGATTACAGTTTCAAATAGTTTCTTGTTTATTTTGTGGGGTTGGGGGAGGGAGGGTGTGCGTGACATTGCCACTGTTTGGAAAGCGAAAACAAAAGGGGGGCACACGAGTAATCGTTTTTTGTTTGTGAGGATGAGAAATGTTGAATATCATAGTTTGTTGTAATTATTTAGTTTTTTTTTTCGTTTTGGAGCATATGGGCAACAGTGGTTGTGAAAGTTATTTTTGAATTTGGTAGGTGATTTAAGAGATATTGAAATACTTGGGCACAAGTCCCAAAAATTCAATATTTGCGTAATAGGGTTAATGGTGTAATTTGTGTACCGTCCACCATGCATAGTATATAGGGTATAATAAGTTCGTCATTCTGTTTGTAATTTACCGAAATAATAATTTTACACCCAACAAAGTATATATACTCTTGATCAGCGATTTAGATCTGTCCGCCCGTCTTTTGTAATCACGCTAGAGTCAAAACGAATATAGATAGAGAGCTAAAATTTTGCACCGATTTGTCTTTTGTCAGCACATTTTTTGTGACTACTTTACCTCTAAAAATAATTTTCTATGTTGGTCCACAATATCGTATAGCCGTATACGCTCCGATATTCGGTTCTTTGATGATTTTAGTTACATTTTCAACGGAATTGTCTAAAATTCTACACAACGTGTTCTCTGTGAGTACTTACCCCTTAAAAGAGAATTTTCTATATAGGTCCACGATATCATATAGCACCCATACAATAGAGTTCTTTGTGACTATGTTACCCTCTGAAAAAAGCATTTTCTATATAGGTCCACGATATCATATAGCCCCCATATAACGGTACCCCCGATACCCCCCATAGTCGTATTTTGATGACTTTAGCCACATTTTTCAATTGAATAGTATGAAAATCCACTCAAAGACTTCCCTCCGAGTACTTTACTCCCTGGAAGAGAATTGTCCATATAGGTCAACGTTTTAATATATCACCCATATAACGCTACCCGAGATATTCCGCACTTCCAGGATTTTCAAACATTATTCACCAGAGTTAGGCCAAATTTCGTATTTGTAATGGGTATTACAACCCATGACTTCAAATTTTCTATGCAGGCCCATGTCTTAGTTTAGCCCCCATAAACTCTACCTCCCTTTATTCGGTATTTTGATGGTATTTGCGCCATTATTCAACGGAATTGTTTCTAATTTCGTATTTGAAGTTCGCAATGGATACTACAGCCTAAGTCAGAAAATTGTCCGTACAGGTTCACGTCTTCGTATAGCCTCCATATAACGGTACCAACCGATATTTGGTATTTTAATGATTTCAGCGACATTATTCACCGGAATTGTTTCAAATTTCGTATTTGAAATTCATAATGGGTGCTACAGCCTAAGACAAAAAATTTTTTGTCAAGTCCACGTTTCGGTATTTTGATGATTTTAGCTACATTAATTATCTAATGTATGTTCTAGTTTCGCATTTGAATATTGTAATGGCGATTTCCGATTTTTACCTTGTATTTTTTTTTTTTTTTTTGTAATAACTCATTATTTTTAAGCTCTCTGGTAATGCAGAGGGTATGTAGTTATCATTCCATGTTGTATGTAGTTGTCATGCTAAAATTGGCATATACGGCTATAAATTATTTCCTGGATAAATATGGTTCGACGGAGCTCTTCATTCTAATTTGTAAGTCACTCAATCGGTCAGCAGGTATGGTTGATGAATATCTACAGATTTAGAGATTAATCTGAACCAAGATAACTCGAAGCACTTACCTTTAGGCTGAATTCCGTCGGGATCGCCAAAATTCAGTCCACTTGGGCTGATATTAGACAAATCTGAAATCGGATTAAGATATATATCAGATAAAACATATGTATGGAATCTATAGCTATATCTGAACAAATTTTCACCAAATTTGAAGTACTTGTTCCTAGACTAAATTCAGTCGGATGTGCCGAAATTTAGGTTATTTGGGCTAATATTAGCAATTTGGTGTACAACAACCTGATATCGGATATGTATGGGAACTTTATCCAAATCTCATTCGGTCTCGATAACACTTTAAACTCTTATTTCCGAGCTGTATCTGATAGCTGGTACCAAAGAATATTGTTGTGGAGTGCATATTACGTATGAGAAGGACTTAAACATCAAATCGGATGAAACATATATGGGAGCTATAGCTATATCTGAACCGATTTTCGCCAAATTTGATGTAAATGCCTCTAGACTGAAATTCAGGTCACTTGTACTGATATTGGTCATTTGGTGCACAAAATAACTCAAGTCGGATAAAGATATATATGAGAGCTATATCCAAATCTGGACCGATCTTCATAATAATTTAAACGCTTATTTCTAAGGTGTACGAAAATAATGCACTTAAAACCCCAATTCGGAAGAAACATATATTTATCGATATATCTGAACCGATTTTTACCAAATTAAATGTAATTGGTTCATGAATGAATTCGGTCGGATGTGCCAAAATTGAGATCATTTGGACTGATATTGGCTACTTGGTGCACAATTTACCCTGAAATTGGTTGAAGATATGTATGGGAGATTAATTTGAACAGATGTATTTCTGGACTGCATCTGATATATTACGAATGTGAGGACTTAAACACCAAATTGGATGAAACATATATATTGGTATATAGGAGTTTTACAAATTTCCCTCAAAATGGTAAGGGACATTAAAATTTCGGCCTGGTCGAACTTAGTTACTTTTTACATGTTATTTTAAAAATTAATAAATTTAATGGATACATGTCCCACAGGGGCTTGCACCCTTGACACTCGGCAAAGAGAATGTCATTTATTGTCCTTTGTTTCCACATCTGTATTTGAGCGCAGAAGAAATCACTGTGAACCAACGTTTAGAATCAATAAAATGATACTTTGAAAGATAGATGAATCGCTGGTTGCATCAATAACTGTGGCATCGTTTGTTTATGTTCAAAAGCCCGCGAATGAAATGAATCGTTTTATATTGCATCAAACGACAGCGGTGCATGCTACAAAGCGTTGAAGCGATTGAAGATAAATAGTTGTTGCTACCTTTCATTCTTCTTCTCCTTCGTTGTCGTGTTTTTCTCGTTTTCATTATGGATGACAGTAGTTTTTCTTCTATTTAGCAAATGAATATCGATAGTCCCGCCTGCTCTCAAGGTGCAGCATCGCATCACATATGAATGATGTGAGTTATGAATTTTGAGAACGGTGTTTCAATTTCGATGAATGAAAAATTACTTGAGATTTAATTTAAAAATATGAAAGAGCGGATCATATTGTTTTTCCTATAGCTCACAAATATTTTACACGTTACAGCATTATGAGCGTGTGTGCATATATGCTGCCCTTATCCTTGCCGTACATCACGACTATGGCTGGCATGTCCTTAACGTAATGGATGTGTTAATAAATTAAGATCTAAGATTTTCCCATCTTCGGGAAGATTAGATGTGTGCATATCTCCGGTTAAGTGCTTTTATGTGTGCAGGGATGTGTCCTCATGGTGTGTGTGTGTTTGTGTGTGGAGTACAAATCCTTGGGATATCACACACATGTGTGCATTAATGTCTCCCCCAAGTGGGTGCCCACGTGAGTGTGTATGTGAAGATCACAACTTCCGTGTTGTAATTCTCGAGTTCACATTGATAATTTCCCATATCTGTTGCAACGCATCATTTAATGCATCTTTACAGGAGGGATGGGGGAAATCGTGTAGCCACCAAAAGGTGGGAGAACTGGCTGCGTACTAGTTTTTTGTTGTTGCTGCTGCTGCTGTTGTTTTTGTATCCTCAATATCCTGTCAAAATGAAGTGGAGTGTAAAATTAATTGCTGATTGCCAGATAAGGTTGCCGTAGATAGGATTCTCCGTTCGTGGTTTATTTGAGAATCCAAATGTTGTCGGTGTGAAATTCCATAAATTAAAATTGTTGAATGGAAACTCGCTTGGTGGAGGGAAGGCGATGCACTAAATTGATAAACTAGAGGAAGAAGAAGAGGAGCTGTATGTAATGTGTGGACTCGACTTGACTTCTAAGCAAATATAATGAATTTTTATTAGGAAAATGTTTGAGAAATGTAGAACATTATTAGGCTGCAAGAATTTAATCAAATAAAAAGGTAGGTCCTTGAAAAATTATTTTTTTTTACCCTCCACCATACATAGTATAGAGGGTACATAAGGTTCGTCATTCCGTTTGTAGCTCATCGAAATAAAAATTTTAGACCCAACAAAGTATATATATTCTTGATCAGCGTAAAATTCTAGCCTTGTCCGCCCTCTGTTTATATGGACTATCAACAAAATTTCCATTATCCGATGTCCAAAAAAGGACTCACTGACCAAAAGCAGAATCTTCGATTCTTCATCGGAAGGATATTTCAAACATGGTATTTGGAGTTCGTAATAGACACCTCCTTTTCTTACGATATTTGGCTTTTAAGGTCGACATTTTCATATAGGCCCCATATATCAGTACCTCCAGATGTTGGTATTTTGATGATTTGTGTCTTATTTTTACCGAGATTCTGTCAAATTTGGCATTTGGATTTTTTTAATGGTACTACCTCCTATTTCAGAAAATTCACCTACAGGTCCACGTTTTTTATATCTCCCATACAGCTGTACTTCCCTATATTCGGTATTATGGCGCTTACAGCCACAGAATTATTGCTTCCTGTTACAGAAATTTTCCCACAGAAATTCACCTCTTCGTTTAACCCCCATATAATCTCCCAATATTTGATCTTTTGATGATTTTAGCTACATTTTTCAAATAAATTATTTTAAAGTTGGGGTTTGGAGTTCGTAATATGCACCAACCGCTCTAGCAAATAATTGGCTGTAAAGGTTCACATTTTCGTACAGGCCCCATATAACTGTAACACCTGCTATTCGTAATTTTCAGAATTATTTCTGAATTTTTTACGGACCTTTTTACAATTTGCAATTTTCTTCCAAATGGTGTGGAGTATTAAGAGGTCGGCCCGGTCAAACTTAGCTTCTTTTTTACTTGTTTTCATTAAAAATATCATATTACATTTTCATAGCCCCTGGTGATGCTTAGCTAGGAAATGTCCTCAGGCCGATATCCGCAATATCGACCGGACCATTGAAGCCGATTTGCCGCTGCAAAAAAACCGGACTTCAGACTGCTGTCATTTCTAAGCCACTCGTCCGACACCTGTTAAAATTATTCCAGTGACAGCTTATTATATTGTTTACAAGCGTACAAAAGCATTTTGGTGAGAATTTACCAGAAAAAATGTTATTCATGATGGAATTCAAGTGTGATAGTGGAATTTCTTAATATTTGGTTGCAAACCCATAAGTGGCTTTCGTTAGAGCATTCCAGCATTTAAATGTGAATAAGTTTTTGTGTCTCGTACCATCGCTCGTTACTGCTGGTAGCGTAGCCCGACGTCAAGGAAGTGGACGGAAGAAAACAGCAACATCAGCAGAAATAGTTCAAAAAAGCTAAAGAGTTGCTTCGCTTGGCCGAAAGTGGTGAACTGCCGAATTTGGATTTCTCCGATGAGAAAACATTCGTTGTCCAGCAGTGTTTGCTTGCCAAAGAGGTCAGATGAAAATGTGCATCCCCGGTTGGCCACCAGAACTCAAGCGCCGGCCATGATGATGGTGTGGGCCGCCATAACAGCCGATGGTCGCTCTCTGCTCGTATTAATCGACTGTGGCATCAGAATAAATGCCGAATATTATCGCGAAAATATTCTGGAGGATGTATTAAGGCATTGGTCTCGCAAACATTTTGGCCGCAGACCTTGGACACTCTAACAGGACTCAGCAAGCGCCACCCAAGAATGATTACAAAATGAGGTTCCTCGCTTCATTTCCAGCGCACAATAGCCACCAAAAACTCCGGATACCAATCCATTGGACTATTGTGTCTGGAGTATTTTGGAAAGCAACGCACAGTGGTCGAGGTCGTATGGGAACAGCGGCCAAAAATACTTTCAGTGCAGATATCAATATGATTCTTTGGTTATGGTACCTTGATGGGATAAAAATAAAAAATGTGACAAAATGGATATGGTCGATGCATGTTTTGGCATGGTCCCCTTACAACGTACCTCCCGAATAAGGGTTACTTGCCCAATTTTTGTCACATTTCTACACTAGATTGTTCTGTTATTTGACATTTTACGTTCTAAAGAGCTAAAAAATAGTCTTACTGAAAATTATTTGGAACGGCCCGCCATCAGGTAGAGTACCCCTGCAAAGGTACCACCAAAAATATAAGTATTTTTTATACAAATCCCCCTGTAAAGGTACCTCCAAAAATATAAGTATTTTTTATACAAATCAAAATTTCAAATTTGATTATTTTTTTTGTAAACAAAATAGACAATTTTTTTGTAAACAAAATAAAAAATTCAATATAAAATTAAATAAAAGTAACTAATGGATATTTATAAATTTCAGTGTTATTCAAGTAAATCAAATGCAGATTTTAATAATATAGATTTTATATTGATTGGTAACGTTCGCTGCCCGTTATAAAAGGGTCAGAGCTCAGAAGAAGACGATTAATATATTTTTCGGGTATGATTTAGTCGAAACTTGTTTATATCTTTGTGTCTTGACCCCACGGCCACCTCCTATAATTCTCCAATCGATACAATGACAAATGTATACGTATAAACATTTTATTAGCTGCGGGTGGAAGCTAGTGCCATGGATATCTATTTGTTAACTCTTTAGCCGTTTCCAGTGCAAAGGCCTTAAATTTTTGGACATCAATATTATACCCAGAAGACAATGCAGGCAACATTATGTAACACCCCTCAATTATATCCTTATCAATCCCAAACAACAAAAATATATTCTATGTCACTAGCACCATAGAACTGACAAAATTGGAGCGAAGTCACTTCAGTATATTGGGCATAACATACAAATCTGACAAAATCTGAAAGTTAAATTAGCACTTCTAGCATCTTAGGACCATTACTAATGGCGTGAAAAAAATCACATTGGAGGATTCAGGGGGGAAAACAATTAAAACTTTAACTGAAATCCAATTTTATTTTTAAAAATAAATCTTAAAAGCAACTCAGAACACTCACATCGTCTATATTATACACAACTACTAAACACACAAATTACTGAACTAAAAATAAGTCAATACCTTGCTTTTCAATAATTATGCCAAGAATTGTCATTTTAAAATGTATTTAATTTTGTAATACAGATCTATTTTTACACTTTTTTTTTGTACTGATCCCACCGAAAAAAGCAACTAACTACATTATCTATTTTTTGATGCTATTTTCGAAGTGTCCCGTTAGAATGAAACCAAGATTATTATGTTTTCTAAAAAGCTTAACCTCTTAAGAGTTCATGTGTACACATTTGACAATAAATATCTGACTTTCATTTTTTGAATTTTGGCCAATGGCAGCGACCACTGTGCAACGTTGGCACTAAAACATACCAAAGTGGCAAGCAAGCGCTTCGCTGGGAATGGGCCAAAATATCGCAGAGCAACATTCGTGCAGAGTGTGACGGTTTCATTGGCCGTTTGAAGGTCATAATTCGTGCCACAGGTGACAAATTCGAACAAATCTAAACTTATTCTAAAATTTGATGCTATTTCCGAATTTTAAGTCAATTTAGCAATGTCCGTCTGTCTGTTCAAATTACGTTCAACTCCAAGACCTCTGGTCAGACCTAACGTCAAGTGAATGGTCAGTACTGCCTCTTGACATCGTGTAAGTCCCCCTAAAACAGGTTCGACTGAATCCGACCAATAGACTACGTAATTTTAATGCAAAACGTCACTATGAAATCTTTATAATGACGGGTGGTCTCTCCCAAAATATTATCAAACGTACATATAGTCGCCTAAGAAAGAAAAATACATTACCTGCATCTCATCCTTGTAGGTCGATCTACGATAATGCGCAAGTAGACAAAATACATAGACATCTTAATGTCTAGAACTGGTGTGAGTTTTGTGGAACATCAATTAAGGTATGATTAAGAGCTTTGAGATTGCTTAGAAATAAAGTTCTAGGCCTTATTATGTGTAGTAGAACTTTGCCATTTGACATAAAAGAGTGTACTGTTCATAGGCTGTTTTGTATTGAAAATAAAAATGGTTGATATATCGGTCCACATTTTGCGACATCGTCCTTATAACCGCTCCTCCAGGTATTCGGTATTTTTATGATAATAGTCACACGATTTTCTTTACCATTTGGTATTTAGGTTTGATAATGAGTTCTAACGCAATATTTTAAGTCTTATGTAACGGTACCTTTAGTTATTCGGTATTTTGACAATTTTAGATGCATCACTATCGGATTTTCTTTAAACTTGGTGCTTGTAATTCACAATGTGTTCTGCCATCTGACCTTAATTGTATTCTTCTAGAGCACGTTCATATTTCAATCTTAAGTTCACTTTTTAATCCAAACTTTGCACGTCGAAACTAAGATCAAACCCTATGCGGAAATAGTCTGTGACAGAAAATTGTCTACGCAGGTCCAGGTCTTCGAATAGCTCCGATATAACGGTACCTGCCTATATACGGTATTTTGATGATGCCACATTATTCGGCGTTTATAATATGGTAATGGCTTATAACAAACAATGCCTATGTAGGTCCACGTCGTATAGACCCCAATAAGAATTTAAAAAAAATTATTTTTTGAAAATTTCCAAATTCGTTCTAAATGTTGGATGGTATTTAAAGTTCAGGCCGGCTGAACTGACTGCTTTTTAACGTGTTTAATAATTTTTCTGTGCGCCCCAAAGCACAGTTTTTACTTTCTAAGGCATTTCTTGACATTAATTAAACACTTACTGTCATTCATTTAAATATGACTTTCATAATTTTTATTGAGAACTTACTAATAGGTCTTCAGTTTCCTACCGTTCTGATTGCATTTCATTCCCGTTAAAGTCATCCAGTTTTTTTTTTTTCTCTTCCAAGAAAAATACTGTTGCATATATCGAATGCATACCTATAAATAACAAAGACAGCCTCCGATATGACCTTTAAAGCCAAGTGTATCAAATATACATATTTACGTATGCCGCATCGAAAGAGACAGACAAAATAAAACCAACAAAAATAAGGTCAAATTGCAGCTATGCCAACAAGCTGTAATGGCAACAGCCATTGCTACAATGAGGTTGGAGTATTTTTGGCTCAGTGTCCCACTCCTGATCTAATATTAAATTGGAAAATAACAACAACCCAAAGACAGGTAAAGAATCTACTAGATATTCTATTGGACAGCTGTTAGAAATAAAGAGAAAGCCATTTTAAATAAAAATGAACATTTTACCGGCAAGTATGGCCTCTGAGAATCGTTGCCATGCCATGAATGGTGAAATTCTTTAATTTCCCCAAAATAGAAATTCTCAGCAAAAAAATCTTCAAATAAATTTCTCTTTATTTAGTTTTTTATTGGAGACTTATCTGCAAAATATTAGATAAAGAACCTACTTGTCTCCTGTTTACACTCATCGTCATATTGCCGGTGGTTATGGTCTACAGAAATGTTATTCTCAAATTTAAAGAGATTCTCAATTGATTCTATTTGAGTGCCTCCAAAAATCCTTAATCCCATTTACAACTATGGGGGAGCATTAGAATTGAGAGCACCTACCACTCTCATTTGCTCAGACACGCGCCTTTTATTACAACAGGAGTTGATGCTTAGAGAAAGCAGAGAGTCCCAATGTCTCTCAGTGTGTGTACGTGCTCCACCACTAGACTTGTGAATGAATTCCCTAAATCTCAAAGGTAGAGTAAGCTTTCGTATGGGAGTGCGTGTGAGTGTGTGTGGCATGTTGTGAGTAAGAGTGCGTAATTTTGTTGTTGTTTGTTTAGTACTGGTTACAGCCATTGTGATTACTCAGAGTGAGTGTTGACAAAATGCAGATGTGCCACACACACTCATGCTACACACATTTACTCACTTAGAAAACATTTTGTCCTCGACTGTTGTCTGTTCAATAAAGAGCTGAACTATTTTAGTGGCTGCTCAGAGTGAGGGGGCGTATGAGAGGGAAATAAAACCAATTGGATTTTTTTTGTGGGTTGGGGGAAGATATGGAGAGTGTGTGGTGAAATTATCTGTTTATTATGGTGCCTGGTACGCAGGAGAAGCATAAATAGATCTCTTCGGTTGTGTGTGCGTGTGTTATTGTTAAGGTGCAGTGTGGCGACATTGTTTATGTTGCAGCATTGTTTTGATTTTTGTTCTTCGCCTCTTTGCTGCAATGGAAATGCTGCTACTGATGTCGCTGCTGCCGCTGCTCTCTTTCTCTCCGTGTTCTAACCACACTGAGGGCAAGCAGAGCCCAATGCTGGCTATGTCTGAAATTCCGATGTCGTTGCCTTGACTAGCCATCCAGCCAGGCAGGCAAATAAGACACACTCACACAGCCGCGTAGACGCGCATCACGAACACGAACGTAGAAATATGTGAGCGAACAGCAGCAAAGACAAACAGACAACAGCCAACCAAACAACAAATCAACCAACCAGCCAGGCAGCCAGCCATCCAGCCATTGTGGACAAAGCAAGTTTTAGTACGTGTTCCTCCGTGTCTGAAAACAGTTCGAATTCCTTGACAGAGCGCGTGAATTTCCGTTCCGTTTTGAAATTGTCACACCAACATATCACAAGCTGGAAAAGCCAAAGCAAGACAGACAGTAAGACAAAAGGAAAAACGACACAGACACATACACACACACACGAAGAAAGCACGCACAATTACACATACATACCCACACATTCAGACACACAAACGTATACATTCATTTACTCA
The DNA here is from genome assembly GCF_030504385.1 of Musca domestica. Classification (NCBI taxonomy): domain Eukaryota; kingdom Metazoa; phylum Arthropoda; class Insecta; order Diptera; family Muscidae; genus Musca; species Musca domestica. The sequence continues at coordinate 4,400,345 of NW_026712249.1, read as the reverse complement.
TTCACCTCAATAAAAGCGACAACTTGAACATACCTATACGCGAATAAAAGCACACACATACGCCAATACATACATACATACAAACAAATGGAAAATTAATACTTTAAAGCAAAAATTGCAATACCTACATATCCTTTGAAGAAAATGTTGTGAGAAAACAAAGAAGGCGAAATAAAAAACAAACAAAGAAAAATAGTGAAAAATAAATAAAATAATTATAGAAAAAGGACCTGAGTCCAATAACAAATGACGGTGCATATCAACAGTCCCGAGTGAAATCGAAACAAAGTTTGTGGAAAAACTACATTTTCGGAAAACTGGAAAATTTTTAACAAAAAATTAGTTGAGTGAAAATTGTTTAAATTGTCTTAAAGTCTAGTGGCACGTTTTGCCAGTTGAATATTTTGTCCAGTGCCAAACACACGCACACACACAAACGTACATATGTACATATATTATAGTCCCACATAAAACAAAGGTCTATTCATCGTTCAGTGAGTTCGTGTTTCCTTTTTGTTATGGTCAATGTGTGAGTGGGCCAGCAAAGGACTCTCCAACAAAACGTGGCTGAATCTGTTTTGCCAAGAGTGCAAAAGTGGTGAAAATTCAATTTTCAATAAAAGGTGAAAAAGCCAAGAGAAAAAAGGAAACCAAAAGAAAATAAAGTATTTGGCCCAAAAAAAGTAATCTCAGTAGACCCAGTAAAAAATTTTTAAACAAAACATATCACAACAACAAAATTCAAATAAAACAAAAATAATTTTCTATTTGTAAACCAAGTCAATTAAAAAAAACATAACATCAATAATATTTTGCCTCAAGAGAAACGAAGCAAAAGAGCAAAGAAACGAAACGAAACGACAAATCCCCCAACCAAACATATCATCCGCATAAAATCGTTTACAAAACAGCTTAAAGCAAAACAAACAACAACACCAACAACTATTCCCTCTCAATCTCTCTTTAAAATCCCAAGTCCAAAACAAAACCAGAAAAATAAAAGAGCAAAGAAAATAAAACAAGTTAATGTAACCGCAAAAGACAACTTTGCCACAAGTGTAGCAGATTTGTGAAGAATCCAAGAAGAAGCTGAAGAAGCCAAGAAAATAACAACCAAACAAACGCCAAAGTATTTGTCGACAGAAAACCGCGCTTCCTTTGGAACCGGTTAACTAACCCATGCTTGGCAGATAGCAAGTTCCCCCTTCGTTCGTTCATTCAAAACCAAATAAATCAGTGAATCAAATGCACCTGTTTTGAGGCTGCCTCGGCCAGCATCTCAAATCTTTGTTAAGCGCCTGTTTTTCCAGAGGTTGTTAACTTGATTGGGTGCAACATTTATGCAAAAGTTAATGGCCTAAAGGAGACCAAAAACAGCAACAGCAGCATCGATCCCAGTGCATTATAATAACATGTTTTTCTAAACCAAAAAAAAAAAAAAACTCAACGCATAAACTTGATTGGATATAAAGTTTTTGTTTTTTTTTTTTGCCGCTGCTGCATTCAACATTTGCATCATCAGCATCACCATTATTACGAAAACCAGTTCATCAAATTGAAAAAAAAACAACAACAACGACACCAAATCTGCGAAAGGAAGTTACGCTCCGGCCAGGCAACTCCATTCGAGCTTCTAATTAAAATTGGATTTTCTTCTACTTCAAAAATTTATGGTAAGTCTCAATTCTCTAATGATTTGTATTATGGAGATAATCTGCAACGAACAACAACAACAATGATGACGATGTCGACAACATGCATTCGAAAGTTGCCTACTTTTGTTGTTGCTGTTGTATTTTATATATTATCCTCCACAGGGGGTATCAATGAACTGTTTTCCGGAGTTCAATAGTAAATATGTGACACATGAAATGCTACAGTTACCGATAGCCAAAGGGAAAACTATTCATGTTGCGCGTTGCGAGCTGTTTTAGGAAATCCATGATTGACAGTTTTTGATTAAAATTCCTGAAAGTGGGATTTTTTTTTATCAGAAGTAACCTTTTTTCGAGGTAATGAGTGTCATGGGAAAATGTATTTGTTTGCATAAAAAAAAAAATGCAATTTTCCCTAACATGAAACAGGTTATTAATGGAGATGAAATGCAAGGTTTATACAGATTTCAAGAGTGCTATCTACAGGTTCTACGGTCCAATTAAATATAAGATTTGAAGATGGGAAATTGATAATTCCATAATTCTTTGTAGAGTGAGTAATTCTGTGTAGAGTGATATAGAGTGATTCCAGCATGTATTATAAAATTTCTTCTTAGGCTTAAGATGTGATGGGTCGAGAGTAAGTGGAATTTTGCATTTTTGCCGGATATATAGAACACAAAGTCATGTGGGCGTTGAGTTCTATTTCCATCCACCATAGGCAGAAAAATCTTCGAAAGTGGCTGTAGCGAAATTCAGTACGAAGGCCATAATAAAGATAAAATTCCAGTGAAACTCGGCCCGACGTTATACTGGGGGCTACACAGAAGATGCTTACATTTTTTACAAGGAAGTTTCCTAGCCTTTTGTAGAAGTTATCAATCCACAGGCAGTTCGGTCCTAAAGTAGTAAAGTAGTATAAAATTCCAGTGAACCTTGGCTCGACGTTATACTGGGGCTACACAGTTTTTTACAAGGAAGTTTCCTAGCCTCTTATAGAAATTATCAATCCACAGGCATTTAGGTCCTAAAGTATGGTTAAAATAATTATATTACCGAATATCGGTGGGTTGATGGCTCCGTGGACGTGGTCGTGGAGCACCTCCGATATGTTTACATTTATGATATTTTTATATATTTATTATTTGCAATATGCGGGATTTTACGAAAATAGGATTGGAGTTTGTAACGGAAATTTATTCGGAAGAAAAAAAGCTTAAACCTCAAAATGCTGAATTTATCTTTCTACGATTTTAGACTCCTAGGGTGGGCTTACGCTAATTTATTTATTTATTTTTATTTTTTTATTTATTTATTTATTTATTTTTTTTTTTTTGTACGGAGGGACTGCAATGAACCGAAAATGCCTCAATCCTGTATTATAGCATAAATTAGGCACTTCCTTTATTTGAAACGTATGTCAAGACGTGTACGACCTTCAAACTTGAACTGTCTCCAGACATATGATCATAACTTGTTTGTAAGATGGCGTAATTGAAATACACAGGCAGGGCTGAATTGTCTTAGAATTTTTTTGTGAAGTCTGAAATAAATGTTTCGATAAGTTCGAAATGGTAAAATTAATATAACTACCACTGTAATGTAAGATATAAAAGCAGAGTTAATTTAATCAGAATTCGAATTTACTCATTTGTGGACATGGCCGTTGTCAGAAATATTAATGGGAAATTGCATTAGTGAGTACAAAACTGAAGCAGATACCTATCTAAGCCAATCGTTTTGAAGGTGTGCTTCGTATTTTGTATATCTAAAATGGAATTGTATTTTCTCGGAAATTATAGTTATTTTACCTGTAATGGGTTCTCAAAATCTGGGGTCTCCCTTTTGTTGGGGCTCAAGGTCTAAATCGTTAAGGTATTTTTTTATAATCCCGGGTTCCGTTGAAAATTCGCTCAAACAATTATGTACATTTCCTAAGTTGGAAACAAATAAAATGGTATTCGAAATTACAGCAGAATCAACCTCTGTGAGGGATTTCATTTCTTTTCAAATTGTCGGCTGAGGAAAATACCACAACGAGTGGATCGATATTGCCTATCTTCGAACTCAATCTAAGTTGGATACACGTTTCGGTTATTGGTTTTTAAGGAAAAAATTAAATGAAAATAAATATTTAAATATTTTAATTAATAAAATATTTTAAATTCGACATTTTCCCACAAAACAATGAGCATTTGCATTGAATGCATGAATGCCAATCAATTCAACCAGAACAACTAATAGCAGTGCTGTTTCAATTTTTAAGACACATAGCCACCATAGTTTGTCATTCCGTTTGTAATACCTCGAAATGTCCGTTCGTCTGTGTAAATCACTCTAGCCTCGAAACGAAATGAAGTCGTTTTATAAAAATGTACTCTGATGTTTGTTAGGCCTGCAGGATTTTTTTTGATGACAATGGCTATATAGGTCTGTATATTGGTATAGCCCCCATATAACTGGACCGGCCGATTTTATGTCCTTTTTGGTTTTAATCACAATTTTAAACGGTATTTGCTCTAAATTGGCAGTATATATATTAGGAATCATATATGCATAGAACCGGCCATTTAGGTCCATGTTTTGGTGAAGTCCCCATATAACCATACCTTCTGATATTCGATATTTTGATGATTTGCGATACAATTTTAATCGGAAATGTTTTAAATTAACAATTTGAAGTTAATTACAACCTATGACCGAAAATTGATTAAACAAGTCTACGTCTTCGTATAGCCTACCTATTTTAGGTATTTTGACGATTTTAGCGACATTATTCACCACAATTGTTTCAAGTTTTGCGTTTCAATATCGTAATAGCCCATGACAAAAATTGCACATACAGGTCACGTGCCGCAATATAACGGTAACTTATTCTATTCGGGTTTTATGATTTTGGCAGCATTTTTAAACAGAAGATTTCTGTCGAAAATTTGTCGTTTTCTAAAAATTTAAAAAAAAATACTGCTTCTATTTTCATGTCGACATCGGAAAAACTTAAGGGGATACGCGAATTGCTTTAAGGCAGCACTTAAGTACTTCACATCAGATTTCATATTGCACAGAAATTTTGTGTAATAATATTTTTATTAGAAAATAAGTTCAATTTAATTTTTTTTATTTAAATCTGTATGTTTTGAGATTTGACACTGTTTAAGTAAATGAGCGATACATAAATCGAACTCAATTTTTAGGCATTTCACTGCACTTATTTTTAGCAATTTTCCCAACCTTAAAGTGAGCGATTTTTTAGGTGAGAATACATAAAAGGATTGTCTCCGGTATGGGTCAACTGCTAAATTTTAGAAATTTTATTTATCCATTCTATGTTTAGCTCGCCTACTGAAATTGCACGAGAATCTATATAATTGATCTCAAAAATCGAATAATAACTTCTATATAGAAAATTTTCATTGTATCTTAATTTTTTTTATTTACTGTAATAATATATAATTTTCTTTGATTTGTGAAATTATCGAAATAATTTGGTCATATCTTTAATAGCTGCTTATTGTAAATAAATACGCCCCGCATTTGTTTTATCACATGTGCATAAATTTTTCCTTCATTTTTTTCATGTGTTTTTTGTTTATTTGTTCAATTTTCAGTACCCGGTATTCATTTTTAGATTTTGAGTTTCAAGTCTTTGTAGACAAATCAATATGAGCGTATGGGTCTGCTTCTGTATGACAATAAAAAGTGAATTTGAAAGAAAAACATCATTCCAAATAAAAAAAAGTTATTTTATAATTTTGACTTTCTTTAATTAAATCCAAAATTTGAAAACACACTTTGGGAATTATGATGTTCGAATTCGTCAGATTTTGAACTCCTGCCGGAGCATAACATTATTTCCAGTCGAAAATAATATCCAAGTTATTGCATATAACTGAGCGTAAGCCCAAAATAGATACAAAAAAAAACATTTACAAAAATCCGATCATATGGGAATTATTATTATTTTCTCTAGGTGAATGAATTTTTCCGGCATTAGAGAAACAACTTCTTCGGAATTATTGATGATCTTTTTTGTTTTTTTTTTTTTTTTTTTTTTTTTTTTGAAATAAAATATGTAATTTTTTAATTTTTTTTTTTTAAATCTTTTTATATATATTTTTATTTTTTTGTTGTTTCTGCAATTCCATTATTAAAATAATACTTTTATTGAATATTGGCACATGAAACTTATTTTTCCCATTGGAAATTGTTCTTTGTTAATATGTTGGCACGCGCATTTTCCTCAATCACAATTACCTTCCCGAGAGTGTGCAGCTGGGTGGAGGATGCTGCATGGGTACCAGGTCACAGGGTGGTTAAATGAGCCCACAATTGATGTTGATTTTGTCGCCAATTTTCACAATGACCTCGATAAATCAAGCAAATGTTGTTTTGTATGCAATGCCAAACTAACTAGAATCATTATGCATATACATACATACAAACATTCACACAATTTGTATTGGGGTGTAATGAAAGAGGTGGGAAGGGGGTTTGTTAAATGGGGAGATTTTTGTAAATATTTATTTCCAATTTCTTCTACTTGATGTGGGTGAGGATAAAACGGAATGTTTAATTCTAACTTGCTACACGGTAATATTTTAATAACGTTTGGACCTGTTGCCCCATATACCCCATTCCTTTTTGTTCCCTAAGTGGTGAACATTCCGAATAATATACTTCACAGATGTGCAATTAGAGCCGAATTTTCTTCAAATTTGTCTCTCATTAATATAAGAGTGAATCGACCAACTTCTTGTGGTACCTTCTAGCCTCTCCAGAATAATTCAATATCATATATTTTATGGAAAGCGAATTGAGTATCCAATGTCATATCTCCATCCCCTGCACTGAGAAATATATACATCAATGAAAATTCTACTTCATTATAGCCTACACCACATAGTGGTGCGGGTATTATGTATTTGTGCATAGAGGAGGAAGCGAGATAGACCCATAGTTACTTTTGAGGATCGTCATAGAATCACTTTCTGAGTGGATTTATGCATGCCAGGACGTCTGTCCATGTATTTTTGTGAACAAAACACAGGTCTCATTTAAAAAACTTTTGCCAAATTTAATCGAGATCGGCTAAGATTTGTATATAGCTCCCATGTATATCCTTAATCCGACTTCGGGTGTAATGTGCAAATAATGACTAATATCAGCCAAAATGGAGTAAAGTTTAGGTTGTACGTTTCCATTTTGTGGAGCTCGGCTCCGATATATTTTTTTTTAATATAATCCTTCTCGAAGTGATATCCTACATTCTATAGCAATGTTATTTGGTATGAAAGATAAAAATGTCTCCGTCAAATTTAGTGAAAATAGATTTGGAATTGGATATGCCTTCCCTCTGAAACCAAACTATGAATGTTCTTAAGCCAAATGTCGATATTATTTTGTTCCAGGAGCTCTACTATGTATGCATAGTGGTGTAGGGTATCATGTAGTCGGTCCCGGCCGACTTTTTACTTTTCCTTACTGGGTTTTAAGAATCAATTCCTGGATTTTCATTGATAACATTCTCTCCTAAATGTTTATTAGATTATTTTTCTCTCTCCCTGGTTCACTCTAATAGTTCCTTGCATTACAATCGCATACTTGCATTATTCCCCCCAGCCAGGATACACCTCCAATACTCCTACGTTTTTTAAAAAAATAAACCTTGTTGTTTCTCTAGTTGTTTCCTCACACACACACATTCTCACAAAGCAACAGAACCGAAGAAGCAGTTGCAAACTTTTCTAATCAAATTAACAGCAAATTCACGTGCAATCAAAAACTCTTCTGCTTCTGTTCTTGACATACCCCCGGGGCACCCACCCGATAGAAGGAATTTCAGAACAGAGTAGTTATAGTAGTGTTGTGCTCATGACGATTACATGGTAAACACTTGAAAGCCAAGAGAAGAAGCAGTCAGTAATGGCAATCGCATTCTGGCAATAGTACATAATTCGTTATTGTTGTTGTTGCTTTTGCAAATTCCAAAATAAGCAGAGTCCTAATGCTCTACATAAGAGTTGAACTACTTATTTGGTGGTGGTTGTTGTTGAGGTTCTAATCATTATTTTCGCTATTGGAACGCGTAACAATGACTGCAAATTATATCAAAGTCAATTATTTGAATTGCTGTAGTTGTGTGTGTATGTACGAGAGTGTCTGTGTGTGTGTTTCTCGAGTTGGCCAACTTGTGTTGCCTTCAATTTAACCGGCTAGCCTGTGTTCGGTAACACATTACAAACCAACAACTTGAAAGTATTATTTGCATGGAACCAGACCCTAATGGGACTTTAAGAAAGCTATGGAGAAACTGCAAAGAAAAAAATCAAAAATATAATGGAATAACAACAAACTAGGACTTGCAATACCAAGAAAACCGGATAAGGAAACGTTCTGTAGAGAAAAAGTTGAAAAAACAAACCCAAAACTGAAGAAGAAAAACAAAACATAAAACATATTCCCAAGCACTGGAAGAAAACGTTAAAGAAAACTGGACAAAAAAAAAAACAAACAAAACACAAGGACTCTGTTGCCGCCGTAGAACAAAAGACGAGAATTAATTGCAATTTTGTTTTGTATTTTTGGTGTGTTTTTCTTTCGGTTCCTTTAGTTTTCCGTCTTTCCCTTAAGGAAATAGACCAATAAGTTGCAACTTCATGCTCGGCCCTGCCTCCTGGGTGGGGGAAAATGTTGTTTTGGAATTAAATTTTAATTACATAGCCAAGTAATGGCAACACAAACAAGAATCACAACGCTTCGCAAAGCTTACCCAGCCAAGAAATACAATAAATTTGTAGAGGGATTTTGTTTTCTTAGTTAGTTTTTTTTTCTAGAATTTATTTTGCATTTATTTTTTGTATGAATTGAAATAATTGAATTTATGATCGAATTTCAAGCCAATTATTGGCAAGCTAAATTATCCATAATCAATGTAAATTGTCTGTGGTTGTATTTTTTCTAGAAAATTTTGGAGGATATCTCGAAGAGATATAGTTAAATTTAAAGAAATTTAAGAAAGACAATTTGTAAAATCAACTTTAGCAGACATAAGAACTGTAAAGAAAATTGTCCCACAAAATTCAACTTCTTTGATAATTGCATGAAAACACAGTACATTATAAAAGCAGAGATATATAAAACACGTGTGTCAGCGTTTTGAAAGTTTACGCCGCAAATTAACCTGAGTGAAAAGGCAATTTCCCATTTTTTCCGCATTCTATTTTCATTTTTAGATTAAGATTCCTTGCAATACAGGGTGAGATAAAAAAACTGCAACAAAGTTAAACACTATTTTTTTTTTTTTAAATTTTATTGACGAAAGAAAAAATTGTCTGAAATAGCATCAAATTTTAGAATAATTTTAGATTTTTTCAAATTGGTCACCTTTGCCCCGAATTATGGCCTTCAAACGGCCAATGAAATCGTCACACGCTGCTCGAATGTTGCTCTGTGGTATTTTGACCCATTCCCGTCGAAGCGCTTGCTTCAGGTGCTCGACACTTTGGTGCCAACCTTGCTTTACACGGAGATTTTGGTAGCCATTGTGCTCTGGAAATGAACCGAGGAACCTCATTTTGTAACCATTCTTGGGTGGCGCCTGCTGAGTCCAATGGTGCTGAGTCCTGTTGGAATGTCCAAGGTCTTCAGCCAAAATGTTTGTGTGCCCAAGGCTTCAATAATCCTGTAGAATATTTTCGCGATAACATTCGGCATTTATTCTGATGCTACGGTCGATTAATACGAGCGGAGAGCGACCATCGGCTGTTATGGCGGCCCACGCCATCATCATGGCCGGCGCTTGAATTCTGGTGGCCAACCGAAGGTGCACTTTTTCAGCTGAATTCTTTGGCAAGTAAACACGATCATTTTGTTTGTTCACAAACTGCTGGACAATTTTCTTCTATTTTCTTCCTGTTGCGGTGTTTTCTTCCGTCCACTTCCTTGACGTCGGGCTACGCTACCAGTATCACGGTAAGGAGCGATGGTACGAGACACAAAAGATTTATTCACATTTTAATGCTGGAGCGTTCTAACGATAGCCACTTGTGAATTCTGTCACTGAAATAATTTTAACAGCTGTCAGACGAGTGGCTTAGAAATGACAGCAGTCTGAAGTTGGTTGCAGTTTTTTCATCTCACCATGTATAATAAAATTCGACGAAAAATAATTTTGTAGAAAATTAAGACTTACTACGACCCGGTTTAAAGTTAATTTTGAACCATATTTTGAAAAAGGACCAAAAAGAAGATTGAAGGTCTCTTCCACACGAATCCTCGTATTGTTACCTGTAATTTCCCCAAGAACACTATATACCTTAAATGAACGGATTCCAAGGAATCTCAAACAAAAAATTTAAAGACATCTTGAGGAGCTGAGAAATTTCCCCTTCATTTAGGTTATTTGGCGTTGTAAACTTAAAAAAGCCGATACATGTGTCTTCGTTTTTAGCTCTTATTTCATAATCTGCTGGGTTTTTTATGTAATTATTGTAAACATTTGAATTATGTCGCACAGTGTTATATTCAGCATTCCCATATGATATTATTTTAAGTGATCCAACAAATTTCCACGTTGCGGCTTAAGACCCTTAAACCAGATCTAGAGGATTTTGTGTGATTTAAAGGATCTAAATACTTTCTCAATCAGAAGTGACTTTTTTGTTGCCAAAAGTGGCCAACGTAGGTCTAGGGTTTTGAATGGCTTTTATAATGGCCTGTCCTTCCTCCTATTTAACGGATTTTCGTAATTTTAAAGACTTTGGCATCTTTTCCAGCGAAGTTTGTATATTTTATTGTTTATTAGATTCATGTGGAATGAAAATTCGTCTTCACAAAATATTTGCAATATAGGACCACTTTTTGTCATAAGCCCCATAAATAGTTTCCGGTCGATTTTCAAGTGATCTAAAGGACCTAAATTCATTCCCAATCAAAAGTGACTTTTTATATGTGTTAATCCTAATACGCACAACACATTATCGGCAAAAGTGGCCAACGTAGAGGTTTTGAATGGATTGTATAAAACGCTTGACCTCTCTTCTCTATAATCTGCCCTCATTTTCCATCTGAATATATATATATTTTTTTTTGGTGACCGTCACCCAGATATATTAAATATTAATTGAAATTATTGAAGACTATTTCGCAAAGATATAAAATATTAGTTTATGGTATACCACTTATTTTAAAGACGACACATTTGGATATACCATTTTTCCTATCAGTTCCCACCAATTGGGATTTTTTCCAGTATAATTCTTCCAAAAAATGTTCCTAAAACTAGGTCCGGTTATAAAACAAAATATTTGAAATACTTACTTGAGTCATAACACATTCTGGGCAATTCAAAGCGTGGTAATTTTTTTCTTAAAATAATGAAATGCTTCAAGTCAATCAATTGGGCGCCAAATCTTTTATAAACCCAAAAACTCCCAAATTTCGAAAATTTATTGATTTATAATACATTTTTCGCAAAATATAAAGAAATACTATTAATATCAGATTATGATTATGAATTTCGAACTCATATGTATACGGTCCGAATTCCACAATTTTCGTTTTCGAACAATATTAATTTTTTTCACTTTCTCATCTCACCTGGCACCAAATTTTTTACCTTTTGACCCACTTTACCGTTTCTTACCTTTTTACCTTTCCTCACTTATCCGCCATTTCAATTCAATTAACTTTCTTCATATATTCATGTTCATATTGAAAACAAAATTTTGTTCTTTCGAATAATACTCAAATAGATTTGTACTGGAATAAAGTTTACGCAAAGTTTAACAAGCTAATTGTGTATTGAAAAGTAAAAAATAAAAAAAAATAGTTGTAAATTTTTCTATAACGACAAACTAATTTAATTACTTAAATTACTCATAAAAAACACACACACACACACAAGGCAACGACTAGATCAACTGCGGGCCAAGTATTGCTGCTCTTATTATCCTTAGGGCAAAACTTCTGTGGTCATTCACTCTCCAAAAGCTGTGCTTCGTTCTACTCGAGAGGAGACAACAACATTTCGTAATGTTCTTGGTTTCTTTCATCTACTCTTCCTTGTGATGCCTCTGTGGCCTTTGTGTTTTCCACTGGCAATCATCATGTCTTTGATGGCGGCAGCAGCACAGAGAGGGAGAGAGAGAGAGGGGGCCAGCAAAAGAAAGACATAAAAAACAAACAAGTTCATCAACCATCCGCCAGAGTAGTTCACTAAAATGTGTCCACTTAACGTGGCCAGGATATTCGCGTACCTTGGAAGACACAACACCAAGAACAGCAACAACAACAACCACACCAACAACAAAACTTTGTCCAACATTGCTCTTCACTTGTAGTTTTCTTTTTGAAATATTTATGTCCTTAAATACAAAAACTTTTTGAACTTATTTTAACGACAGCGACAGCAATCTTGTGAGATAAAGTCAGAGTGATGGGCTGCTCCAGCAGGGAGGAGCGGAGGGGACCAATTTCTACAGAAGAGAGAATAAAAAGTTGTAAAATTGCGCGTTTTCACTTGTGCCAGAAATCGAGTTATACTAAACTACAGTATAACGAATAAAACTAAACTTACTCAAAATGAAATTATCACAGAGAACTATGAGAGCACACACACACACACATACATACACATGTTCAGAACTTGGCCATACAACAATTGTTGGAAACCATTTTGGAGCCAACCCACCCCAACCACTCGCATACCTCGTCTAGGATGATAGTTTGGTGTTATCTCCCATTGCCTGGTTGCCACTCGCTCGCTCTTTTGCTCGCTCGCTTAGCTCGTCATAAAATTGCAAACAATGGACTTTGAACAACGGCCAACAAAACCTTTTCTTTGCATGCATTTTCACACAAAAGTCGTAACTTTACATTTTTAAACATTTCACTCGCACAAAGTTGCAACACAAAGAGCAGCAGCGGCGGGATGGGTTTTCCTATTGTTGGCCATCACTGTATTTTATATCCTGAAAATCATAAAATATTCATGCCAATTACAAGGCAAGCGCCTCTGTTTCCCTCCCGCCGCCATCCAAAACCCCAAAAATAAAAAAGGACGAAAGAACAGCACAATAACCAAACTGAAATGAACATAAATAGTCAAGTTGTTTTCAAAGAAACCCCGCTCCCCTCTCCTCGCTTCGCAGGACCCCTTTTTGGGGGAGAAAAAAATATATATTCTGTTAAAACCACCCCACCTTACACTAAAAAGGATATAACTTTTTGTGGAGCAGATTTTTAACTTATTTAGTTAAACTTAAGGGGCATGACTTACAGACTGATATATTAACCTGTAAAAATACAATACAACAACTAAAACAACAAGTACAACGATGACGACGAACTAAATAAAAGCATAGCGTATAGCCACAAACTTTTGTTACGTTTCAGAAATAACCAACCGTTGACCATTTAGTTCGTGCTTTATTTCTGTCGTATTTTTTTTATTTTTTGGTTGTAGAGCTTTGCTTAAGTACATAAAAGGCATGAAACTGCTTTATTTAGTTTTATTGCTGCTCACAAGAAATGTAATAAACTTGCAGGCGACGAGGTATGGGCCACCTACACACCTAGTACTACAACGACAACAACAACAACAACATCAAGAATAACAAATGGTGATTTTCGGAGAAAATTTATAACAACAAAATAATATATTTACGACAGCAAATATTAAACGAAAATTATTTTATAGAAAATTAACAATGAGTTGCATACTTTTAGGGGGTCATAAATTGTTTACAACATGAGAAAAATATTTTCACTAATAAATAGAAATATAACCTAGGTCCAGGCACATAAGAAAATATTAAAGAAACATTAAAAATATTAAAAAAATTAATAAAACATTAAAAATATGCAGTAGAGATAAAAAATTTTATTTTCTCCTAAAAGTATTCATTTGATAAAAACTAGTGCGCCACCAATATCTGTGCCCCGAAAATCCTATTTCTTTAGTTTATTTTTAGTATTTTTCCAATGATTTATGGAAAATGTTATAACACATCAGCTAAGTTGAAAATAATTATGAAATAAAAGATTCTAAATGTATTCGAGAGCATCCAAATCGTTCTCTTCTTTGATATAGGGATAGAGCTCACAACATCATGACTATAACGAAATTTGACACATTTTTCGTATCACATTTTATATTTTGTCTTGGCTAGGCTAAATTTCGATATCACCTAAAAATAGATTGTAGAATTTCTAAAATCAATTCCGAAATTATATTTTCCAATGTGATTGTAGTGCCGGGAGTAAGCACGATATACACACTTAGTTTAGTAAACACCAATTAACAACTCTCACTCTTATTTTTCAAAAAGGAGTGACACGGGCGAGCTCACACACAAAAAAGAGTGTCGAAGAGTGGGAGTTTTATACGAAGTTTCCTCTTCACATTCTCGTTCTTTGCGCGCCCTGTTTGAAAAATTAGGGTGGCTCGAATTGGCTCTAAAAGTAAAATCGAGTGAAAAAATAATTTGTTTTCAGATTTGTGTGTGCGAGTGTGTTTAACATCAAACGGGATTTGATGTTGCTCTGTACTGTAGAAAAGGGGGTAAAAGAGAGGGAAACGTGGGAGTGTGATCGATCGAGTACAGAAAAAAATACCTACACATTAAAATACCAGAATGGTATGACAGAAAACTATAAGAGAGAGTAGAGAACGCATGCTCGCCCTTACTCAAGGGGAACCTAAAAAATTAGTTTTGCTCGTTTAGTTTTTTCTACTCCCAGGAGTGTTACCCCTCAAAATCGAGGTAGTTTCACTCTTTACTCGAATTCGAGCTATTTTTAGTAGGACTGCATACAAACAGAGCTTTGTAAGATCAGCTGGAAATATATTCAGATTTTTTTTATTTCAGTTCAAAATCGCCTAAAATCGAATGTGTTATATCAATTGCAATAATTGTTGCATACTTTTAGGTCTGCTTATAATTTATGGTGTAGAGCACACTACAGGACTATACTGGCTTAGGTGTGACGATGTTGGGGATTTTCGGCCCTCTTTTCAACCCAACCTAGGTTTGCCTAGAATCGACATATTTTTCCTTGTCTCAAAATTTAATAAAGGTTATATTACACATGTTAGAGTCATATTATGATTTTTATGGCATACTTTTAGACGCTCTCAAGCAATTTTTATCTAAAAAGAATCACTTTAAAGGTACTTTTTCCATAGAAGCCCTCATGAAGGTCTTTTTTAAGATGAGATGTACAAAGAAATTCCTTTTCAATGGTAAAAAGAACACATTCAAAAATTTTCCATATAAAAATTAAAAAATGTCTGAATAATAACCATGTTGGGAAGATGGGCACGTCCCTGCCATAGAAGACCTTTATAATTGTCCTTTTTATATCACTTATATAGCAGATCTTTTTAATACAGAGGCCAGTCTTCCTTCTATGCAATACGTATTGAAGAATATTCTATTAACGGAAGACTTATTTCTCTAGGATACTCTTTGAAGGATTTATCTTGTATAATATTTAATTTTTCTTTACATAGGAGGCTTTTTAAAGGGGCTTCGTTCTGTAGAAGTCGTTTTGAAAATCTTTACTCAATGGAAAAACTAGTGAAGATTTCATTTACTTTTGATGTACTTTTAAATGACGCCTTTTTTCGATGCAATTTCTTTGAAGATCTCAGAAGAGCTTTGAAGGTCTTTATTCTATGGAAGACATCATGGAGAAGTCTTTTTAACTTTGAACGTGTTTTTAAGGCCTTCTGAAGACCTCTTCTTTTTATAAAATAGCTATTGAAGCTTGTGTTCTACAGAACACATTTTGAATGTCTTCTTTTAATGGAAACTTCTTTTTTAAGAAGACCTTTGATGGAATTTTTAATGTCAGACATTTCTTCTTTCAAAGTCTACTCCCTATAGAGTACTTTGGAAACATTTTATACCTAAAAGACGTTTTAATACTCTCTTTCAATTGAAGTCTTCTTAAACGAGTTCTTCGCCAAAGAAAAACTTTTGAAATTATTTTTCTTCAAAATTGAGATGATAATTCTGAAAAAAAATCTCTATAAACTATACATACACAAATTGAATTAACCACACCTACATATGCCATGTGCCACCTTTGCCAAATATAATTTTTTCCAAAAAATTCAATTTCCCCAACAAAAAAAAAAAACAACACAACTTTTCCATTTCGCTCACCTTCCCCCATATTGAACACAAATGACCAACAAGTTAAACGCTTAAAGTATGAACTTCTAATGCCAAGATATTTATAACTGACCAAAACACACAACAACAAAAAAAAGAAGAAACCCAGTAAAACACAGATTGCGTATTATTTTTCCAGCAAGGCCATGACTTAAATCTCTGGAGACAAGTTTTCTGTTATTTTATGCGTTTTTCCGGCTGGCTTAGTGACTGATGAGCAAGTTTTTGCAATAAATGGACAAGAGAGTATAAAAAAGAAGCTCTCCCTATTTTGGGCATGTAGGTTCACACACACACATATCCAGTGTTATTCAAAAGGACAACAAAGTTGTTGAAAAGTTTTCCTTAGTTCCTGTTGTTGTTGTTGTTTTTGTGTGGTCCCAAAACATAATTCAATATTAAAATACAAACGTCTGTTTAAGGACATCACAGGATAATGGTATCTCCCAACATAAATAACAACATTACCAATATAAACTAAGGACTGTAATGCGAAGAAAGGTGCAAACTGTATAAATTAGGGGATTCCTTGTATGGAGAGGGGATTGGGGGACTCAAAACCCAAAATTTTCCATAAAATTTTTATGTTAATGTATGAGAGCACAAAGAGAGGTCCATTCCGGCTTGGTGAGCTGACCACTGAAAATGGGTTGTTTGCTGTTTTCTTTTTTTTTGGTTTGAATGTGAATGTTGTCAAATCACTAAAATGTTCAATTTACGATGCTGTATTTTTGTTGACGATGTTGTTGTTGTTCGACAGTGTTATGATGTTCGTCATACGCCCCCAAAAATAAAAAAAGACACAAAGACACCACGGCGAATGAAATCAACCAAACTTCTGGAAATATCATTTGCATAACATTAACATGGCTACGACATCCATACAGACATACATGTGTATATGTATGTTTATATACATACATATTTAAAATGCACAATCAAGCGTGCATAACAGAGCATTATAGCCATATCTGTGCACACATCCAAACACTCATACACACACATGTAAGACCATGCATATATTTATAATATAACCGGATACCGCAGACACGCGGAAATATTAGAATGTAACTGGAATTTTGGCAAATTCCAAAGGAAAGTTGGATTGGTTTGGAAAATGGGGATACTGTCGATGTTGCAAGCGGAGCCAAAAAACCGGGTCCTCCCCACAAAAAAATAATTCTAAATTTTTGCAAATTAAATATGAAAAACTTAATTTCTTGACAGATCTTCTATCTGCAGGAGATCTCCTATTTATAGAAAATATTTTTATGGCTTAAAATCTATAGACAACCTTTAGCTATCTTCAGCTCTATTCAAAAAGTATTCTATTAGCAGAAGTTTTTATAAAGGTTGTCTAACTAGAAAATTGTTGGAAGGGGTTTCTTAGGAGACAAGACAGTCTCTATATTGGGGGCCATTTGTATGGTTTTTCATAAAAATCTGTTAAAGTTATTTTTTGAACTGAAAGCTTTTTATAGGTCTTCTTGTGATATATATTTTTCAAATTCTCCATCTGTAGGGAAATATTTAGAAATCTCCTATTTATTAAAATTATTTTGAGGAACTTCTATTCATAGGAAACGTTTTGAATACATTTGTTCTATAAAAAAAAACACAGTTAACAGACCATTCTGCCTGCAGGAGATCACCGGAAGATCTTCTATATATAGAATGATATTTGAATGCCTCCATACCCTAGAAGTCCTTGAAAGGCACTTTATCTGTAGAAGATTTATTGAAGGTCGTCGCTTTGTAAAGGATCTTATAAATGTCAGACCACTACTAAAGGACTTTTAAAAGGATATTCTAAATAGGATGTGATTTTATAAAAAATGAAAGCATAATTTGTATGGGATAGCTTTCATATTTTGTCTTGTTGTAGAAGGGGTTTTAAAGGTCTCCTTTCTATAGAAACCTTTTATATTGAACATGGTTTGCTGAACTTCTATGAATAGAAAACATTTTTAAGATATTTTCCATAGAAGTCTAATTCCTAAAGAAGACCAAGTTTTTGAAGATTCTCCTTACTTTGAAGTTTAATTTTCTACAGACAACTACTTGAAGATCTTCTTTCGATAGAAGACCTAAAAATGTAATTTTTTCAACGACTTTTTGAAGTTATATTTCCAATAGAAGACCTTATACAGAACTACTTCCCATAGAAGACCTTTTGAAGGTCTTATTTTAATAGAAAAACTTTCCAAAGCACTATTCCTAAAGAACTTGAGGGATTTTCTCCATAGAAAACATTTAAAGATTGTTTTAAGAGAAGACCGATGATTGTTCTTTTTTGGAGGATCTTTGGAAATCTTCTTTATATTGTCGTTCTCTTTCAATAGAACAACTTTCCATTACATATATAATACAATAGAAGAATTCCTCTTATAGAATAAGTTTGAGAGTTTTTTTTAACTGAAGGACATCATTTGCAGGTCTTAAGGACGACTTCTTTCTATGGAAGTATTTTTCTTACATTTTTTCTTTCTATGAAATTTATTTGAAGATCTTCTATCCATAGAGTATGTTTTAAAGTCTCCTCATTTTTAAGTCTCTCTCATAGACGACGTTTTAGGGTTTTCCCTCAATTGAAGACCTCAACATTTTTCCAAAGGGACAACGATGACCCTTCTTCTATAAAAGGCCTTTACTATATAATATTTCCTTTTTTTCGTAGAAGACTTTTGAAAGTCTCTTTCTATGGGAGAACTTTAAAAGGATTAATTCTATGGGAGAACTCTGTTTCTGTAGTGTACTTTTTATTGATAGACCAAAAATAAATTTTGAAGGTCTTTTTCCTATAGAAGATAATTTAAAGTTATTCTTTGAATAGAAACCTTTGATTTTTTCCATTTATGAAAGACCCTTTCTAGTTCTTTATACGTAAGGACTTTTTTCTATAGATTACATTTATTTGAACTTTTTCAGTAGAAGATCCTCTTTCAAGGGAATCCTTTTAAGGACTTAATTTTATGTAGCACTTAGATGTAGCACAAATATTGCATGTCAATAATATGGCTATTTGAAGATCTTCTTTCCATAGAATTTTTGTTTTATACTAAAATTATTTTTCCTATACAAGTGATTTTGAAATTCCTGTATGTCTTCTATCCAGAGAAAAAGTCTTTAAGATAATCTGGGAAACTTTAATTTTGGGAAACTTTACTCATCCTTTGAAAAGGATTCCCCTTACAAAACATTCAAGCACTCCCATTTTACCCCTACTCATAAAACATGTCATCTGAAAAAATGTCACAGAAATTAATTGCATACTTTTAGGACACATCAGACTTGACTTTCTAATAAATTCCACAAAGAACGAAACTTTAATAAATTTTAATTTATTATCATCCTAATATCTCAATTTGCAAAATTTACGTCCGCTTATATTTACATATATGTGAGTGTGTGTGTATGCCTGTGTGCACATACATATATTTGCCATATTGATTACTGAACCATTTGCAACCTACATTCCAACACAAATTCCCAAATACACTGACAAAGAGCTTGGCTGGTTGTGGAAAAATAACCCAGACTAAAAACCAAAAGCCAGAGGACAGAGGATAGGAGAGGCAACGACCTGTCTGTCGGTCCGTCCGTTTGTCTGCTGCCGGACTGTTTTGGTTTTGGTTTTTATTTTATATTCAGTCATCCAATGATTTTTATTGTTTTCCGTTTTGTATCATCATCAAAATTGAATTATTTCCTCTTGATTTTTATGGTGTACATCCCCAAAGTGGTATTGTTCACGTCGCATCAGCCGCCGCAGCAGGGCTGGACGGGCGGGGACAACCGTGATTGCATACACCTATCTACGCCATGTTCCTGGGGTAGATAATGTTGATTTTAATCAGTTGTCGTTTTATTTTTTACAGCAGCCTTTTGTTGGTGTTGTTGTTGCTGTTGTTACCCAAGTTGCCCATTTACCTATCAAAGTGGAAAGTTTACCCAGGTTCAAAAGTGAACTGTAGATAAAGAGTACAAATTGAGATTCTGTT
Source organism: Musca domestica (assembly GCF_030504385.1). Classification (NCBI taxonomy): domain Eukaryota; kingdom Metazoa; phylum Arthropoda; class Insecta; order Diptera; family Muscidae; genus Musca; species Musca domestica. Next base: position 4,380,509 of record NW_026712249.1, on the reverse strand, counting down.
GGTGTTGTGAAGTTGATTTGTGTGTGAGTCTATATGTGTGGGTTTGTGTTGGAGAGCAGGACACCCACACACGCATACAATGTAAATTGCTCGTATAAGTAATCGAATCAAATCAAACTTTGAACGTATAGAGAATATTTTATGTCGTATCTCTGGGGGAATCGTTTGCATGGAGAGCTGCCTCACAAAGGACATCCCATCATCGGTATTATTATTATGCTGTGGACGACCACCAGTGTTTCTGTGTCAATGGAATAGAAATAAAAAAGAGTTTGCATTTTAAAAATGGAAATTCTTTTTCCAACATATTTTTGTTGTCTACGTTCGGGTGCAAAACAAATAAACAATGTTGTGGTCCAACCTCGTTTCGTTTTTTGTTTTGTTTTACGAAAAATTATTTTATTTAACAATTTTTTATCACATTAGAATATTTATCGATTGTTTTTGCTTGGAGAATACTGCATTATTTTTTGGATTGGTTTTTGGTGTATATTTTTAGGGGCATTGTTTTGTGTGTGTGTGTGTGTGGGAGCATTTGGGAAAAGGGAATCAAATATTTTAAAAAGAAATTATTTGCATTGAATTTTATTATTATACATGTTTTTTTAAAACAAATTAGCATTCTGAGTCAAATCATGAATATTTTAAATGACAAAAATACAGACGATTCTCACAATATTTATATAAAATTAAAGGTGCTTTAGTAAAATTATTTTACCGAATTAAAAAAAAATCTAAAAGTGACACTAATTAGGTCTTTACTGCTATTATTACCGGGCTGTCTATATGAAAATGAAAAATTTAACCAAAATAATGTTGGTAGAAATATGTCCATCCTAAAACTAGGCACCATGTGCTTTATAAATACACTGTCAAAGACAAAAAATTGTTCGTGCAGATTATGAAAGTAGAGCTAAAAACAGAAGGCACATATATTTATCGTATAGTAGCCGGAACAGCGGGGCTAGTTCCCCCCTCCAACACATTTTTGGATATTTTCGAATAAAAATTTCTTTCGTATCCCTTGATATAGTGTCTTTGCCAACATTGCAGATTGTAATAGAAGTAGTAGCTAGTAGAAAAAAGGTTTTTTGGGAAAATAGCGTTAAAAACTCCTTTTAAACGGCATCGTAGCAAGTCAAAATATTCTACCAAATGATTTGTCATAAAATTCTAATATAGGTCTTAGAAGATGTCAAAAGTCTAAATCTTACCTTAACGCCAGGAATTCATGTCTATTAAATGTTTTTGATTAAAGCACTTGATCTGAATTTATACAAAAATTTCCCACAAGGCATACTTTTAGACGATAAACGTTAAAGACAAAAATGTTCTTAATCAGATTCTACTATAAGTCGTCAAAGAAAGTAAATCACTATTTCCAATGTATATCATAAAAATTTTTACATCAATGTTGCCAAAAAAATCGAAAATATTTCTTAATTTTTTATGAATTTTTTATCGGCCTTTTTTCGATTTGACGCCTGAAAGTAACATAAAATTTAAATTTAGGCAGAAGATATCAAAAGAAGAACTATTCTACACAAAATTTCACTATAAATCTCAAAATAAACTACATATCTACATATAAAAGATTTTAAGAAAATTACATTCGAAATTTAGAAGTAAAAATTATGTTTTTGTTATTTTTGTTGTTAATTTAAGAAATTAGTATATTTAATACGTACCATGAAAAACTATCATCAATATTTGTTAATAAAAACCCTCGTGTAATTTTTAAACATTTACAACTTTTTCCCGAATCTCTGAAAATTTCCTTAAAATTTCACTATAAAATAGCCATTTAGAAGATTTCAAGTGGACTTGATAGTATTCGTTTGTGGTTCAAAATCCCCAAAGAGGTTTCGGGTTCTTAGGTCGAACGCCTTAACAAAATTTGACCATATACAAAGGGACCCCTATCGTTTGAAGTATATAACACAACATTTAGGGTTGAAATTTGATAGAGACCTTTAGATTACATTCAGAATTATTAGTACAGAAGATGTGTCATATCTGCCCACTTTTTTCCCCATATAAGGATAACTAGGTTTGAAGTAATTTTTAGAGTTTGGCCATGTTTTCTATTTTTTTTTTTTTTTGCAAAATTCTGGTATTTTGAGTTTTTATTATATGAACACATTACCAAAATTAAAAAAAACTCTATTCTAAAATTATCCACCTTTTGGTACAGCCCTTATATGAAGATACGCCCTGATTTTAGTCATTGATGGAGTCTAAACCATATTTTAAAAAATGGAGCAAAAAAGACTATTTTATTGACTCGCTTGAGGGTTTAAATGTCCAACCAAAATATTCCTAACATCAACAGTTTCTAAGGATTCTTAAAAATTTGGAAGAGCCGGGAACTTGTCCCCTCTAATTAGGTTACTTTGCGATGTAAACTTTCAAACCGCCAATCTTCTATTTTTAGCTCTTCTTTCATGATATGCTGGATTTCCGCTATAATGATTGAAAAAATGAATTTTGTCCCACAGTGTAATTTTTGTAATTTAAAATGTCCATCCTTAAAGTAGGTACCAGTTTTGAACAAAAAATAATATAATTTATGAAATATTTAGGCAAATTATTGCACATTTTTATTTTAAGCCCTAAAAGTATGCACCAAATATCAATTATCTTATTGATTTTGTCAATAAATTTATTGATTTTACAAAACAAAAGTTTTCGAGAAAATCAAAGTTAAAAAATGTTCCCCTAAAATTAGACACTTTCAAGCTCATATAATAAATTTAAAAACAAATTATTACAATTTTAATTAAGGAACTTCCATCCTAAAAGTAGGCACCCATTTTGAACAAAATGAAGATTTTAGGCCCTGTTATGTTCCTCCTAAGTTATCACTAAGTGCGTTCGAACTCAAATAAAATAAATTTTAAAATAAATATCTATTGTAATGATTTTTTTCTAATTTAGGAATATCCATCCTAAAAGTAGACACCAGTTTTGCACACAATTGAACTTTTAGGCCTTTGCTCTCAACATATTTTAAATCCGTATTAAAATGAATTAGTTTATAAATTATAAAAAGTTTTACCTAAATTTCACTGTTTAAATTTTAAGATTTTTCCCTCTCGTATCCCCTTTTCAACTATAATTGAGCTTTCAAGCCCGCAGAAAAAAGAACACAAATTGTTATCCTCACAGACATCCACCAAACAAAAACAACAACAAAAAACTGTTTATCAGCCTTGGTATCTCCGAAAATTACTACTGACTGCCAGTCTGCCTATTTATCCCTGTATCTGTCCCATCAATTTTAGCTTAAATTTAATTTTTTCTCCTCAGGCCAAAAGAGGGGGAGAATAATGTTCGAAGAAAAAACAACACAGCTTTTTTTACGTACTGTGCGTATGCATGTTGGGGTACTTGCTCTATTTCTCTGAAAAACAACAACAACACCAACATAATAACAAAGTTGTATATGGTAATGGCATTATCGCTACTTATATATAGTTCAGGCAAAAAACTAATGGAAATTTGTCTCCACTGCCTTGGAACGTTGGCGTTCTGTGTTAAAATGTCGTTGGACGCCCGTTCTGGCCCGACTGGTGTTAAGATTGTGTCGGTGTATGTGTTAATTTAACAAAAAGTATTAAAAAGAGATTTTCCTTCTTTTCCTCATGTTGTGATGGTGAACCCTTTTTTATCGAAGAAGGCGCGCATTCTGGTACGCACTCAAGGCTGTGAGGGTGAACAACAACAAAATAAAAATGGAAAACTTTATCAGAACTTGCCGTTCGTTGATTTTATAATGCAATCAGCAAACAAGCAGATCTTTTGCTTAGAAGACAGCTAAGGAAACCCACGAAGTAAGCTTAAAAGCCAACAACAAAAACAATAGCCACCACTATCAGTAGCAGCATATTTTGCCCCTTGGAATGCTGACTTCCTTTCTCGGCTTTTTCCTTTGCAGGATTTACCAAAAACTTGGGGATTTCTTTGAATAGTCAGCCACCAGAAACAGCAGCAATAACAATTAAATAACTAAGTTTTTTGCTTCCAAGAATTCTTGGGTACGTTATATGCTGTTTTTTTTTCCTCATCCACTTCTTGGAAAGTTTGGAAAAACATAAGGGTCATTTATCCTTGAAAAGATATGCTTTGGGTAATTAGCACGATAATATGCCACACAAACATCCTCGAAACAAACTAAAAGGCCAATTGTAAACGTTTTGTAACGATTAAACTTGGCCAAATGGATTTTAATTGACCCTCGTACCACCACCTGACGTTTGATCTCTGCCGATCTCACACCACCCGAACTTCTTCTACTACTTCCTTTGGCTATAAGATAATTAGTTTCGAATTTGTTATGTATGGCAGGAAGGCAGGGGGGTAGAAGGATAGCTTACAAATTCCACTGTGATTGAAATACAAGCTCCCATCCTCATAACTATATTAAATTTATTCATTGGCGTGTATAGGTATGTGTGCGTATGTATAGCTATGTACATTTCCAAGTGATTAGCATGTTAATGTCAAAATACAATTGTCATCCTTGTTATTAATTTGATATGCAAGACGGTTTGTTCATTTGACTGTGTGTCTGTTCTTTTGCCTGTCTGTCTGTCTATCTGTAACATTCATGTCTATTCATTTATTTGTATTTTAAACGCCCCCTATTCCGTTCACAAAGAGCAATTCATGTAGCTCACTCGCTCGCTCGCTTTTCGATGGGAGTGAAGATTTTAAATATTCAAATATGTCTGTCAAAAATAGGCATTTGGTATTTTTTTCGTGTAGTTGTAGTTGTTGTTGCTGCCGTTGTTTTTGTGTGTCCACCTATTTTTGGAATTTAATTTGATTTCCAACAAAATCCTTTGGATTCAAAGTTGACAACTAGTTTAAAGTAAATAAATCTCGGAATAAATTTTAATTTATTTGAAAAGCAGAAATTGAAATTTGAGCTAAGAGAGAGGGGGAGAGAGAAGGAGAGACAAAGGTAGACATACAGCTTTATGTAAATTATGATACATTTATTTAATTACATTAGCTTTGTCCTTTAACAGGCGAGAATTTCAAAACCTTTAATATTTTTGCAACTTTCTGCAGGAAAACTTATTTTCAACCTTTTGGGGTAATTCGAATCGTTTTATTAATAATTCAAAACCCCAATTTGTAATTCGTAAGATTTCAAATGTAATTTGGGAATTTTATTTGTAAATCGATTTATTCCATTTGTACTTTGAATTATTCGATTTGATTCGAAACAGAAATTTAAACAAACAAATTAGCATTGCCTTCAATTTCGATTTCGACTTCAATTCATATGCAAACAGAAAATATCTTCCAAAAATCTATGATAGAAAAATCGAAAATTTCCCCCTTACCTCAGTTGGAAATAGAAAATATAATTTTTTCCAATTCCGAGGGTGTTTCACTCTCAACTCGATTTCGAGCGAAAGTGCTCTTCAAAGTTAAACAAGTAAACCCTCCGCCATTTGGAATAAATTTGAAAAATTAAAAAAAAAAAACCGCTAAATATTCTGTTAAAATCTTAAAAATACCGAATATAGCCTTTATATTGGGGTTTATACGAAAACGTGAACCTGCAAAGACAACTTTTCTCAAAAGCCATTTCAATATTAAAATACGAAACATGAAAAAAATCCATTCAATGTTGGGGTTTATACGAAAACGTGAACCTGCAAAGACAACTTTTCTCAAAAGCCATTTCAATATTAAAATACGAAACATGAAAAAAATCCATTCAATTATGCACCGAATATATGGAGATACCGTTGTATCGGGGTTATACGAATACCTGGACCTGCACGGACAAATTTCTGTCACAGGCTGCGGTACCTATTAGGAACTTCAAATACGAAATTTCAAACAATTTCGGTGAATATTGTACTTAAAATAGTTAAAATACCGAATATAAGGAGGTATTGGTATATGGGGCCTATGCGAAAACCTGGACCTGCATAGACAATTTTTTAGACGAACTCTAAATACGAAATTTTTAACAACTCCGGTAAATAGTTTCGCTAAATTCATGGAAGTACCGAATATTAGGAGGTACCGTAGTATTGAGCCTATACGAAGATGTGGGCCTTCATACGCTATTTTTTGTCATAGCCCGTAGTACACATTACGAATTCTAAATACGAAATTTGAAACAACTCCGGTTAATATTGTCTCTAAAATCATAAAAATATCGAATACAGACATTTATCTTCCAGGGGATAAATTACTTAGAAGGAACTTCTTTTGTGGATTTCCATACAATAGCCCGTAGTACACATTACGAATTCTAAATACGAAATTTGAAACAACTCCGGTTAATATTGTCTCTAAAATCATAAAAATATCGAATACAGACATTTATCTTCCAGGGGATAAATTACTTAGAAGGAACTTCTTTTGTGGATTTCCATACAATTTCATTGAATACGCTTAAATGGGGGTTATACGATATCGTGGGCCGATATAACCCATATTCGAAATTGACCTGCCTGCGAACAAAAGACTGATCTGTGCTAAATTTTAGCCTCCTCTCTTTATTCGTTTTGACAATAGTGTGATTACAACAAACGGACAGATGGACGGACGGACTGGGCTAAATCGTCTTAGAATTTTACGCTGATCAAGAATATATATATACTTTGTTGGATCTAAATTTATTATTACGATGAGTTACAGACTGAATGTCGAACTTAATATACCCTCCATACAATATACGGTGGAGGGTATTAAAAGGGAGCATATTCTTCTTGGATTCAATTCTTAATATATTTCGAGCCTTTCGAGCCACTCTAATCTCGCATCGAAAAATCGAACTCGACTTTTGCTAAAAATAACAGTCAAATGTTTTATAATGAATTACGTTTATGTTCGAGTTTTTACATTATAACCTAAAAGTATGCACCAAATTGTGTGCTTGTGCAGACTACAAATTTGCTCATTTTCACTCGGGATTGAAAATTGTTCCCTAGCGGGACTTTTCGAATAGTGAATGGAAGAATGGGAGCCGAATTAAAGAGATAGTGAGAGAAAATTTGCCTTGCTGGGCAAAAGTGGAATCTTCCCGTTTCCGAAAGAAATTTGCTCTTGCTCTAATTCGAGCAAAACCGAAAAAAAGAGCTCGTTTAGTGGTTTTTTCTACTCCCAAGAGTGTTCCCGCTCATCTTCAAGCGAGTTTCACTTTTTACTCGAATTCGAGCGAGCTTTTCCACGGTCTGCTTCTTTGTATCAATCAAACCTAACAAAAAGTAATAAATAAATCTGATAACCTGTCGACTAAACTACGTGTCAAAACATAATTCAACTTCAGAAAGAACTTTTTTTTTAAAATATTGAACAAAATCAATACACCGAAGAGTCCACATATTTGTTGAAGTTTCTATGAAGTGTTTATTAGTTATTGGCATAATATTCTCAATCGATTTTGGAAAAACATTCATCCAATATACGTACGTCTGTTGAAATCTAGCAATGCAATTTAGCATCTTTGTTTGTAGTACTCCTAAGAAGTTTGGAATTGAAAATGCGTTATATTGGTCCACATTTAGGTATATCTGCCCTAAAATTGTTCCTCTTGATTTTTGATATTAAAATGGGTTTGGCCCCATTTTTTAAAAATTTAAATTTTTCTGTGGGTGAGTGAAGTTCGATATTTTGGAAGTTTCTATCCAAATTTCGACCAAAATATGTGGAATTTCTCACTTAAAGAGCTTGTGAGGTAGTTTAACTTTCTTAAAAAATCTTCAATATAAGCACAGCTACCATTGAACTGTACTTCCACAGTTAAGGGATTTTGAGGATAGCCGATTCAGCCACAAATCAGTTTTTCATATGGTTTGCCCCAGCCAAACTTAACGACGTTTGATAGTTAAAAAATTGTTGGGGCGCTAAAAAGTATGCTATAAAAATTATATATGACTAACGTGCTGTGGAAACTATCCTTTTTGGTTCTACCCATACTTTCCTCTTAGAAACCCCTAAATTCCACAAAAAAATATGGAAACCATAGACTTCTTTCCCTCACTTGTGAGGGCTATGTGAAAATATATTACACATAGACTATATTTTATTGAAAGTCGTATTAATTTATTCAGTCATTCATTTTATCATTTAACAACAAAAAGAAAAAAACAACAAAGAAAATATGAACAACTTTATAATCCTTTAATACTGGCAAAACTAATTCCTTTTGTGCTTTTCATACTTCCTTGGACATAACAATAAAATGAAACAAGCCATTGTCAGCCATATGGCTGCCCATTATTGGTTGGTCGGTCGGTCAGGCGGTTGGTTGGCTGGTTGCCTGGTTTAAAAGTCATTCGATTGGCATTCGTATTCGTTATTCATTCATACCAAACCAAGAAATCTTTAAACAACAACAGCAACAACTTCAACAGTTGAACAACAAAAAAATCAACACCACAACGAAACAAAACGTTCAACTTAATTTATTTCGAATGCAACTTTTATTAATTACTTGCCGCACTGCGAAAAGAAGAAAGTTGTTGACACACATACCAATGCTTGGCGCAACTCAAATACACACTCACACCAACGCACACACTCGCACTCACACATGTCCATGCCCACCACACACTTCAATGGTGTATGTCCTTCTCCTGAATGTGAATAAAGTTTGATATGGCAGTTGTATATGAAAGTTGTTGCTACTTTTTTTTGTTGTTTTTCGTTGGTTTTTTTTTATTGTTGTTGCTGCTGTTGCTGTTGCTGGCCACCTTTCATTACAATCACCACAAATATTTCATACGCATTTTATGCGGTGGGATATTGAAAAATGCTTATGAAAAATCGACAACAATAGGGAAACCCATATGATTGCCTGCTGCCCGGCCCTAGGACCACACATTCGCGAGCGCACATTGACAACCTGACAGCATACACACACATACACAGCAGGCAAGCAAACAAACAAACGCTACAATTCAAAATTAAACAATGGCAACACATTATGGTCAACAACAACTGAAAGCTAACCAACTCAGCCATGGACATGAACATTATACACAACAACAACAAAAATAATAGCAATAACAAAGCCGGTCGGTAATGGCCGCAGCAACAATTGCAGCCCCAACAACAAATTGTGCCCGAAGCGTTGAACCCCAAAAAGGAAGTTCACTGCTGGATGATGGGCTTTAACGCTTTCCTCCATCTACATATATTCGTTTATGCGAATGTAGATGTTTAGTTATTTTGAGTTGTAGTTTTGGCGGAGGTGATGGTGAGGGGGGAGTGAGAAAATAATAAAAATTGAACATTTCACTACAAGTTTGAAGTTTTTATGCAAATACATGCACACACACATTTATTTCTACAACGGAATACATGTGTAGAATTTATGGATGTGTGTAAGGGCAAATACACACACACATATATATATATATATATATATATATATATATATATATATATATATATATCGCCGACATGGCCAATAATTGTTACACAATTCAACGCCACTTGAGTTCCATCATACTATGCCATTCCATGGCATCGGTGCAACCATCCAACCATCGATCGCTGGCTGCTTGTGCATTTCGGTACCATGTGCAAGCCCAAAAGTATGCTACTCGTAAATTGAAATAAATTATTTTTGCTGCAATAGATCATTAATTATTGACCACAAAACATACGGGATACCACAAATATGTGCAATACGCAAAATACTCTTACACACAGACATTTGCACACACACACACACTCACAGTTGCATATCAATACCAGTCAACCATCACTATTTCGCATTGAATAAAAGCATAGCTCATCAAACACACAGACACCAATACATTAAGCGCCATACATACACACTCACACATCGACGAATTGCATTGAACCCAAATGATTGTTGACATACTCTACTATTTCGTTATGCATAGTCAGTTACACTTTTTAATACCGACATACATATGCACATACACATACACACATACAAAGCATACAGATACTCAGGAGACCCAGACAAGAGTGCATTTTTGATGACGTTGTTTTATGTTTCAAAACTGTAACTGTTAAATGACACATCGGCGCTATTGATGATAGCATTGGTGGTCGGTCGGTGGGTTGGTCGTATTGGTTTTTATTTCTGATCGAATGGCTGGTTGTTTTGCTGAAACAGTGGAATGGAAACTAAAATTTTTGGACACATTTTTAAAATATTGAAATTATGTTAAATGCAAACTTTTCTTTTTATTCATATATATGCCCTTAGCAATACCTTGATATATTCTAAGTCGGTGAAAATCAAACCTCCGAAAAACTCGCTCGAATTCGGATAAAGAGTGAAAATAGCTCAAATTCGAGCAGGAGCACTCCTGGGAGTGGGAAAAACAAAACGAACAAGCCTCTATCTTTCGGTTTCGCTCGAATAAAGGCGAGTATGCTTTGCTCGATTTTTAGTGGGAACAAAATTCGTTCAAAAACGAGCAGATTATACTCTTACCTGCATATTTGTACTTTTCATCATATTCTTGTTGTATTTCTATATATGTGTATTTTTTCTGTACACGGTAACGGTAACCTCCTCTTCCCCTTTTTCCCCCTCTCCACCTCGAAATTGTTTCCGAAATGTGGGCTTAATGAAAGAGCTGTCCTAAGTGTTACTAAATTTGTCTTGGGTAAACGGATATGACATAAAATCTGAAAATGGTGACCTTTAGAGATGGTTTTGGAAATACGGCCAAAAAGAATAGAGGTACGAAATTTTGCATTTGGGGAATGAATAGAGTTGGAAATCTAAAATTTGGCATTAGGACCACTTTCTGTGCAACAGGGTTATTATATGCTTTGGAAATTCGAACTAAAAATTACTAAATTGTATTAAATTTTTCGGAAGAGATAGAGCTGGAACTGAAATTTGGAGTCAGGATCTTTGACGTTGTATATGATATACGAAATAAAAGATTTTTGGTAACTCCAACAATAAGGGTACCAAAGTGTGGAATGAAAATCATGTTTGGGAAGTAAAGTCCAAGTATGAGGTTTTGTCTAAATGTTGCTATTGGAGTCACTGCTGAAAATCTGATATATTGGTACTGGGGTCACTTTTGGTGGGTAGTATTAAAACATAGAGGTGGTCTGGAAATGTGTAACACAAGTATACGACAAATTCTAAATGGTACTGCATTTAGTATTGGTTGAACAAATAGTTCTTAAAATCTGAAGGGCTGATATTTGGAGGTAGCTTTGGAAATAAGTACTAAGATAAACCAAAATTGCTAAATGGTACCAAATTTGTATTTGGGAAAGGAATAGAGTTGGAAATGTAAAATTTGGTATTGGAATGGGATTGGTGTATGGAGGAGGATTTGGAAAATGTACCAAAAAAGTACCAATAATATTATTTTGTACAAAATGTGGTACAATTTGGTTTTGATGAACGGACGGAGCTGTAAATTTTAAATGTTGGTATTGGTGTTACTGCTCTAAATTGTAAGTATTATGTGATCAAATAGTGCTTAAAATCTGAAATTTGGCTTTAAGGTCAATCTTAGTGAGTAGGATCGAGAGTTGCAGGTATTTTTTAAAATACCTACCAAAAGAGTACAAACAGTTCTGAATAGTATTATACTCGGCTACAACTCAGAAGTTTTGCAGTAAACAGATTTTGGAAATGCATTACAAAAGGACATAAAAAGTACAAAAAGGTACCGAATATGTTTTCATTCCTACAGAGCGATCGAAAAAAAAGCAACATATCGGGCTATGATTAGCAAATTTGTTGTATGGAAAACATATTATAAATTCGCATATAATGTGTACGGAAAGTTCAAAAAGTATTCAATATTGTACTATTTGTGTAGATTGTGATTGTGAGGACCAAGATCTCTGAATTTTCGTATAACATATAGTTTGGATATGAAAAATATTTTAGCATTTACAGGGCTCGAAAAGGAGAAAACGTTACGAAATTTTCTACTGTGACCTTGAGCGACTCGAAAACAGTTAGTTTGTTCTTTTTTTTTTTTTTTTTTTTTTTTTTTTTGGAGCGGTATGAACCGAATATCCCGTTAAAGGGTAATGCAAGCCAACTAAGTTCTGAAAATTGTTGAACATTTTTTAAAATAGAAAGCAAGAGATCTTGTGACGCCAGCACAGGGTTGACCTACGAAAAAAACTCAATAAAAGACCATTTACCAGACTAGGATCAAATCGGGTACTCCCTTTGAGAGCTATCGTGCGCTCCAGCTATATAGACTGATGGACACATATGGGTACATCAACACCAATCTGATCTGAATATTCAGAAACTATTTTTCAGCTAAGAAACATTTTAAAGTTTTTAAATGGCAATTACATATTTCACGGCAATTACAAAAATTTCATGTTTTATTCAGCTAACTCCATTATATCCGAATAGGCTCTAGAACATTTCCAATGTCACAATTTCCCTACAGTTCATGGAACCATCGCACATCACTCACTGTTTCAGAAAACCCCCTACCGCCATGAAATGATGCTGGGACGAGACTAAAAGGACCCTTAGCCACAAATTTTAAATGACAACCAATTATTCTCAAACAAAGTTTACGAGAGACACTCCAAAAGTGCATCGGGGAATACTCAACACCCACACACATGTATGCACGCACTCATTCGTGTGTCTACGCATTTATGCGTTTGACACGGAATGGCGGATTTTATGGACATGTGAATTACGCTGGTGTAGGTGTGTGCGTGTGTATGGGTAAATATGAATGCATATTTAAAAAGTTTCGAAATGATTGCAATTTTGTGGCTATTAGCTGGCTGCCATTAATGGACAACAAGGGTCTACAAAATAACAACAAGAGCAACAACAAACCTTAATATGACAAGCATCATCAGCGTGACGATAACAACACTCATTCACTCACCCACCCAGATGCCAAAGGGGTTCAGCCATTTAGGGACCTCATTGCAGGCCAATGGGAAAGTGTGGCATTGTATGGCTGATGCGACCATAAATATTTCACCAAATGCCATGGTGAAGCCTATAAATGTTCTAAAAAAACGCAAAATTGCCTCATAGCAAACAATTTTGAAATCCATATCAATAAATTTCAAATAAAATATAAAATGTTTTATAACCAAATGCTGACAGCGACAAAAGCGGCGGCGACGACGACGATGATGATGAGCAGTCAGACAGGCTGCGCTAACAATCCCCTGATAGACAGCAGCCATCAAGTCATTGCCACATTACTACTTACACACACACCATGTATGACATACCAGGCGTTGTCACTGTTGTCATATCGCTGCGAACAAAAAACGCCTATTGGCATAATTTTTGTCTTGTTTCGTTGCGTTTCGTTTATTTGATTTTATGTTATTTTAGAATATTTCACACGTACCCCATAGCTGATGCCACACATAAAATCATCACGCCGTTTACCCCCCTCCTCCTCCTTTTCCTTCTCCCCGTTAACTTGTTTTATGTATTCCAAACAGTTAGTCAGTCATTCGTACAATCGTGGTGTGTGTGTGAGTTTTTCCGCATCCATTCACCCACATTTGTTTTGCACACCCGTAATTCCCCAAGTTGCCCCCCCCCCCCACAAAAAATTTAACTCTTTCTCTTCATGAATTTGAATGATTGTAAAATTTTTCTTTAAATATATGTTTGAATGTCTTCCTTTATATGGCAGCTAATATATAATGGTGTCAGTGTGTGTGTGTGTGTTGCTGGGTGTCTCATGGTGTCCTTGTGAAAAATTTTCAATATTTTGTATTCGCAACGCGAATCTATGCCGTTTCTCTTCATATCTTGGTAAAACGACAAGCATTTGTCAAAGCCAATAGCATTTACAAGCTCACTCCTTTTTCTCGCATTCACTTTCTCAGCATACGAATGGGAGCGTATTCACACGCATACATACATACACACAGACATATAATTTAGTAAATTGGCACACCAAGAAAAAAATAATAAATTTAAGGGTTTTTTCTTTTTGAAAAATGAAGAACGAATACGAAATGCTTCATCTCATGGGACTTGAATTATTTTTGTAAAGCATTTTGACCTGAGCGGAATTCAATGGAAATGGAAGTTGTTCAGTAAGGCTGGAATGCAAAATTTAAGTTACTTTTGTAAGAACAACATTTCTAGATAAATTAAATTGAGTAATTTGGCAGTAATGAAATCAATGATCAAATATTGAATTCTGAACAAAAAAGATATTAGCCTTATGGGTATATTCCAAAAGGGGCCACATCAAAATAACGGTTTTGTAACCCATATGTCTTTTGACGAAATTAAAATTATGACATCGATCTGATCATGTGCATCCGCCTCTCAGTTTAGCTGATATTCAGGTTTCTCCGGAAGAGTATCTCTGACTTGGTTAACTGTACGGATCTTAATATTTTGCCAAACTTACATCGACATCAGAAAGAAATAATAAAAACAAAATAAAATAAAAATAAATTGAAAATGATGTTAAATTCGGCTAGACCGAAGTTTTTAAACCATCCACCAAACCAAACCACTGCAAACCCGAAATGTCAAATTACAGCTATTTTTGAGAAAATTGCAGCCGAGACATTCAAAAAAGTCTGAAGCTATCGTAACATGGGACCTATACCATTGAGAACCGAAAATAAAAAACCTCAGCTTAATTGGTTGAAAATTGCAAACAAAACTTTTGAAATTAGATTGAAAATCTAAATGTGGACCAATGTGACACCTTTTCCATACCAAATATTGATCATAAATATACAGGGCGAGATAAAAAAAAACTGCCACAAAGTCAAACGCCATAATTTTTTCATTTTTTTTTTTTTTTTTTTTTTTTTTTTTTTTTTTTTTTTTGAATTATTTTGAATGAAACCAAAAAATGTCGGAAATAGCATCAAAATTTAGAATAAGTTTAGATTTGTTCGACTTAGTCACTTTTAGCACGCATTATGGTCAATGAAACCGTCACACGCTGCCCGAATATTGCTCTGCGGTATTTTGACCCATTCCCGGCGAAGCGCTTGCTTGAGGGGATCGACTTTTGGGTATTTTTTAGTGCCAACCTTGCTTTCCGAAATGCTCCAGATACAATAATCCAACGGATTGGTATCCGGAGAGTTTGGTGGCCATTGTGCGCTGGAACGAGGAACCCCATTTTGTAACCATTTGTGGGTTGCGCCTGCTGAGTCCTGTTGGAATGTCCAAGGTCTGCGGCCAAAATGTTTGCCTGTCCAAGGCTTTAATACACCCTCCAGAATATTTTCGTAATAATATTCGACATTTATTCTGATGCCACGGTCGATTAATACGAGCGTAGAGCAGCCATCGGCTGTTATGGCGGCCCACACCATCACCATGACCGGCGCTTGAGTTCTGGTGGCCAACCGAATCTGCACATTTTCAGCTGACCTCTATGGCATATGCCTGTATATGTTTTTTTTTTTTAATCCAAAATTAGTTCTTCCAAAAAAAAATTAAAAAAACCCTAATAGTCCGTCACGAAATAGAAATAGTTCTCAAAAAGATTGTTTAAGACTCAACATTTTTATCCCTTAGTCCTTTAAAAAACACTTGCGAAAAATCCATGACCAGAGTGTAAAAAGTTCATCAACAAATATTCCAAAAAATCCAAGATCTCCGGAAATTTAAAAAAATCTGCTAATCAATTATAAGTAGTCCTTCAAAAATAATTTGTTGAAAAAATCCCAAACAAAGTTTTATTCATTTCGACAAATTTCTAAATTGTTCCCCATTCCCATATTTACCTCAATTTTTCCTTGAGTGTGCAATTTTTTTTCAATCCTCCTCTCAAGTGCATACCCATTTTTCTAAGCTTCCTACAATGCTTTCATTTCCTATATCTCCTAGGTCCTTGGAATGGTTTTAGGAACCAACAACAGCAACAACAACGTCGCCGCACAAATGAACTTCATTTTGCTCAACGGCTGCCTTGGACTGGTTCAACTCCATTCTCTAAGACTTCTCTCCATCGTTTTCTTCTTAGATACAACCGTGGCAGCTCTCAACTCTTGTCGTTCAAATCTTTAGTCGCTTATCAGTGCCAGCTTCAACGAAAATTTTCAGTTGATTTTCAACAATTTTTCCACATTCAAAATTCAAAACAAGTCGCCCATTTTCATGTGGTGTGGCATGGTGTGGTGCGGTGCGGCGTGGTGTTTGCCTTGTTTTGTTTGTTTCAAGGATGGCTTAAAGGATCCACTCCTCATGTGTACTTGCAAATACATTTAAGTATTGGTGTTGCTGTTCTTGTTGCTGCTGCTATTTTCGTTGCACGTCTGTATTTCTGTTCATATAACAATGCCACGGCAATAGCATTGGATACCGACCAACCAACCAACCAGCCAACCGACCGACCATTTTCCATTCTCCCATGCCCGAAATCCTTGCCACTTGTCCTCGCCGTATTTGAAGAATCCACATGGCTCGGTTGGCTGTTACAGGACACGTTTAATGCGAACGTGTACTTGGGTAAGCGTGCCTTGCGTGCACAATAAAAAATACTAAAAC
This sequence comes from Musca domestica, assembly GCF_030504385.1. Classification (NCBI taxonomy): domain Eukaryota; kingdom Metazoa; phylum Arthropoda; class Insecta; order Diptera; family Muscidae; genus Musca; species Musca domestica. The sequence goes on along the minus strand of NW_026712249.1, from coordinate 4,364,035 downwards.
ATTCACAAGCGACAGTAAATTTTCGTTATTTGTTATTCTCTTCTTGTTGGGAGGGGGGCTTTTTGTTGTTTTTCTTTCATGGCTTCGGTTTTTCTGCTGTTTCTTCTTCTTTTTTTATAAAATTTACCACCTCCTTACAAGGCTGCAATGCAATTTGGTTTACCCTGCCCTGCCATTCTTCTTGCTGCTGTTGTTGTTGAATTCCCTACAATCAGCTCAAGTCCCTATGAGTACTTTATCACTTGCCAACATACAAACATAAAAATTGTCCATAAACACACATACATACGAGAGACAGAGTGTGTGTGTGAGTGTATTTTGTTTCTTTATACGATGACATTAACATTAACCGTGTCGAACGACCAGCCAGCCAGTCGAGTCGAGTCAGCCAACCAACCAGCCAACATAACCCAACCGACCTCATCCATTGTGGACCTGTACTCCCTGGGGAGCTAATAAAAACAAAACAGTATCTGGGCCACAATGGACTAAAAGCTTTCTCTCCCCATTAAGTCTAACACACACACACATTCGCATATAGCGGGCCTTGGTCTCCACTCGCACACACACATGCATTTATAAATATGTGAGAATGTGTCTGTATGTGTGTGTGTTATAAATATTGTATATTCTCTCGGCTATGTGAATTAATTGAGACCTTAGTCATATAAATTTACATATGTACAGATGTATGTATGTATGTTTGTACACATAATTTCATATACACTTGAAATGTTTAGGCCAACCAACCAATTGTCCTCGTCTATATACATTTAGTAGAGGACCAGAAAGAAAAACCATTACCGGAAATAGGAAATCACCACAATCCAGAGTCCATTTGAGCTTTGTTGGTAGCCAGAGTTTTGGGGGGCCATAGACAAATGGACAAAATTTAATTTGATTTGATGATGATGATTTAATGAATAGAAGTCATTATTGTGGCAACGATAGTAAGTGACCATTGCTTTGGAGTTTTAATTAAAGTCCTGAAAGGAGTAGCTAGGGAGTATAGGGGAAGAGGTTGCGAGAAATTTGATCGACCAATTGCTCGATAAAAGTGTTTCCAATTATTTGGTTTTGTATTTGGAATAGATAAGAATACTCAATGGCTTGCCATTTAACAAATCAATATGTGGTGCATACTTTTAGGCGATATATTGAACAATTTTAATTTAGGGCTTTATAGTTAGAAAGTGGTTTTCAGAACTATTAATTGTTTTACTAAAAAGCTAACTTATTCAAATAAGTATAGGGAATGATGGTCCTATTCTTATAAATAAATGGTTATTGCCTTCTAGCCTTCAAAACATTGTTATATCCTATATATAAGTTTTTAGGAAATTTTGAAATAAAATGTCCACCAATATTACCATAACGATAATGATTGGAAATCCATTTTCGAACCATAACCCCCTATATTGCAAATTGTTCAATTGGTCACCTAAAAATATGCACCACACATTAACTTGTTAAACCATTAAATGGTTTCATCTATTCAAGACAAAAATAAACTTACCTAAAAAATCCTTGAGGATTTTTTTTAATCCACAATTATTATCCTCATAGGATAATCAATTAAAAAAAACACGATTAGACTCTCAAGATTTATATTCAAGAATTCTAATATTATTGTCTTTATAGTCATTGAGGAAATATTCTTTAACAGTCTCCGATAAAATTTTACAAAGTTCTTAAAAAAGCAATATCCTCATTTAAATGCTTGAGTGCTCTATCGATAGCCACTTGTGGTTTTCCAGCCAAATACAAAGAAATCACACTATCACGCTTGAATTCCATCACTAATAATTTTTTTCTGGAAAATTCACACCAAAATGCTTTTTTACGCTTGTAAACAATATAATGAGCTGTCACTGAATAATTTTAACAGCTGTCGGACGAGTGGCTTAGAAATGACAGCAGTCTGAAGTTGATTGCGGTTTTTTTCATTTCACCCTGTATATATTATATTCCTTATATTTTAAAAAATATCCAAAAAAATTTTTTTCTGATCACAAAAAATCCTCCTGGAAAAAATTCTAAAAAGAAATCTAAGACGAGATGTCAAACAGTTCTTCAAAAATTTATTTTCAAAATTCAACGGTAATGACTTCAAAAACATTGTTTAAATAATCATGGTTATGATTCCGATAGCCTCCCAAAAATATTGTTTACAAAATTCTAGGATCATGACTTAAATGATCCTTTCAAAAATATTTATAGAAAATCTACTATTAGAGCTTTTTAAGAACCCACATAGTTCCTAAGGATATATATTTTAAAAATAATTAGGATTTTTTTTAAATATCCCTAATTTCGGCCTGCTAAATCTTCATACAGTACTCGTATAGAGTCCCTAAAAAATATTCAATAACTCCACGAACTGAGTTTGAGAAATCCTTCAGGATGTAAAATAAAAAAAAAAAACTAGTATAAAATGTTAGTTAGTTGGTGGAGCCAAAATGGTCGGAAATGAAATATTCTTAAAAAATCTGCAACTACAATAAAGAAAAGTCCTTCAAAATTTTTCCTTTAAAAAAACACACTTACATCGCTTCCAAATTTTTCAAAATATCCAGGATACATTCGTCAAAAAATTTTTCACATAGTCCAAAATTATGTTTTGATATACCTTCAGACAGACCTTGATATACCTTCATGAAAATACATAATCAGAGCACAATAGTCCATCAAAAATGCCAAACATCAGATCCTTAACTATCCCTAAAAAATAATCTTTATAAGGCCTTCAAATATTTGACCAATAATTTTACGATCAGAATTCAAATATTCCTCAAAGAATTTTCTTTTAATCATAGCTAACCCTTCGAGAAATTTTCATAAAGGTCCAATTCAAATATTCCTCAAAGAATTATATGTCCGAAAAATCAACAATTGGCTCTTAACTAACACTTTAACAAATATTCGTAAAAGTGCAATGGTAAACTTCAAACAGTCCTCCAAAAATATTCTTAAAAAATCAACGACTATAGCCCAAACTATTCATAGATAAGGTACAGGTTTTAAAAATTAAACGATAGTTTCAAAAGTATTAAAAAATTCTTAAAAAAATCTCAATGCCCCTCATTTTCTTGTACAATTCTCAACAATTTTAAAAATAAAATTGATCACCTATGATTTTAGCTCAGATATGCATCTGACCAAGACCATTTTATCTCTCCCAAAGAGGTCGCACACCTTACCCCTAGTAGTGACAACTAACTCCCAATTATATTATCCTACAATAGAACATTCATCCCCGCTTCGTCACGGTCATTGAACTCATTTTTAAAATAAAACCCATAGTCTACGTACGATTTCGTTGTCATGCATGGTGTATACTTTTAGGCGCACTTTGCAACATATGCTTACATTTTTTTCTTTTTAACATTTTTAAGGTTAATTTATTCGCCAATGCCTGATTCACATACCAAATTTGCTCACCTCTACTTTCCCGGCGAAGGTGTGGCAAAATTTTCCTAGACATCTCTAGACTTGGAGTAAACAACGCCTCAACTCTGTTTGTTGACATTTAATGCTGAGTTTTTTTTTTTTTTTTGCTGTTATTGCTCCACTTCACATTGCTAGCTGGTATGTACGCTGTTGCGTGTTGAACGGTGATTTTAAAGTTGGGTTTTTTAATGTCGCCTTAAATTACTGAAATAAAAATAAATGAAATACCAAAGAAAGGTTGGCATAAGACTTTCTTTATTCAGAGTTAGGCAGCATGATTGCCAAAAAAATGTGGCTTAAAACGAGTTAACTGGCCTAGCCTAGCCACCATATTCGTGGTAATTTTCCGAAATGGTGAATCGTGAATCCCTAAAGACTTTTTAAAACGCGAAAAGCCAGCCACAATTTTTGTGTTCTTTATTTTCGGAGTCAATGACTGGATATTGGTTTCGTTTTGGCCGGGGAGTTCAAAGGATGTTTTTTTTTTGCTCGCCGATATGTAAGTGTCAGTCAGGTCACGATGTTTGTACGGCTCATGGGTATTACTTTTAAAACGAAAATTATCCTTAAATACAATGTAAATGTGTTTGGGTAAAAAATATTTACTCTCCCTCACACACACACACACACACAGGGATCTACTGTTAAGTGTTTGTGTGCTAAGCCACACATATGCATAGCTACTGGCTAATGTGTTTGTAAAGTATGCAAAAAATGCGAAAACAGAAAATCCACTTGCCTTGGCTTATAGACTGGGATTTCATCTCTGGCACTGTTGCTTTTTTCTGGTGTGTATGTGTGTGTTTTTGCTTTCATTTTGCCTTTGGCAGGTACCACGTCCTTTTTTACAAAATCCACACAAAACAGGAGGGCCTGTTGACTGCTCTACAATTTGGGTAATTTTCTGAACATTCACACAAACACTCTCTAACAAACTCGCACACACACACAAATATCTCTAAATGTTTGTAACAGATGACGTTACCTCACGCAGCCTTTTAAAAATAAAAAATTCATTGACTTGCCATGACAGATCGACAAGAACCCAGACGCACACACACACAAACACATCTGCACTGACGCATATACCTTGGCTATGCTTTTTGGCAGATGATGCCTGTCGATGTTGACGACGATGATGATGAGGACGAGAACGATAAGGATATACCACCAGTGAGTACCACTTAATGCTTTTTCGCATACGATTTGAGCATTTATGTTGTTTTACATATTCTTTGGTCCGGTGGGATGGGAGGGGATCATATGGAGTCTTGTAGGGAAGATGTATACTTTCCCCATAGAACTTTGCGTGCCTGGCATCGATTTTCATTATTATATTATGGATGTTACTTTAGGCTATTCAATCGCAAGGAGATGCGGCGAGAGAGGAAGGGGGATTAAAGACACAGGAGGGTGATTTAAATTCTTTAATAAATAAATGTATTCTTTGTTCATTGGAAATTTGATTTTAATGAAATTAAAAATCGAAGTAATCCCTTTTCAAGGCTGTCGAAATGATTTGCCAGGGATTGCAGTTAAAGTACAGGGAGTGGAATGTAGATATCAATTAAATGTTTAAAAAAAAACTGAATTCACGATGTTTAAAAATTGGCAATGTCTGGTGCATACTTTTAGGAGTCTATGCTCCTTTTAAGAAGAAATCCCGACAGCTAAATCCGAAATATGAACGATAGTTTGGAAAGATATTTTTAGTTTTTTTGACGGATAACTGACACCTTTAGCCATTCATCAATTTAAATGCCATCAAAATCGGTGGTGACGGTCAAAACGTGCCTCATCGAAATAACGATTTTAGACCCAGGTCTCTTTGGACCAAATCCGTTTCAGCGATTTCCGTCCGTCTGTTTGTCTGGCTGGCTGGTGCGCACGATAACTCTCGAAGGGAGCATCCGATTTGACCCAAATTTTGGTACATCATAATATTATTATCATCTCATAAAAAGATCGACTTTGTTTTAGAAAAAAAAGAGAAAAAATAATCCTATTTTGCTCCAACTTTGCGGAACTTAATATTTGCATCAGTTCTAGGTCTGGTGCAAAAATGGACAACATCGGTCCACTTCATCAAGTACCTCTCCCACAAAGGGTTAACATTTTGATTAATTATAACTTTTATAAAATGTGATGTAAGGGTCGAATTGTCTTAAAATTTAACAGATCGCAATATTTTTATTAACCGAAGGTCTGATGTGATGATAGTTCAATCCTTCTCGTACCTCCCCACAAACGGTCAAAATTTTTAATAACAAAAACGATCATAAAATCTTAAATAAGCATCCGGCTCTCTTCATATTTCACACATCCCATTATTTCTACTAACAAAAGATCTGCTTTGAAGATGGGATATATAGGTCCGATACGAAATGGACAATATTGGCCCATCCCTTCGAAGCCCAGTCCATATAGAGGGTCAACAATTTGTATAATCACAGCAGATGTCGAAGTATGTTGGAATAATCGAACATTGGCTGAGGGTATATATCTTTCGGCAAAATCGACTGATACTTTTTAACTTGTTTCTTCCAAATGACGATTTTTGGGTCCTTATCAAAACATTCTATATAATTCCCTTGGAAAAGGGCTCATTAGATTAAAACGAATTTCTAATGCTTTTGAAATAATGTCATTATTAACAATGGTGCATAATTTTAGGCGCATACTTATAGCGGTATTTACATGGTGACACGGATCCAGGCAGCTGATCCTTTCCTTTGCTTAAAATTAAGAAAAATTCAAAATATATAAAATTCTGCGCCAACGTGTGAGCTATAAAATACTCAACATTCCTTAAAAAGGTGTGAAATTCTACCTAGGTTAAGGTAGTTCTAGTTACAAACAATAGTTCTTTAATTAAAAAAGTAAAGCCAGACGCTGAAAATACGCTTTAGTCATTAAAACAAAACATTATAGTTTTAAGTATTTCTTTCTTCACTTCAAAATTGTAAATTTTCGTGTTAAAAAAAAGAGACTCAATAAAAATTTGAATTTGAATTTTGAATTAAAAAAGTAAAAAATCAAGAATAATATTGATATTCTATAATACGGAAAGACGCACCCTGACTTTGGAGAACCCACCTCTAAGAATCCATGTCATAAAAGGTCATAGTTAGCGATGTAAAAGGACTTTATCTCGCCAAGAGTTTTGCATTTTTTTGCAGTAATATGAGAATATCTTCTGACTGAGAATATCTTCAATCCTTCCCTTCCATCAATGTATAGAATGGGCACCAAGGACTGCAATGTATTTAAGATGAGCAATAGGACATCTACGTCTCATTTAAAGTAAACCTGACATCTATGATAAACCTCGAAATAGGAATTCATAATTGAACTGATCGATTAATTGTGTTTTTTAGTTTAAAAGTCTTAAAGAACATGTCGTGAAAATCACAAAATCCACTTTTTAATAGATTTTCGATCTTGAGATCATAGATCTTTGTTCAAATTTTTATTGTTTTGAAGTGTTTTTTTTATTTGACAAAAATTAGTTTTATCATCTGCTTGGTGGAGCTAAATATATAAAAAAGTCGACTTTTGTTTTTCACTGCGGATCCCTACCTCAAATAAATATTGTGGCAGAAAAAGGATACTATTTCAAAACTGAAAATGGTATTCGTATTCTTTGCCTGAGCTTGGAGGATAGCGCAGATTCGGTTTACCTCCAAATATACAAGGCAACCTAACCACTTTCAAAAATCGTAAGCATCGATTTTCTCTAATTCCAAAATCTTAATGAATGATGCATACTTTTGGGCGCTTTGCAAGTAATCGCCCCCAAATATTTTTTTAAGATGTAAATTTTAATTAATTTAAAAGCAAAACACATTTTTAGTGCTTATTTTTTTCTTCTTCTTTTTGTTGGGAGTTCCTTCATGCCAAACAAATCAATATAATCCACGTAATATACTGATTTAAGAGCATGATGTTCTCACGTACACACCATATGTAGGTAGATATGTATATATTTACATTATTAATGAACACATTACGCTGTTTTTGGTGAAGAATCTAGAGAATCATGCCTTGGTGTTTTTTTTTTTTTTGCTGTGTCATCCTTCAAATGCGCTCATTTCCCCACCATCCTCCCAATACCTGCAAAAAAAAAAGAAACCAGAAACAAATAACTTCTTTATTCTGTCGATATGCTGGTTCGGCGATATACAGAACATATTAATGCAAACTTTATTCATTTGTTCCTTTGCTGAACAAATTTCCTTGCATTAAGCACTTAATTTTCGCCTTCTCACTTGACGCTGTTAGTGGTGATGGAGAGTGGGGAGAGAGGAGTGGAACTTGTAGGATTTAATAAATTTAAGAGGTGTAGATGGCACAACTTTCAAAAATACGCCGGCACACATTGAGCAGCGTCATCCAGAGGAGGAACACCAGTATCATTATCGTCATCTACATTCACATCCACATCACGGTTATTGGCATCAGTCATTGCTTCAGGTTAATGAAGAAAGCATATCAAAAGCATCTGTGCTAGTGGAACGGAAAGGAAGTCTGGTGAAAAAAATCGGTTCAGGACGAAAAAAAAAGAGCAACAAATTCATTATTTGAATTTTTACAATGCAGGTGTTTGGCTAATGGCTGTATTTTATTCATTAGTTTGCTATTTCTATATGTGAGTGTGTGTGAAACACGAACCCTGTCGTGATACTTTTTAAGGGGGAGCCAGGCATGGACAAATTATGTGGTTTTTGCCATTTCCTTCCATTATGGTTTTTGTTGTTATTTTTTTTTTCGGTTGTTTTTTGTGGGAGTAACGTGTGAGCCCCCAATATGTGCATGTGCGGTAGAATCCTTGTGGCCTTATACATCCATCCTTGCTACCTGTTAAATTAACAGCTACAGCAACAACAACAACACCATCATCAACATTCACAAATAACTCAAAGCATTCATGGCATAGTTGCACACAGCCAAATGTACACTCAAACACACACCTATACGTATAGCCATCTATGCCATCTATCCGACCAAAAACCCCAACATTCAGATTCACCCACACTTTGCCCAGCTGTCCGCCTGCCTGCCTGCCTGCCCGCCTGGCATACTTTAAATTTTTTGATGGTTTTATTGGCCAATTAACTATGCTTTGATGTGCGTTTAAATTTTTGCCAAAAACCGGAGGGTGGCAAGATAATATCCCGGGGGAGGGATGAATGGCTGGATGGATATGGCTCCTAGATAATGGCGCCAGATTTTTTGCTGTCTGCTGCTCTGCTTTCAGCCAAATAACATAATTTTTGTCATATTTCGATTTTGCTGTAGCTGGCATTGTGGCTGTGAAAATGAATTTAAGCTTTAATGAAATTGTTGGACAAGGCGCCGAAATGTTCACTTCGTGGGGTGGGGAGCGGGTGTTTGCTCAAGGTAAGGCACATTGTTAAGCTGGTTATTTATATTTTGAATATTTAATAATTTCCACTCTGCACTGGCCATTTTGCCGAGCTAAACAAACATTACAGCCTTATGAAAATCTATAGAACTTGGTATATTATTTGACCAAGCCACCACACCACACCTTACCCATATTTCAATACACCCATAGCATTTTATACGTTTATGTGTCTGGCATACCTAAGAGGTGTATATGTGTATTTGTATTTTCCTGTTTAATTTCCTTCTTCCTTATGTAGAATATTTAAAAAGGAAACCCAACAATTTTTCTGGCAATTCCCATTAGACATTAATGATGGTTGCTGGCCGTCTTTTGCCAGGATGGCAAGGAAGCTAGAGCTGGCTGGCTGGTTGGCTGCTGGTATCTTTCTCTCTTCATCTATCTCTCTGTCTATCTACCCATCGGATTCCTAACCATGATGATTTCCATTGGAGACAAAATGAATTGATATGACGTGCTTAAGAACCAAATTACTGCTGGGTGTTAGAAGTGATGAATTGAGGCAGTAGTGGTGCAACCATTTGCCAATGGTGTCCACTGAACACCGAAGCAGACCATCGACAAGATGAAGAAGAACCAGAAAAATAATAATAATAAAAATATTAGCATGAATCTACGAACATTGAATAGAAATTGATTATTACTTAAGTATTTAGACGTTAATATAAATTACTTATATTTTGGGGGAATGGGAGGCTACCTTCTCATCCCCCCACCCCCTTCCCAATGCGACATTTGAAATATGGCCAATTATAATAACAAAGCAATTTGCTTATATAATATTCCATTTTTATTATCCTGAAACATTGGTGAGCGTAACAAAAGCTGTCATCTTTATAAATTACCACAATTTAGCCAGCTAATGTTCCCAAGTATACCGGGCCATTAAGTTAAAGCGTAAATCTTTATTGAAAAAAAAAAACGAACGAACACTGTTTGCTTGTTGTTTTGAGATGAATTTTGGGGGAATTTTTTAGAATTATAAATTTAAAATCTTGCCAATGGGGGTTATTATTTATAGTGTGGGGAAAACGAGGAAGGGGATTTTTTGTATAATTTATATACAATTTCAATTTTATTTATGGAATAGGAGTTCAATTCTAAAATTAACCTAACCTGTTCACATATGAGAGTTCTATTATATCAAAATTCACTTATGCTTAAACTCCTAAAAGTACGCAGCTAGAATTCTCGTTAATGGTAGATCGGGAGAAATGTAATGAGAATTATTTAAGAAGCAAAAGCCATTTAAGTTTAAACTCCTAAAAGTATGCAGCTAATATTCTCGTTAATGGTAAATTTGGAGAAATGTAATGAGAATTATTTAAGAAACAACAGCCATTTACTCTAATTAGAAATTTTGACCATTTCGAAATTAATGTTGACCAAAAAAAAAAAAAAAACAAGTTACTTTAAACAACATTCGTCTCCATTAAGATTAATTTTATCCTGTCACAATTTTATTTCTTTCAAAGGACGATTTTTTGGATATTAGGTGTCCTTAATTCAATAATCATTATAATCAATAATTAAGTATTAAAATCCAAATAATACCATTGAGAAAGGTTCAAATAATTTAAAAGAATTGTCAATGCTTTTGAAACAAAGTCATTTTCAACATTGATTTGTGGTGCATACTCCTAGGCGTGTACTTGATTCCACGGTGACACGATAAGATCAGCTGACCTCTTCTTTTGCTGCGAAAACACATTAAAAAATACATATTATTTCAATATTAATCTTTTAAATTGATAAAAGTATATTTGTGGTTTCTCCCATTTTGATAAATTTCTTTCAAAAAGACTTTAGAGAGCTTATGTCTGCGAAATTTCAAATTACAATAAATCCATTTAAATTATTTATAAAGTTATCTTCGATAAGCAGTGCCTTTTAAAAAAAAAAAAAACATTCTTTAAATATGTGGCAGTTACAAGGAAAATGTTGAAGATTTTCGTCTTACATCTATACAAGGTGAGATGAAAATTTTCAAGTTATTCGTGATGGAATTCAAGCGTGATAGTGTGATTTCTTTATATTTGGCTGGAAAACAACAAGTGGCTGTCGTTAGAGCCCTCCAGCATTTTAATGTGAATAAATCTTTTGTGTCTCATACCATCGCTCGTTACCATGATCCTGGTAGCGTAGACCGACGTCTAGGAAGTGGACGGAAGAAAAAAGCAACAACAGCAGAAATGGTGCGAAAATCGATCGATACCCGCGTCGCAGTGACCGAAAAATGGCTCGTGAGCTGGACATATCGTAATATTCCATTCGGCAAATGTTGAAAAATTAGCTCGGAACTGAAAAAAGTACAGGAACTTACACCGCAACAGAAAAAAAATAGCTAAACAGTTGCTTCGCTTGGCCGAAAGTGGTGAACTGCCGAATTTGGTTTTCTCCGATGGGAAAACATTCGTTGTCCAGCAGTTTGTAAACGAACAAAATGATCGTGTTTACTTGTCAAAGAGGTCAGCTGAAAATGTGCACCTTCGGTTGGCCACCAGAACTCAAGCGCCGGCCATGGTGATGGTGTGGCCCGCCATAACAGCCAATGGTCGCTCTCCACTCGTATTAATCAACCCTGGCATCAGAATAAATGCCGAATATTATTGCGAAATTATTCAGGAGGAGGTATTAAAGCCTTGGGCACGCAAACATTTTGGCCGCAGACATTGGACATTCCAAACTGACTCAGCATCATTACACTCAGCACGTGCCACCCAAGAATGGTTACAAAATGAGGTTCCTCGCCTCGTTTCCAGCGCACAATAGCCACCAAAATCTCCGGATACCAATCCGTTGGACTATTGTGTCTGGAGTATTTTGAAAAGCAAGGTTAGTACTAAAAAATACCCAAGTGTCGATCACCTCAAGCAAGCGCTTCTCCGAGAATGGGCCAATATACTGCAGAGCAACATTCGGGCAGCTTGTGACGGTTTTATTGGCCGTTTGAAGGCCATAATTCGTGCCATAGGTGACCAATTCTAACAAATCTAAACTTATTCTAAAATCCGATGCTGTTTCCGACATTTTTTCCTTAATAATATTTTTATAAATTAAAGCAATTCTGAATTTTTGACTATCTTTTGCTAAATATTTTATTCAAAAGTCTTTCAAAACATTTTAAAATTTTAAAAAAGTCCTATTTTTGCTCTCTGCCTTTTTTAACTTCTTTCTTTGCCATATTTTTTCAGTCAAAATTGTAATTGCCTTTACATGCCATTACATTAGAACAATATTTTTAATTGTGCCAAAACAAAAAACAAAAAGATTACCTTTGCCAATAAAAATTATTCAATTAATAATAACAAAACTGGCTAATTGACCCAGATAGAAATGAAAATAATTGGCAAATTCCTTTGCATTTTATCAGCATAAAAATGTATTTGTCGCCTGGCAGTTGGTTTTTTTCTTTCTTTGTCCGTTGCTGTTTGTTTTCATATTTTTTGTTTGCCAAAAAAAAAAATTAAGTTTCGTAGAAAAAGAGAAGGCAAACAACAAAGCGAAAATAATTGCTTTCTAATTTTGTTTAATTCGATGTAATTTTTTGTGGTAGTTCTTATTGCGATTGTGGACTTGGAATGAAGACAAAATTATTTGGGGGAAAGAAGTAGACTAGGTGGATTTGGTGGTAATTGAGTGTAAACATTTGGCAAATTGTTTTGCATTACTTAAAAAAATTAAGCGTAGGGTGGGTTTTCCATAGGTCCGGGACTGGAATCTATGAAAATATGAAGTAAGAGAAAATATTTTTATATAAATCTTAATTTGAATTTTTTTATACAAATTATCATTTCAGGTTTTCTTTAGAAAAAGAACTGAGACCCTGGGAATGGGTTCTGGATCTATAGAAATATGCAATGAAAAATATTTGACACTTCTTTCCTTTATAAAAGATGTAATACCCCATTTAACAAGAACTGGAATTCTGGACTATTATAAAGTGTTGCCAACCTGACTTTATTTTATCATATATCAACCATGTATGGTGCATAGTTTTAGGCGTTATTTACTGTTGATAGCAAAATATCTAAAGCTAATTTGTATATTTTTAATTTTTATACCTTCCATTATTATATGGAGGGTATATTAACATTCTCATTCCGTTCCACCTGGAAACACATGCTGGATCAGCGTAAAATTTTAAGTAGCTTTAGCGACAACCGTCTGTCTGTTTTAATCACGCTATCTTTCGAACGAATTGAGATAGAAGGCTAAAATTTTGCGCACATGTGTATTTTGCCACTAGGCAGGTTAAGTTCATAAATGTGCCATGTCGGTCCACGTTTTCGTATAGCCCCCATATAACGGTATCTCTCGATATTCGGTATTTTAATTATTTTATTCACCGGATTTGTTTCAAATGTCGTATTTCAAGTTCGTAATGGATACTTCAACCTACGACAGAAAATTGTCTCTGCAGTTCCACGTCTTCGTATATCACACCTAAATCGCTACCTCCCTTTTTACACCCTCCATCATAGTATGGAGGGTAAATTAAGTTGGTCTTTCCGTTTGTAACACTTCGAAATATACATTTTAGACCCCACAGATGAATTAGGTTGATACAATTTTACACAGATGTATATTATGTCTGCAGGGCTCTTGGTATTGAAAATTGACCATGCTGATCCACGTTTTCGTATAGCCCCCGTATAACGCTACCTCCCAATATTCTGTATTTGTATGATTTTAGCGACATTATTCTCCGTAATTGTTTCAAATTTCGCATTTGAAGTTTGTAATTGTTACTACAACCAATGACAAAAAAAAATCTTATGTAGATCCAGGTCTTCGTATAGCCACCATATAACGATACCTCCTGATATTCGGCATTGGATTTTAGCGACATAATTTACCGGAATTGTTTCAGATTCCGTATTAGAGGCTCTTGATGGATACTTCAACCTATGACAAAAAAAGTGTCTCTGCAGATCCAGGTCTTCGTATACCACACCTAAAACACTACCTCCTTTTTCGCTTTTTTATAATAGTAGCGACATTATTTAACGGAATTGTTTTAAATATGGTATTTGAAGGTCCTAATGGGTACTACAGCCTATGACAAAAAATTGCGTATGCAGGTCCTCGTCTTCATATGGTTTTCATTTAAATAGTATTTTTCGACTAATTTTTTTAAAGTATTTCCAATTCCTTCCATGTTTTTGAGGGTTTTGAAAGTTCGATCCGGCCGAATTTAGGTGATTTTTTAAGTGTTTCTTTTAAATTGGGCTAAATTGCAACAAGAGTGAGATTTTTTTGTCGGATAGTGAGTATTTAAAATCCCCTTCTCATTAATTCCATTTCCAACCAATATCCTTAACTAAATAAATCTTCCTCTATTTAGGGTCATGGTTTTAATACCGACTACATTAAATGCAAATAAATTCCCCAAATTCGTGTAAGTCTCAAATAGCCCCCCTTTTAACAGAAAAAAAGAAATAAAATCAGAAAAAACGTCCCAAAACATTCCCCGAGATATGCTATGCACACATCACACCAGGACATCCCTTTTGGTTTGTGCCAAAAATTGCTTTGGTTACCAAGTATCGATTGTGAAATGCATTTCCACTTAAAATTGAAGTTGGAAACAAGAACAAAGCAGAAACCCCTGGTACAACTCCAAAAATAAAACAAACGAGCCCCACTTGGGAAATCTTGTGAATGTAACACACACATACGCTCACACAAACAAAATCTATATGGGGATCTGCCAAAACAACTCTGGCCAAGATTTAAATTGTCTACTCCAAGAATAACAGACAAGTGAATGCGAAGTGGGGAAAAAAGTACTTTTGGCAAGTGTTTGTAGGCAAATTTAACGCGAGTGTCAAACTATTTAAAAATCTTGGCATTGGCAGCAGAGACAGCAGCAGCAGCTCTGTTCTGAACTTTGGATGGCTTTGAATGTGTGTTGTTTTTGTTTTTCTTCTTTTGAGGGGCCTAAGTAAAAATTTTACAAGAAAAATAAATTTGAAATGGACAGACGAAACGTAAATTGCATAAAGAAACTTATCTACAGACACACTTGACTTACGCTTCCACACACACACACACGAACTTACTTTCGCGCTCCTGCCTGGCAAAATTGTTATAAATGCAGTGAATGCAATTTTCAAAGGTTCCTGTCACGAATGTCTGGAATAATGTGTCGCATGCACGACAACAGCAGCCAAAAGAAAAACCTAATGGAAAATTGTAGAGCACAAAAATGGCAATGACTGCCAGTGGAAGTGAAGGTGAAAGCCGTATTAACCAAAATCGGGAAAAACAAGGCTATGAAGCAACACAAAATGGAGTGGGGGAATGGGAACAGGGAGCCAGCCAAAGATTAAGCATTTTCGGAAACAACATTTTGTTTAGTTTTTTCCCCAACAGCTCCTGCTGCTGCTCCTGCTCCTGCATTCACAATCACACATCGCCAAATGTGTTTGGTTGTCACGTTCGTGTGTATGTTTCCATTCCACACCAAAAGCGAACGGGACAGAAATATTGCCAGGGCCATTAATCAATGGCAATGGTATGCGCGTCGCAACAACAACAACACCAAGAGGAAAAAGCTCAAGTATTTGAGAAATGGTGCATTTATCCGCAATCGAAATGAAGTCAAATGCTCCATAGACATAACAGACAAACCGACAGACGGAGGGACGGACAAACACATGCATTACAATCCACTTCGATGGTCCAAGTGCTAGAGGACTACGCAGTAATGCCAATGCTCATCACTGGGATAGCCAAAAAGTACACGAAAAACAACAACAACGACATGCAACAAATTTGTTGCAGTGATGGGGACAAATGTGAATATTAAAAAAGTTCTTTATTAACAAATGCTCTCTGCAATGCAATTGAATGGGGCACAAAAATATTGGAAAAGCTTTAAATAGTCGTTGAGCATGTTCGGAATGAACGAAACGGAATCAGATAAACAAATATGTTTTTTTTTTTTTAAATGGATAGTCTACACATCATGTAAGGTCATGGGAAATGTGACTTTAACACAATTAACATTTCCACAGCATACTTTTAGTTTTTGACAAAAGGAAATGATATCCTGTACAGGGTGAGATAAAAAAGCTGCAAGAAAAGCAAACGCCACCATTTTTACATTTTTCTTTTTAATTACATTAAATGAAAGCAAAAAATTTCAAAAATAGCATCAAATTTTAGAATAATTTTAGATTTGTTCGAATTGGTCACCTTTGGCACGAATTGTGGCCTTCAAACGGCTAATGAAACCGTCACATGTTGTCCGAATGTTTCTCTGCGGTGCGAAGCACTTGCTTGAGGTGATCGACACTTTGGTATTTTTTGTGCCAACCTTCCTTTCCAAAATACTCCAGACACAGTAACCCAACGGATTGGTATCCGGCGATTTTGGTTGCCATTGTGCGCTGGAACTGAAGCGAAGAACCTCATTTTGTAACCATTCTTGGGTGGCGCGTGCTGAGTCCGATGGTGTTGTGTCCTGTTGGAATGTCCAAGGTCTGCGGCCAAAATGTTTGCGTGCCCAAGGCTTTAATACACACTCCAGAATATTTTCGCCATAATATTCTGATGCCACGGTCGATTAATACGAGTGGAGAGTGACCATCGGCTGTCATGGCGGCCCATACCATCACCATGTCCGGCGCTTGAGTTCTGTTCTGGTGGCCAACCGAAGGTGCACATTTTCACCTGACCTCTTTGGCAAGTAAATACTATCATTTGTTTGTTTACAAACTGCTGAAGAACGAATGTTTCCTCATCGGAGAAAATCAAATTCGGCAGTTCATCACTTTCGACCAAGCGAAGCAACTCTTTAGCTCTTTTGAGTCTATTTCTCTCTGTTGCACTTTTTGGAATTTCAAAGGCTTTACCCCGAGCTCATTTTTCAAAATTTGCCGAATGGAATATTGCAATACGTTCAGCTCACGAGTCATTTTTCGGCCACTGCGACGGGTTTCGATCAAGTCGCTTCTTTACTTTTCGAACCATTTCCGCTGATGCTGCTGCTTTCTTCTGTCCACTTCCCCGACGTCGGGCTACGCTACCAGTATCACGGTAACGAGCGATGGTACGAGACACAAAAGACACACACACACATTTTAATGCTGGAGTGCTCTAACGACAGCCACTTGTGGCTTTCCAGTCAAATATAAAGAAATCACACTATCACGCTTGAATTCCATCTCAAATATCTTTTTCTCTGGAAAATTCTCACCAAAATGCTTTTGTACGCTTGTAAACAATATAATTAGCTGTCACTGGAATAATTTGAACAGCTGTCGGATCGGAGTGGCTTAAAAATGACAGCAGTCTGAAGTTGGTTGCAGTTTTTTCATCTCAACCTGTACATCTATTTCCCTCTCTCCCTTTCACTCACAATAAACTAGTGTTTTTTCAGCAGCTTTAATGAACTGAGTTCCTGAAAGAAATCTTAACATTTTCAATTCTTTCTGTTTATATTTTGTTTTTTTTTTTCCATACGAGAAAAAAACTCGTAGAATATTAAATTTTTTAAACAAAACAATTTCTTTATATGTCGATACTAATAGCTGTTAATTTTCTAAAACAGGTTTCATTTGGTGCATTAACAAATTATTTATTTGATAAGCTTTGTCGCCCATTATTTTATTACTGGTTTATTATTCAAATTGTCGTTTATCTGCCAAAATTGCATTTTTTTCACAATTCAAGGATCAAGGTTTTTAATAACAATTAATTTTTAAGAAGATTAAACATAAAATGCAAAATTAGAAAATTTTCTTTTTTAGCCTGGTTTAATTTATGTAAAATATACTCTCTTCTACAAGGAACATTGTTTAATATATTCAATGGAAAACAAACACAACAAATTGAAATAAAATGTAATTTTTCTAAAAGCAAATCAATGTTTTACATTGTGGCTATTTATTTAAAATCCATTTCTTTATTTTCTTAGTTTTTTTTTTTTTTTTTTTTTTTGGGTCCTGCCCAAAAATGTTCACAATTCCCAAGATAATAACTAAAAAGATCTCATTCAATTGAAGCCAATAGTAGTTCATGGATGGATTTCATTAGCACAATGTTGTTGTTGTTGTCTTTGTATTTCTAATTTATTGTGACTACAAATGACAGTCTTTAAGGTGCTTCGGAATTTTTTTGTGTTTTTTGTTTGCAGATATCAAACCAGCGCCCAAGCAAATTTCAATATGTAATGTGGGTTATAATGATAAAGATAGCTTTTGTTTGACTCCTGACATTTCGATGCCAACGAGATGAATGAAAAGCTACACACACACGTTTACACTACCACAATTGCAGTACATACGCCGAGCTGAGTGCATGTATGTGTTGCAGTTATACCTTGAACCTTTACTGCAGCAGTCAGTGAGTCAGCCAAACATCCAACCACTCGTCCCACAAAACCAACATTTATTGTATGCATAAATTTTTTCCATTAAGCAAATAATAAAAATACTCTCAAGTCATATCTAGAGAAGAAGAGAGAGAAAGAGAGGGAGAGGAAAAGAGAAAGAGAACTGATATATTCAATTCAAGTCATCCTTGTGCAATTGCCATCACTATCATCATCATCATCTCGACCGACATCCATTCCACCTCCATTCCTTGTGTACGCTTTGTTCTGTGTATCTCTGTCACCTACTAGTTCTTGGCCCAATCAGGACACCCCCACCCCGCTTTCTGTCAATGCCACAACTACGGTAGTAGGTTATAAGGTTTTTTTCTTCTTTGCTTTCTTGATGCACACAGCCAAGCAACTCATCATTCGATTTGTCCTTCGTTGGAACATGGCATGATGTTTTGATACGAAAGATGGCAGAGTCGAAAACAAAATCGTTTTCTTCAATTGGTTTTAGCAAAAGTTATCTGCCATGAATATGGTTTGTCATATTCTGACACTATCTGTAAAAAAGCGACAACAGGGGTTGGATAGAATATTTCTATATACAAATTACACCTATTTATTGAACTTTTGAAAAGGACGTTCAATGTATGAAATATTTCTAAAAGGTCTACTAACACATAACCTGCTACAAATTTTTCGAATACAGAAGGATCTGTAATAACTCTATCAATGTTCTGTGGAAGACCTGTGAAGAATCTTGAAGTATTTTCTATCTATAGAAGGCAGAACTGTGAATGGTCTTCGATCATTCTAAAAGAAACCTATGAAAGATTTCCCTTTAATAGGAAACTGTAGAATAATGTTTTCCTATAAAAGACCTGTGTAAGAGACATGTAAAAGTTCTTGTATATGGGAGGCTCATGAAAGGTCTTCCATCATAAGGAGGATTATGAAAAGTTTTCTGTCTGTGGTAGACAAGCGAAAGATTTTCTTTCTACGAGGATCGGTGGAAGCTTTTTGACCTATAGAAAAGCGGTGTATGTGTTGTATAGCAGACTGGCTATAGGTCTTTTAACTGTAAGAGCTTTATTATATGTCTTCGATTGGTAGAAGAGAATCATTCAGTAGCAGTAGGAAAAACTGTGAAATTGCTTCTTTCAATAACACATAGGCAGAAGTTTTTTTCAAGTTATAAGGGGCCTATCGAAAGTCTTCAATATTGAGGAGACCGATATAAGGTCAATACCTAAAAAAGACTTGTTACAGGTCATCTGCACGAAACAACGAAAAGCCTAGAAGGTATTCTTTCCAAACAGATACTTCTACGAATGGAAGAAAAACTCTGAAGAGGACGTCCATATATTCATAATAGGCTAAATAAACAGGGTGAGGTTAAAAAAACTGCAACCAACTTCAGACTGCTGTCTTTTCTACGCCACACGTCCGACAGCTCATTATATTGTTTACAAGCGTACCAAAATCATTCTGGTGAGAATTTTCTATGAAAAAGTTATTTGTTGTTATTTGGCTGGAAAACCACAAGTGGCTATCGTTAGAGCACTCCAGCATTTAAATGTGAATAAATCCTTCGTACCATCTCTCGTTACCGTGATACTGGTAGCGTAGCCCGACGTCAGTGAAGTGGACAGAAAAGCAAAGAAGCGACTTGATCGAAGCGACCCGCGTCGCAGTGACCGAAAAATGACTCGTGAGCTGAACATATCGCAATATTCCATTCGGCAAATATTGAAAAATGAGCTCGGGGTAAAGCCATTGCAAATCCAAAAAGTGCAAGAACTTACGCCGCGACAGAAAGAAAATAGACTCAAAAGAGCTAAAGATTTGCTTCGTTTGGCCGAAAGTGGCCAGCAACAACAGCAACAAAAATATCCGCAAGTGACTGAAAAATAAAACACATTGAGATCGATTGGCATATGGGAGTCACAGTATTCCAACATCTATTCTGGTTTCATGACCACCCATGTTTCCTACATTTAACCTACAAGCCCAAATTCGTTAACGACGCAATGTGAGGCTCCACTGTATACTATTATTTTTAGTTTGCCAACATTGGATTTTCAATATGGTACTTCCTTTTTGTTATCCTAAATTTCTAAATTCTCAGATTTTAATAAAACTTGTGGTTATCATGACACTCAAGTTTCACATTTACACATTTACTTCAAAATTTAAAAAGAAAAAAATTTAAGCTCCACATTCTTTTTTGGGATTTTGTTTTCTGAGAAAACTCAAATCAAAATATGTGATTGCATATGAACAGATTTTAAAAACGTTTTTGAATTACAATTAAATGGTATATTCATATGAGGTATATATTTCCAATTTACTACAGTGAATATTTTTTTTTTTTTGAATTATAGAATAATATAAAATAATGTAAGGATGAAAGTGGCTGTATTACTTGCAACCAGGCTGATCTGTAGTCATCCCCTTAAATGTAATTTTTTCCTTTTGTATAATTTAAAAATATACAAAAGAAGACATTGCCTGTCAATTGTCTACTGCATTGGCATGTAGGCATGCCGGATGGCTGAGTGACTAACTGACTGGTTGGTGAGTTAGCTGGTATTCCCATTCATTCATGCATAATTGATTTTTAAAATATTCCATTGAATTCCATTTCAATTGCAAATTAATATACTCCGAAGAACCACAAAATATTTCGATATTTTTCTTGGAATATTTGTATTCCCCCCTTTAACTCTTTCCTTATTTCTGTAACACCACCAGGTGCTTCACATTTCTTGCTCTCCATTGTTTTCGTCCAGGTTTTACTTTTTGCCCTTTGTCTGTAACCCAAATTTCAAATTTATTCTGGTTACCCCTCAAAAAAAGCCAAAAGGAAACAAAACTCTGGCCGAATTCATATTGAATGTTGTTTGTATGTATGTATGTATTTCATAAATATCAGCCTCATAATGATGATAGTTGTTGAATATTTGTTTTTGATTTTTGATTGAATGCAAAAGAACAGAATCAAACCGAGCCCATGATCGAATAAAGTTTTATTTACTCACTAATATATTTTTATTGTAGTTTTTATTTTTATTATTTGTTGCTACTATTGTTCCCAGCTCCATTATAATACGTATTGGGGTTTTTTTTAGTTTGTACGACAAAAAGAGGATTTCAAAAATCCCCCAAACAACACAGGCAATAACAAGCCAAATCAATGAACTAAAAATATCAAATGTAAATAGAAATGAAAGCAGGACACTGAAAGAAATTAATTGGAAGAATGGGGAAGAATAAAAGAAGGTTCGTAGAATAAGAAAAAAATCTCATATACTTATCTAAAACAAGTAAAAAAGCAGTAAATCCCTCATTTGGAACGAATTTTAAAAATTTCAAAAAAAAAAAAAAAAATCCGTTAAAAATTGTGTTAACATTTTAAAAATACCGAAAATATCCGGGGTCAGTACAAAGACGTGGACCTGCATAGGCTAATTTGGTCATAAATCATTACAATATTTAAATAAGAAAATTGAAAAAAATCCGGTGAATAATTTAGCTAAAATCATAAAAATATCGTGAAGTACCGTTATATAATGGCTATACGAAGACGTGGACCTGCATAGGCAACTTTCTGTTACAGGCTGCAGTACCTATTAGGAACTTTAAATACGATATTTCAAATAATTTCGGGGAATATTGTACCTAAAATCGTCAAAATACTGAATATAGGGAGGTTCTGATATATGGGGCCTGCATAGACAATTTTCTGTCATAGACTGTAGTTCCCATAACGAACACTAAATACGAAATTTGAAACAAAGACGGTGAATAATGTCGCTAAAATAATAAAAATACAGAATATTGGGATGTTACGTTATGTGGAGGCTATGCGAAGACGTGGGCCTGCATACGCAATTTTTAGTCATAGGCTGTAGTATCCATTACAAATTCTAAATACTAAATTTGAAACAATTCCGGTGAATAATGTCCTTAAAATCGTCAAAATATCGAACAACGGGGGGTTCCATTGGATGTGGGTTATACGGAATCGTGGACCTTATAGACATTTCTCTTCCAGTGCTTAGAAAGAACTTCTAGAATAAATTTTTAGACAATTCCATTGGAAAATGTAGCCAAAATCATCAAAATACCGAATATAGGGAGGTACCGTTATATGGGGGATAAACGAGATCTTGGACCTATGTAGACAATACTCTTCCAGGGGTAAAGTACTTAGAAGGAACTCTTTTTGTGGATTTTCAGAAAATTTCATTGAAAAATTTGGCTACAATCATCACAATACCGAATATCGGAGGGTAACGTGGTGGACTATACGAAATCGTGGACCAATGTATCCCATCTTCGAACTCGACCTGCTGGCAGACAAAAGACTGATATGCAAAATTTTAGCTTCCTATCTTTATTTGTTTTTAATCTAGCGTGATTATAAAAGACGGGCGGACGGACATGACTAAATCGTCTTAGAATGTTATGATGATCGAGATTATAAATTATTTGTTATGCCTACAATTATTAATTTTTTTTTTTCTTTTTTGGATGAAAAATTCCAAGTTCATAAAAATTTTGCCAGTGTATTGAAATGCTTTATACACAAAAAAGGGTTAAATTTACATATGCCCACACACACACTCTCTCACATTTGATATATTATGAAATACATGCAATTTGTGTACACACACACAGCCAAGAGAGCACACCAATTGCCACACAGATACAAAGCAAGGACACCATAAATGCATTCAATAAATCGGTGCATTAAAACTATTGAAAGCTGAAAAAACAACAACACAAAGACCCACAAGTGACTGAAAAATAAAACACATTGGGAGCGTTTTGCCTTATGGGAGCCATGGCTTTTTTCTCTTTGACAAAGGACACAATATTCCAACATGTATTCTGGTTTCATGACCAACCATGTTTCCTACATTTTAGCCTACAACTGCATTTGTAGCAAATAGGTTAATGTAGCCCCTCTATTCTTTGTGGTCCTTCCTATCTTCAAGGATACCATAAGCAAGGGAGAGAGCTTTGTTTTTCTCCCAAACAATTAACAGGATATTATGCGAACAGAGGGATTGTCTAATTACGGATGACACGAACTTGTTTACAACACCACACAACAGACACAAAACAACGGATATGGGGAACAACGAAATCATGGCAGGCAACCACCATCACCGCCGCCACCACAACAATAACAATTACAACCAACGTGAAAAAAACACACACACCAACACAGTCACACATCGCCACATGCATTAACTAAATGAATTTCTAAACAGGAACCGAAAAAAAACAGTGATATTGGAATACAATTTGTGTTCAATAATGGGGTAATGAGGGTAGGAGGAGGAGATAGTAAATGGGTAAACCAGTGCTTTATCGATTTTAGTGTTGCCATTAAAAGTTTTTCTATTCGTACCGAAAATATTTAAATTCTAATCAAAGGTTTTTTTTTTTATCTTTACAGGTATGTAAATTATTACAAATATTTCTTATTGGGTGAGTTATATGTATGTCCTATATATTTAGTATATAATTCGTGCTGTATAAAATAATAATTAAAACTCAACTCAACTTAGACAATTTCTACAAATTCGACATAAAATCAGCTTCAAAAAATCCCAAAAATATTTACATTAACAGATTTTACAGTTTTCCTTTCTCGATTATCTTGAAAATCTTGCCAGTTCCCAAAATTATTATTAAAAAGACATGTTCTTAGGTCAATTTTCAAAAAAAAAAAAATATATATATTTTAATAAGATTTTTAAAAACCCAAAAATTTTGAAAAAAAATTAAAAACTCGCTAAATATTTGCCTGTCCGAACTTTCAATACCCTCCACAATGGGGTAAAAGAAAATCTTTAAAAGAAATATTGGGATTTAATTTGGGTCCACTTCCATTTTTGCCAATGAAATCGATTGGCAAAAAGCCTTAAAAAATCCTCAAAGTCGATGGTACTGGTTTCCTGCTAGAGTGGTTGTTATCTATTGCGAGTCTTAAATACCAAATTTGCGAAGCGGAGGTACCGCTTTATTAGTGATAAAAAAATCATGAGCCTATTCCAGTAGTCTTGTGCGACAGGAGACAGAACCCATGCAAACTCCACATTCGGAATTTTTAACGATTCCCCCAAAAAATGAGACGTAAAATCATCAGAATACCGAATATCGGGAGGGACTCAAATATGGGAGCTATAGCAAAACGCGAGCCTATATAGACAATGATCTGCAACAGGTGGTAGGTAGAACCCACTATATACCCTAAGTAACGAATATTAAACAATTCCTTTGGAAAATAAGTATTACATCATCAAAATACCGAATATCAGCGGATACCGTTATAAGGGGGCTAAAAATAAACATGTGCTTCTATAGACAATAATCTGTCAAAAATAGACGAAACCTTTATAAGCCTTTTAATTATTCCGTTGGAAAATGTGGCCTAAATTGTATAAATGCCGAACATCAGGAGGTGGGTCAATAAAAAAAAAGTGGATATATGTAGACAAAGCTCTGTCAGAAGGGGTAAATATCGTTGAAAACATTATGTACCGAACTTTGAACAATTCTAATAGAAAGTGTGATCTAAGTCGTCAAAATACCAGAAAAAGGTGAGCAAGAGGTAGAACCCATTATGAAATCCATGAATCGAATTTTAAATAATTCCTTCTAAAAGTGTGGCTTAAATTTCTAAAATACCGCATATCGTCAAGTAACATTGTATGGGGTCTATGAGAAAACGTGGATCTATATATCAACAAAACTCCGTCAGAGGGACTAGAACCCGTTACAAATTCCTAGTACCGAATTTCAAACAATTCTGATAGAAAATATTCGAAAAGTGGGAAGTACAGGGATATACGACAACTTGAACCCACATATCCCTCTTACGAACTTAACCTGCCTACTGACAAAAACATATGTGTACACAATTTTAGCCTTAAATATCAACTCGCTCGAAAAATAGCGTGATTACAACAGACGGACAGACAAAAAGACATCGATAAACCGTCTTAGAATTTCACGCTGACGGTGATTTACGCTGTACCTCCGATGTTTTCTAAGAAATATAAGATTGTCTTCCAAAAGTTTAATATTATTTAACATAATTGACCTCTTGGATATTAGGCTCCCAGGACAACCCTTCTTCTCCAAAACTTGAAAATTTTCAAACATTACATTTCTCAAATTCCATTGTTTGCCCAATAAAGCCATCGAAATTAAGTTTAAGACATAATTCTATTGCTACCCTTGGCTCCTTCGCAACTCATTAGCAATTCGAACACAAAACCCCCAAAACAGCCTGAACATGCCAAGGTGGAACAGCAGCAACAACATCAGCATATTCATGTATTCGGTTTGATGATGTGAATAATGGTTACCCATCATGGCAATCGATTGAATTGGATTTGAGCCTTTAATTGAGGGTGGAAGTTTAAAATGGTGGATTCGTTTTGTTGCTGCTGTTGTTGGTGTTTTCGAAAAACATAAACACCTACAATGGCGAGCAAATAGATGCATGTGGGTGGGTGCATTTTTGGATCCAAAACTGTTACAATTGCCAAGCAATGTAGGCAGCCAAACAGCCTGCCAACCACCCTCCCGCACCTGCCTGCCTTTGCCTGCTGCCTATCGAACATGTAAACTACGCTACTCTAAACAAAACGCTCGTTAGT
Source organism: Musca domestica (assembly GCF_030504385.1). NCBI lineage: Eukaryota > Metazoa > Arthropoda > Insecta > Diptera > Muscidae > Musca > Musca domestica. The sequence goes on along the minus strand of NW_026712249.1, from coordinate 4,338,144 downwards.
TATATTTACCACCATTTTTGTTTTTGTTGTCGTAACACTTCTAATGTTTTTGAAATAGAAAGCGAAAGATGGTTGAGATAGCTTTTGACTACAACAAAACAAACAAGCCACCGCACAAACACGCACACAAACCAATGTATGTATGTCTGTGTGCATGCATGCATACATATGTAAATTTATGTGTTCCATGGTGTGGCAGGTGTATCCTTTAGATATCAGGAAAAAAGTGAAAACCTTTCCGCACACCCATCCCACCCCCTCCTCTGCGTCACCCATTCGCCTTTTTTCAAAAACAATGAAATACCAAAAAGCGGGTTTAACGTTTTTGATATTTGCTGTGGTCGTCGTCGTCGTCATTGCTGCTGGTGTTGCCGCTGCCACAGCCGTTGCCGTTGCTGGCATTTGTTTATGTTATTCTGTTTTCAATTCATTATTGTTGCATGTGCATGCAAAGCAACCAGCAACCAACCAACCGACCGACCAACCTTTTGTTATTTCGTTCGAATGTTTTGTTCTCTTTTGTTTTGGTTTCCTTTTGTTTATGTTTAGATATTGTTGCTGTTGTTGTGATTTTACAATGTTGTAACTGTTGTAATGGGGAGGCTAAATGTTTAAATGTAATTGATTTATAAGTAAACAAACAACAACAACTACAACAAAAAATATTTGTAAACAAATGATTCTTCATTGGACTAGTTTTGAAAAGAAAACACAATTTACCTTTCTTTGGCAAAGGTATGGAGTCTTTGAATTCTTTACAAGGAAATGTGTAAGGAAGAAGAAGAAGAAAGTGTGGGTGTTGGGTACAACAAACAGCCAATCAATCAAAAAGCCGTTTCAAGGTCTTTGTTGGCTATAGCATTAGCTATTATGTATTCTTTACAAAAATAACAACAAGTGAAAGATATCCTTTCTTCGTCTAATCTTAGACAAATTTTTGAGTCATTACTCATACTGATTTTGTTTTTTGAAGTAAAATAAATCGAATTTATGTTTTTAAGGTAATATTTGGGGAAATATTCCGAGAAAAGTGTGGTATTGAATACAAGGTTTTAGCAGATTTTATAAATTGTACTTCCAGTAAATTATAAAATCTCCTATTCAAGTTTCAATTACAGTTTAAAATACTTGGAAGTTATTAAAACCCAACAATAATTAAGTAATTATTTTTGAAAAAAAAATCTTAACATGTGTGATAGTGTTGCAATATTCGATTCCTGTTAAACTTTTCAACAATATTCGATTCGATTTTGGCGAAATGATATAGTGGCTGACTGTCAGATTCATCAACACCCCGATGAAATTACTGAAACTGTATTATTCATATATGAATGCGAGTCAATGTCTGTGAGTAGGTATGAGATAAGGCTAGAGTTTTTAAAAATTCCAAATATAATTTTATCAAAGGGCACAAAATTTGGTAAAAACGTATAAATATTAAATCTTAACATTTGGTATAAGAATTGAGTATTGAAAGTAGGCTTGATTCTGTTCTTAAAGGTACTAAATGTGGTACCAATTTGATTTTTTAAAATATAAAGAAGTGTAAAAACATTTTTAGAAAAAAAAGAAACAAGTAAAAACCACTAAGTTCGTCTGGCCGAACTTTTAATAATTCACTTTGAACTACAAATAACAAGAACAAGAAAAAATGAGTAAGTTCGGCCGGGCCGTACTTTGAATACCCTCCACCATTCGGAACGAATTTGGAAATTAAAAAAAAAAATCTGTTAAAATTTTAAAATATATCCGTTATACAATATCCGTTATACAAGGCAACTTTGGACAGAAGCCATTACAACATTCAAATACGAAACTTGAAAAAAAATCCGGTGAATAATGTCTGGACTTGTATAGACAATTTTCTGCCATAGACTGTAGTTCTCATTACGAACTCTAAATACGAAATTTGACACAACTCTGGTGAATAATTTCGCTAAAATTATCGAAATACCGAATATTGGGATGTATCGTTATAGGGAGGCTATACGAAGGCGTGGGCCTGCGTACGCAATTTTATGTCACAGACTATAGTATTCATTACAGATTCTAGGTACGACTTTTGAAACAACTCTGTTTAAAAAATATACGATATCTTGGATCTATATAAGCAATTATCTTCCAGAGGGCAAAGTACTTACGAAAAAAATCCTTGTGTGGATTTTCCGATAATTTCCTTGAAAAATGTGGCTAAAATCATCAAAATACCGAATATCGGGTGTACGGTTATATGAGGGCAAGGATTGTCATTTTCCAAATCTTCCTAAATACCAAATTTAAAACAATTTCGTGGGCAAATATGGCTTGGAATATCAAAATACCGAATATCGGAAGGTACCGTTATATAGAAGCTATACAAAAATGTGGACCTATACATACTATGTTTCGCCACCAAAGCTAGAACCTATTATGACTTACGAATACTAATTTTTAGACAAATCCGTAAAAAAATATGGCGAAAATTATCAATATACCAAATATCGGCAGGTACCGTAAAATGAATTAAAACGTGGACCGGTATATCTTTATGAGCTTTAACATAGCTACACAAAAAATGGTCAAAAGGCGTTAAATCACACGATCTGGATATCATATCACGGTAGCGCTTGGAATTCGCAGTTAGTTACATTACAAATCGCAGCATCTTTAAAAAAGTACGGTTCAGTAAAGCCATCAGTCCACAAACTACGGCCTCCCAATAAGTCCATTCCTACGTGTGATGTGTGGCATGGGTTTTGTCTTGTAAACCACATTTGGGGGAAAAATTGGATATCATCTCACGATAGCGCCAAGAATTCGGAGTTACTTTAAGGTTCACAGCATCTTTAAAGAAGTGCGGTCCAATGAAGCCACCGGTCTAAAACTGCGGTTCTTTCTGGATGCATTGATAGTGTTTGCAATGTCTCTGGCTTATCTTCACTCCAAAAATCGACCACTCACTTAATTACCTATCCATTGATTTAAAATGAGCTTCGTCGCTGAAAACAAGAAACGCGCAAACCTAGTCTCTTAGTTAGGCTATTCGTGGTTAAATTATAGAGTATACTGACAATTTTTGACAGTCAATAAAATACAAAAACTGCGTGAGCTGTTTAAACCACTGCTACAAAAAACAAATAGCTAAAAAAAATCACCCTTTATAATCGAAATTGAAATTTATTTTCTTTGGCGACCTATAGTGAAATTTGATGTGGTTTTGTGTTTGACGTCATTCTCTGAAATGATGTTTTATAAGCCTAAAATGAGTTTTTAACAGATTTGAATTTAGGTAAGATTTAGACTCATGCTGTCTTCTAGGGCCTAGTTAGATTTTATGACATATAAATTTGGAAAATATATTTAATTCCTAAAACCTCGTTTAAGGGGAGTTTTCAACCATATTTTGAAATAAGGAATGAAAAGACTCCTTTGGGGGCTATTTCGAAGGTTAAAATTGTCTGATGAAATAATTCCCGTATTGTTATCAGTAATATTGCCGACGACACAGATTTAAACCGACAACCAGATTTAAACTGTTTAAAAATCATCTCTCCTTGCATTTCTTTTTCCGACTCTATCAAATGGTATATAATTAATGTTTCTATCTTCCGAAGAATGGAATTTATTATTCCTGTGCCATGCCAGCTTTCTAGCTGGCTGTATTGTCAAATACATTTTTTATTTATGTGCGTAAACAGTCAACAATCAGAATGCAATTCATTCGTTGACGAAGAAAAAAATAAAAATAAATATTCAGGAGCAGAAGCTGGGAAAAAATTCAGAAAACATAACAGAAACCAAACAAACAAATTGAATTGAATTGAGAAATAAAAAAATGAAAGTTACGATATAATAATATTTACCATCATAGAATATGAAGACATCATAATGTGGTTTGTGTGTGTGTGTGTGTGTTTTTTCACATTTGTTATTGAGAATATACACATGTTTCTTGTAAGAGGAAATATTTTACAAAAAAAAAAGAATTAAAAGTGTATTTATTATTATTGTCTCCAACCTTTGTGAATTATTTTGATTTGTAACTTAGGTTTTTTTCGTACCTTAGATTTTATTTTGCTTAGATTTTATTTATAACACCCCTCCTTTACTAACGAATTCTTATTCAATCAAAGATTATTTTTTGAAGTCTCCTCAATGCAACACATATTTTTTTGTAATATTTGTCCAAATTCAATCATTATTAATAGTCCAGATAGTACTTTCCCATATCTTTACGAATATATTTTATAAGAGCCAAAAAAAATTTGGCTCATAGTGGCATGGAATATCCCATATACATCTCATCTTCAACTTGTCTATTACTTTTGACCAAAGACCAAGAAATCGGAAGTAACAGAAAAATGTTGCTCTTCCCTTTTCTCCCAAGATGGCTTGGGAAAATTGTTGGTTTCAAATGGAAAAAAGGGATTGTGTACCACAAAAAAACTAAAAAAAGTAAACAGTGTCTTTAAAGACTGTATACACACACACACACAATGACATGTATCTATTCGATATTTCCTATAAATATGTATGAATGAATTTTTCACATATCGATTTATGGTATGGTATATAAACAAAAGTGCAGTTGTTTTGCCGTACTTCGATATTGAAGGCTGGCCGAGAACTCCATGCCAAGTAAAGGAAGAAGAGCATATGTGTATGTGTGTGTACATAAATAATTTACCTTTTATTTTTATCCTTTAGACATAGTAAATAACATTCAAGAAGTATATATATTGCTATATATATTAATATATGTATCTACACATACATCCCTGGTTATTGTATGCATTTTATGTGCTCGATTGTATAGTTGGTTGTATGTGTGTGTGTGTGTGTGTGTGTGTGTATGTTTGCATAACAATCCCGTCGATCGATAAGCAATGAAGAGTGTTGAATTTTTCATGTTACTTCTTGGTTTGGCTTTTGTCCGTAGTCCAACTCCAATCCAGCGTTTTTTTCGTGTCGTTTTGCTGACTTTGGTCTAGTCGCTGTACATCCACAGCTTTTTGTGCTTGTATTGGTGTTGGTAGCGAGTCCAGGTAAATGACTAAGTGCTCTTTGTAGCCAGCCAGTCAGTCTATGTGGCGGTGTTGTGGTGGCGGTTACAGCTTAACAGAGTTCCTTCCTTTCCGTTGTACAGAAGACACTCAAAAGACTGGACTTTAAAGCAATAAGTTAAATTTTCGGGATTTATAGGAAAAAAATATTTTTAATAAAATTTTTTTAAATAAATTTTTAATTTGGAAAAATAGTTTTCTTAAAAATATGTATCAGATTGATCAAATCTTGAAAATATTTAAAAAACAAAACTGAAAAACAAAATTTTTTTTTTAAAAATCATTTAAAAAATGAAAAAAACTGCAAACATCTTCAGACTACTGTCATTGCTAAGCCACTCGTCCTACAGTGACAGCTCATCATATTGTTTACAAGCGTAAAAAAGCATTTTAGTGAGAATTTTCCAGAAAAAAAGTTATTCGTTATGGGATTCAAGCGTGATGTTGTGATTTCTTTATATTTAGCTGGAAAACCACAAGTGGCTATCGTTAGAGCTCTTCAAACAAACAAAATGATCGTGTTTTCTTGCCAAGGAGGTTAGCTGAAAGTGTGCACCTTCGGTTGGCCACGAGAACTCAAGCGCAGGCCATGGTGATGGTGTGGGCCGCCATAACAGCCGGTGGTGGCTCTTCGCTCGTAACAATCGACCGTCAGAATAAATGTCGAATATTATCGCGAAAATATTCTGGAGGGTGTATTAATGCCTTGGACACGCAAACATTTTGGCCGCAGACCTTGGACATTCCAACAGGACTCAGCACCATTGCACTCAGCACGCGCCACCCACGAATGTTTACAAAATGAGGTTCCTCGATTCATTTCCAGCGCACAATGGCCATCAAAATCCGGGTACCAATCCGTTGGACTATTGCGTTTGGAGTATTTTGGAAAGCACTGTTGGCACTAAAAAATACCAAAGTGTCGACCACCTCAAACAAGCGCTTCGCCGGGAATGGGCCAAAATAGCGCAGAGAAAAATTCGAGCAGCGTTTCACGGTTTCATTGGTGTTAGAAAGCCATAATTCGTGCCAAAGAGAAAACAGACCTACCCAGAACCCCAATTGTCAAATTTCATCTAATTTTGTTGGAAATTATGGCAGAAGCCTTAAAAATATCGTAAATCTGGAGGTATCGTTATTTGGGGCTATACCTAAACGTGGAACTGAATCGATTTTTTTGCAAAGAGAGAACCGACCTTCCGAGAACCCCAAATGTCAAGTTTTATCTAATTTTGTTAAAAATTGTAGCAAAAAAAAACTTTAAAATACATAAAATCTAAAGTTACCGTTATATGGGCGCTATACCTAAACGTGGACTCATATAGCCCATTTTCAATACCAATCATCCTGCATATAATGTTAACCTTTGTGCCAAATTTCAAAGCTTTAGATGAAATAGTGTGGAGTCCATAGTGATTTCAACAGACCGACAGACATCGCTAAATTACAATTTTATTCGGATCAGGATATTTTTTGGGATCTCCGAGGAATATTTCGAAGTATTGCAAACGGAATGACAAATTTAAAAAACAATCAAAAAAACGGAAAATTGAAAGTATACGAGTTATTGTGTTGGAAAATCCCGACTTTTGTTTGTTCTCTTTCACATATTTTATTTATCCTTTTTACAACACTGTTTATCCTGGATGTACTCCATTTCGTCATTCTCCTCGAATTTGTGTATTTTTTCCATGGAACCTCTCTTATACATTGCTCAATTTTCGTACCTTTCTCGCATGCTTTTTTTCTTTGCCCTTACCGCGCTAATGGAATTGACAAAGGATGGTGGTCAGCAGGCGGTAAGAAGCTCCGTAAAGACAGGGATAAGTTCAATAGCCATTACCTTTGTTCTTTGCATTCGTTTTACTTTTTATATACAACAAGCATACAACAACAATATATCTTTCCCATACCTTGGGGGCCTTGGGTGAAACAGAGATCGTAGAAAACACTTTTAAGATTCACATCCCATTGAAAACAAAGTCGAACAACGGTGTATATTGAGGATGGCCATTCTAGTTGGGTTTCTGTTTGATATAAATTTTCCATGGCAATTTCAGGCTTTGTCTTCCGAGAACGCTGCCGCTTAATGAGTTTAATCGTAATAATTTTAATTCTTATGTCTACTGACCTTTTTTTTTCTGGCGTTTTGGAGTGGCCTTGTCACAACACAACCAACACTCGCCATCAGCTGTAAGGCCTCCAAAAAAATTATGTTGTTGTTGAAGTTATTTTTTCGCGTGGGGCTTGGGTTGTTGTTGGCGGCGGCTTTTGTTTTAAGCCGCTGTCTTCTTCATTTGGCAACAGGGGGTGGCTGTGTAGTGTTGTATGCAAATTTTTTGTGTTTAATAGCAATGAAAATTTTCACTTTTTGATCCGCAAGGTTGGTTGGTGGCACAACTCGGTGTTGTTATTGTTCTCTGAGCAGGGAGGGGGGAGTGGAAGGGTGGCTCAACACACTTTTGCCATTGTTCACAAAAACTGAAGATGAATCCTTTTTCGATTCGGTTATTAATACGTTTGATGTTGTGCTAATGAGCGTTAATTAAACGTGTAATTAATTTCTATTTATTGGGTAGCACAAACAATAACAACAACAAAAATAAAAGTTTGTTGGGGAGAGAGAGAGAGGAGAGTGGGGCACAAAACTACCAAGTTTACCGGAATGAGAAAATGTCGGTGTTGCTGCTGAGGATGACGAGGAAAATTACGGTAACTTTGACGTAAACGCTTTGCACTCCCCTCGCATAGCTGGCAAATTAATTGAACTGAACTTTTAACTTTGTATAAATGTCAAGTGTTGGCGGAAGTATCGGATGAAATTGATGTCATTGGATTTCCTATCGATTGGAAATAACGTTGTTCATGATGATGTTTGCCTGAGGGGGAGTTACGGGTCGCACTTTGCCTTTTTTGTTCACGCTGCTCGTGGCCCCTTTCGTGTACTCGTAATTTAATGTCATGTAATAATTAATGATCTTTTTGTAGACAATCATGATGATTTTGATTTTGATTATTATTATTCAACAACCTTGTTTTGAAGGACCTCGGAATTTAAATAGGAAGCTGTTGACAATTTAATTGAAAAAAATATTTTTAATAAAATTTATTGAGGAAGTGTGAGTAAATTAAAAAATATACATTTGAATTGAAACAAATGAAAGGAAATTTACGATAGGGAAATTTTCTAAAAATTTGCAAGAAAAATAAAATAAATAAAAATAATTAAATATCACACGTCATAAAGTATCAGCCGGTTTAGACGACAAATATATACCCTCAGTCAATGTTCGATTATTTAAATACGTTTTGACTTCTGTTATGATTATTCAAATTGTTGACCATCTATAGAGTAGGTTGGATGGGCCAATATTGTCCATTTCGTATGGGGTCTTAATAAATATTATATAAATATTGTGTCGTGCCAGGTTTGGGCTATATATATCAGCTTCACAACAGATCTTGTGTTAGCAAAAATGTTTGTATGTGTGAAATTTGAAGGGAGTTGGATGCCTACTTCGCTTTGAGCGAAATGAGAAATGGTTCGATCGCTACCATTTTTATAACAGATATTTTTTTGATAGAAATATTGAAATGCACCAAGTCTGAACGGAATCGGATGTTAATTTCGCGTTATGAGCTACCCGGATAATCAAAATTTTAACCCTTTGTGGGGGAGGTACCAGAAGGAGTTCATCGATATACCTCATCTTCACAGCAGATCTTTTGTTAGTGAAAATAATGAGATGTGTGAAATATTAAGTGAACTGGATGCTTATTTCGGATTTTATAATGGTTTTTGTTATTCACAACTTTGACCCTGTGTGGGGGAGGTATCAGAAGGAATCTTTACCATATTTACAAAAGACATGGTGTCGATAGAAATATTGAGACGTGCCAACTTCGAATAGAATCGGATGTTAATTTCGCGTTTTATGAGCTTCATGGATATTCAAAATTTTTATCCTTTGTGGGGAAGGTACCAGATAGGGTGGACCGATATATTCCATCTTCACACCAGACCTTGGGTTGATAGAAATATTGCGATGTGGGTAATTTGAAGATAATCTGACTTTTAATTCACATTTTATAAGAGTTATAATTATTCAAAATTTTGAGCCTTTGTGGGGGAGGTACTTGGAGTGGACCGATAATGTCCATTTTCGCACCTGACCTAGCACTGATGCAAATATTAGGTTTTGCAAAGTTGAAATCAGATTATCCTTCCGCTTTCTGTGCAGAAAATATATTTTTTGAAAATTTCGACCTTTTGTGGGGAGGTACCAGAAGGAGTAGACCGATATATTCCATCTTCACCCCAGACCTTGGATTTATAAAAATATTGTGATATGTATAATTTGAAGACAATCGGACTCTTACATCACATTTTATAAGACCCTTTTTGTCCATCTTCGAACTCGATCTAACATAAATATTACGATGTACCAAGTTTTGATCAAATCGGATACTCCCTTCGAGAGTTATAGTGCGCACCAGCCTGACAGACAGATGGACGGACGGACATCGCTAGATCGACTCCAAATATCCTGAAACGGATTTGGTCGAAATTAGCCTATATATACCTATGGTCTAAACCCCTTATTTCGATGAGGCTCGTTTTGACCGTTTCAAATGAAGTATACCCTCTGTATGGTTATGGAAAACCTAACATTTGAAAACTTTTCGGAAATGGACGAGAGCTTTCAAAATATTTATAAAAACCCAAAGGCGGTGAGTGTGTCTTCCCTTTAATAAATAATGGAAATTCAAGCATTCTTCTTCTTCTTCATTATACTTACAATAGAAATATGTACCTCAAAACGCATTTCTTTTCAAATTCGATTTAATTTTGCTTTTTCGTTATTATTTTCTCGAATAACTCCATTACGCGTTTGAAAAGAAGTCATTACCACAATTGATGGTGGTGGGGTGGGGGCAAACTTGAATTATCCTAAACGCGCCAATCGTGGCATTCTATCAGGCTCGTAAATGTCTGACAAACAAAGGCGAGGAAGGTAAAAGAAAAAATAACACAGAAAACGTTGTTGTTGTTGTTGTGTAAAAAAGCCATTAAACTAAAATTTACATTTGAATAAACAGCGACAAGTAATGTTCGACTCTGAGGTCGCACTTGAAGCACATTACTTTCGGAGAATAAATGAATCTATTGATTTTTTTTCTACCTCTCAAACTCACCTCAACTTCACAACAAATGTAAAGAAAGATAAATACCAACAACAACAAGTTCGCTTGAGAAACACATTAAACGAAATACAACTTGAATACAAAGGACGAAGGAAGAAAATCTTTAAGAAAAACTCTTCTCCTTTCATTCTGTTCATTCATCCTTTACTTACAGCCAAAGAAAATAACCACAAAATTTGAAGTGTATTCGAATGCTTCGTCTTCTTTTTCTTTTCTCTTCGTCTTAGGGGAACTTGTTTAACACCTCCAATTAAAATGGATTTTGTGTGTTGTTTCGTAATGGTGGCGTTGTGGTTTGAAAAACGAAATTCTATTACATTTGAAGGTTACACAAATACCAAACCAAACTCAGCCTTATGTGAGTGGAATGACAATACATTGCTCAAAAAAAAAAACGATGTTGTTTTGTGGTTTTCCTTACAAGGTAGAGGATGCTGAAAATAGACATTTTTTCCCTAACTTTTGGAAATTTATTTAATTTGTGTTTTTTTGTGTTCTTGTTGTCGGTTCCGTCTTGAACAATTGAATGCCGTCGACCTTGTTGCCAAACACAACGACGACATTTACTCTCTTAGGAATCTGGAGAATGTTTACAGTTACCTAAGCAGACATGATTTTTTTTAAACTGTCAGGCTGGCTGTCTGGAAGGCAGCCAGTCCGCCAGCCAGCCAACCAGACTGCCATATGTTTGGCTTACGTTAAAAACATACGTCTGCAATGTCAATTTTATAAATTGTATTTTGTACAATGTGTTCCAGAATGATCGGAAAAGTGAAGATTTAAAAATAACTAAACACGTAATGGAGTTATTTGAACTGAAAGAGAATTACATTACGTTTTATTAGAAATAGAAACTAGATTAATATACATTCTTAGGTATTGGGGTAGATAATATACATTCGTAGTAACGAAGAAAAAACATTACTTTTCAATATTTTATTGTCTCCTATTGGAAAAACCCTGATTTTCGATATTGACTTTTTAAGAATAGAAAATAAAAGTTAAAAACAAAAATTTTAGCGCCACATTATGAATAGTATTTTTAGAACAAGATGTCTCTTTGGACTTAATTCTTTTCAGGACATTTGGAATCTATCTAGGGGTGCCCGTTTGTCCGTCTGTCTGGTGCGCACGAAGCGTATCGGATTTGGCCCAAACTTGGTACATCGTAATATTATCAAACTCAGATCGAATCGGGATTCGGCCCAATTTTAATACACATTTCTAAAATCATCTCCAGATCTCAATTTTAGATACCAACAGAGACCGCAATATCAAATTTGAGAATTCCACACAATTTAATACCATTTTGTCGTGCAAATATAGGACGCATTTTCGACGGATACCAAAACTGAGCCTAATATCATATTTCATGATTTCATCTCTGTAATTTCTCCCATTAACAAAACTAGTACGATTTAGTACAATTATAGTACACATATTCAAAATCAGCTCATTTTCTCAACCACAGATAACAACAATGACATCCACATAAAATTTCAGTATTCCAGAATTTAGTACTTTTCTTACAAATATAGGACTAGCTTATTCAAATATAGGATTAGCATTTCTAAATCTTAAACACAGACGCCAAGAGTGATTGTGAATTTCCAGGATTCTTGCTCTGTAATTTCTCCAATAGTCAAATATAGTACCATTTAGAACAATTATAGCAGGTATATTCAAAACTAGCGCCTTCTCTTCACCACAGACACCAACAATTCAATATTTTTTTAATATTTGCAAATATATGACGCATTTCCACAGCATCGCCAAATATCAACCTCAGACACCAAGAGTGATCAAATTTCAGGATCTCAGCTCTATCCTTCACCCAATATCAAATTTAGTACTATTTAGTACTTTTCCTACAATTATAGTACACATTTCCAAAACTACCTTCAGATACCAACAGAGATTTCACTATCAAATTTGTTGATTCCAACCATATCCTCTCACCCAGTACCAAATTAAGTTCCAGTTATTACTTTTCGTACAAATATTCGACACATTTCCAAACCACCGCCAAATCTCAAACACCATCGGTAATCTAAGTATCAATTTTTAAAATTTCACTATCTATATCCTTTCACCCAATACCAAGTATGGTACAATTTCAGTACACATTTCCGAAATCACTTCTATATGTTCAGGCTACACATGAACAGCGACCCTAATATTAAATTTCAGATTTGAAGCACAATCTGTTGCTGGGACTGTTCACCCAATATCAAATTGTACTAAATATGGTACTATTTAGTACTTTTCGTACACTTGTAGTACTTTTAAAACCAACCACTAACAGGTATCCCAATACAAATTTCATTTCCGTTCACTCTGAGTCAAATTTTTCCAAATTTTGGACCATTTAGTACAGTATACACACTAAGTTCACATCTCCAAAACCACTTTAAACCTTGATTCTCATACCAAATTTCAGGTTCCTAGCTCTATTTTTTCCCATAATACCAAATGGTACCTTTTCAAGTTTTCTTGAAACTTTAAAGTTCGAATTTTCAAAAACCCTTTAGTGCATCTATTCTGCACTCCCTCAGTGAGTCTCATTCCGAGTTTCAGAATTTTAACACATTCCGTTTGTCCAATACAAAGTATTCAATTGTTGGTTACTTTTAGTACTTTTCGCATCCTTTAAGTGCCATTTTAGAACTTTTCGTTACATTAAAGTTCGAAAACCTTTTATTCTAGCTTATTCCGTTTGTTCAATACTTAGTATTCACTTTTTGTAATTTTTAGTACTTTTCTTATATATTTAGTACGAATTTCCAGAAAAATTCAGCCTTTTCACATGCCAACGTACCAAGACTGGACCTCGTGTAAAATTTAAATTTCTCTTGTTTATTAAAAGGGATTTGGCTGAGGGAATACATCTGGTCGGCAAAACCAAATGAAATATTTAAATAAGTTTTTCAGACTCGTACCTTCCCCCTGGTGGCCAAAACTTGAGCACCAGAATTCTCATAAAATATGAAATAAGTGTCCGATGTTAACAATTCTCAATTCAACCTCTCCCTTAAAGGGTCAATATTTTTATCCAAAGTTGTAAAATTACAGCTAAATACCAATACTTTTCTCCAACCAAGTCCTCCACCCCATAATAGAAAAAACCGTACATTATTAAATAAAAGAAAGTATCGCATGAAACAGAAAAAAAAAAACAATTTACTGTTCCAAAATTCAATTTTTCCTACATTCAATGTCAACACATCCAATATGAGTGTTATTACTGACAGTCAACATTTTAAAGAGAAGAGGGAAATACACCTCCCCCCTCCTCCCTTTCCACCTTACCCCATTAGGCATGAGTACACACATTTTAATTGAAAAACCTTGAGGTAAAAATTCTTTGGTATTATTCTATCTGCATTTGATGTGCACATGTGTGTGTGTGAGTGTGTGTTTGATGCCTAACATTGTTTAGGTTCAATGAAATGTGGTTGCGGTTGTTGTTCAGTTTACGGTTTCAAACCGCCTGCCCTTCCCCAAAAAAAAGTCCCCCTCCATGGCAAACGGAAGATGGCTCAAGGGGAACCTATACCAATATAAAATTTGTTTAAACTAGTGGCATGCCATCGCTGCTGTTCGACGTTGAAGGCATTGTTCCAAATGTTATTCTTAGCATAATGTTTCCAGTTTGTCGAGGAGCTGATGCTGATGCTGAAGCCGTTGCCGACGACAAGATGATGATGATGTTATAAACTTCCGCTGCAAAAGGATAATAAACAAACAGCAACAACACATTCATTCGTTCCTTCTAAATATTGGAATGTCTTTGAGTTGAGTTGGCTGGAGCATTTTTGACACCCCCAGCAATGAGCGAATGAATAAACGATCGTTTCTCACAACCAGCGAGCGGCAGCACAAATATACAAACATATCAACAACAATAAACTGAAGGCATTTCGCTTCAGTGTTGACATTAAATTGAAGAAAAGCAACAACAATTTATTGTAAAACATATGTTCGCGGAAACCATCGAAACCAGCAATAATAAGAAGACAACAAAAAGGAGTTGTTTTCCTTTCTCTGGGGAATTTTGTGTGGCGTTTAAGAAATGGGAAGGGGGAGATCATTGTTTTTGTATTGTTGAAAGCAATGCATAATATAATTGCATCCACGAAAAAGGGAAGGAAATAAACATTCCTCTGCGTGGAATACCAACAAATAAAAATAGAATTCCTTAAAAAGAAAAAAATAATAAAAAAAAATAACAGCCGTTTTTTTACTGTTCGCTCCTATTTTATGACGCGTGGCATTTACACCAATGACAAGTACAACAAAAACATTTTTATTATTGTGTTGTGTTGTTGTTGCACTTTTCCCCTACATTAGCGGCAGTGACTCAACCGACTGTTAGAAGAAAGGAACTATTCTATAAATAATAATTGTGCGGAGGCGTTTCATGTTTGATTGCATGTGTGTGTGAGTATGTGTGTTTGTAGTTGATAGATAGTTAGGTGATGCGTAGGAGTCTTGTTTGAATTTATATTCGATTTCAAAGTAAAGAAGGTAAATCCATAAAAAAGGGATATGAATAGACATCTGAGAAATTTCATATGGTAATCGTTGGAGAAATGTGGACATCAAAATGTCAAAGTTCAGCAAAAGGGTATTGCGAAAATATGAAATTCTTTGAATAATATCCTTCGGAAAATATTTTTGGGACAAAGAACTTAAAATAACAAATTGGAGGTTTATGGGCCGTTCGATGAAATGTTGATTCCGTTTATGTTAAGGAGCAAATTTTTGGATTCCGGCTTCCATTGAATACGTTGGTTATGCCAAACAATAACTGTTAATGGATACAAAGAATCTGGAAGTTTTTTTGTTTAGGTTGAAATAAATTTAATGATAGGAAGTTTACAGTGAAAAGTTTTGTTTTATAAATACAATGTTAATTTATTAGTGAAATAAAGGGAGATTTTTTAAGAGCTACAGGAAAGTATGTGAAATTTAATTGAATTGATTTTACGATTTATAAAATTGAATGTTTGAGGATTATTTCATGCAAATGTTGACCTCGACTGCGCCTCAAATTATCAATTCGTTTGGTCCAAGTTTGACATACTACTCCCAATATTTCGGCTGGCATCTCACGAATAAATGATTCAATGCTGTCTTCTAAGGTATCAATAGAACCAGATCGTCGGTGTAGAAATGACCTTTAATATATACCTCCAAAAATTAGTCTAAGGGCTTTAAATAGAACGATCTAAAATTTTCGGATTGCCCCATTCCGTTATGAAATTTAATTTGTATTTTTGAAAAAAAAATACTCTTTTAGGGTAATTTGGGCCCATTGATGTTAAAAATTTACTCAGAAAAAAAATCAAATTTTTTGAAATTCAAAAAAGTGCAATAACTTACACCGCAACAGAAAGAAAATAGACTCAAAAGAGCTAAAGAGTTGCTTTGCTTCGCCGAAAGTGGTTAACTGCCGAAATTGGTTTTCTTCGCTCCGATGAGAAAACATTCGTTGTCCAGTAGTTTGTAAACAAACAAAATGATCGTGTTTACTTGCAAAAGAGGTCAGCTGAAAATGTGCACCTTCGGTTGGCCACCCGAACTCAAGTGCCGGCCATGATGATGGTGTGGGCCCCCATAACAGCCGTAAGGCGCTCGTATTAATCGACCGTTGCATCAAAATAAATGCCGAATATTATCGCGAAAATATTCTGGAGCCTTGGGCACGCAAAAATTTTGGCCTCAGTCCTTGGACTTTCCAACAGGTCTCAGCACGCGCCACCCAAGAATGGTTACAAAATGAGGTTCCTCGCTTCATTTCCAGCACACAATGACCACCAAGTATTTTCGTAAGCAAGGTTGGCACTAAAAAATACCAAAGTGTCGGTCACCTCAAGCGCTTCGCCGGGAATGGGCCAAAATACCGCAGAGCAACATTCGGGCAAAATGTGACGGTTTCATTGGCCGTTTGAAGGCCATAATTCGTGCCAAAGGTGACCAATTCGAACAAATCTAAACTTATTCTAAAATTTGATGCTATTTCCGACATTTTTTGATTTCATTCAATAAAATTTAAAAAAATTAAAAATGGCGGCTTTTGACTTTGTTGCAGTTTTAATATTTCACCCTTTATTTAAGATAGAGCTTTGAGATATGATAGAGTTCTTTGGATTACATCCAGAGCCATTGGTACAGAAAATGGGTCACATCGATTCACTCTCTTAAATAGTCTCTTTTTAACAATAATTCGGATTTCCAGTATTTTTCACGTTTTTTCCATGTTTTCCATTCAATTTTGCCAAATTTTAAGCATTTTGAGCTCTTATTTACAAAAAAAAAATTATCGACATAGTTCTACCTTTTGGTACAGCCTTAAAAAAAAAATACCCCTTATTGAAATTATTTTGAGTGTCTTGACTATATTTTCTTAACGATTTCAATGTAAATTTATGCAGCCGTACGCGCTATAATATATCTGAAAACATTAATCCTTTACATGCTCTCAAAAATTATAATTCTTTCAAAAATAATATTTCCCCACATAAATTCCCAAAACCGTTCCAAAATTGCTTACAGTTATCAATACAACTCTAAATAAACGTATTGTGACCTACCCTAACTTACCTCCAAATTGAAATAATCCCATTTGTATTCATGTACAAACATGATCCCCAAGTTGTATTTATTTCGGTTGTATTCGAGTATTTCACCGTCACCGGTATTTACAAATTCCCATTACTTTCAAGTAACTTGCTTAGACCTTACACAACAAAAAAGAAAATGTTCGATATGGTGACTATGATGGCATTGACAAATAAGAACAAATATTATCATCCTGCCATTTTCATTGTTTTGGTTGTTGTTGCTGTTGTTGTCGTCGTCGTCCTTGTTATTGTCTTACTACCAAGTGCTGTTGTTGTCGTAGCTGTTATCTGTCAGCGTTTGAAAGGCAAGGAAAGCCATAAATTAAAACATATGTTTGGAAAATTGACAAACGGAAGCTTCTTTATATCCTCAACCATATCCTACTTTTCACTTACATTCCTCGGAAAAAAGAAACAGAAAGAAGAAGCACACCCACACCAACACGAGGCTATGAAAACAATCGTCGAACATTTGTGTTTTTTTGGTTTGTTTCTTTGCTTTTTTATTTGAAGGCAAAGCCACAAATAGTACAAAAATACAGACACACACACAGAAATACACATAGACAGACACACTTATATTTATTAAATTGTGTGCTGCTCGAAATACCACCTTGACTGAAAGTAGTCTTAAAAAAACGTTAGAGAATCAGAAGCAACAGAAATGACGATGATGATGCTGCTGCTACTGCTGCCACTGACAACGACAAGGACAACAGTGAGTACTATTATGGCAACCGTATGGCAACGGCAACGAACGACGCTGACTAGGACAACTTTTTTTGCCAGCTGAAAAGTAAAGATTTAGCGCGGCAAGTGTGGATTTTCTCAAAATTCTATTTAAGCTGTGCAAACAAAGTGTAAACAATTGTAAAAATGTAACAAACAAACAATACGCACACGTACACAAACACAACTATTAGACAACCGCACACACACATACACACAAACAGGGCAAATACTTGGTCACAGACAACCGACAACTGCTAACTTTGTGTGTTAGTGTGTAAGTATGTGTGGCATCAGGCAGTAAAGTAGTCATAGTCGTCGGTATTTGTTATAATAAATTATGGGCGGCATCATCAACAACAACAAACATTTTCAAAAAAAAAAAAACAACCACGAATTTACACACATACATATGTATGTGCATATTTTCTAGTTACTACATTTGATAGTGATGCAAGTTTGCATCAATTTTTTGCGGTTCAAAACATATACTATTTGTATAGGGTGTCAAATGAACATTTGGGCGCCACATGTGGTGAATATCGTATTACAAGGTAATGTAAACAGTTTGTGTTACGTATTACCAGAAAATTAAAAATAAGTTAGGTTTTCTTAAAAATTGGCAAAATAAAGAACAAAACATATACCATTTGTATAGGGTGCCAAATGAACATTTGGGTGCCACATGAGAGGAATAACGTAGTTAATGTAAACGGGTTTGTTTTTCGTATTACCAGAAAGTTCAAAAGTTTTTTTTAAAAATTCACAAAAGTATTTTTTTTTATTCATTACTGAGTAATGAGTTAACGTGGGATGGAAACCGTCACACGCTGCCCGAATGTTGCTCTGCCGTATTTTGGCCCATTCCCGGCGAAGCGCTTGCTTGAGGTGATCGACACTTTGGTATTTTTTTAGTGCCAACCATGCTTTCCAAAATACTCCAGACACAGTAGTCCAACGGATTGGTATCCGGAGTTTTTGGTGGGAATGGAGCGAGGAACCTCACTTTGTAACCATTCTTGGGTGGCGCGTGCTGAGTCCTGTTGGAATGTCCAAGGTCTGCGGCCAAAGTGCTTGCTTGCCCAAGACTTTAATACACCCTCCAGAATATTTTCGCGATAATATTCGGCATTTATTTTGATGTCGATTAATACGAGCGGAGAGCGACCATCGGCTGTTATGGCGGCTCACACCATCACCATGGCCATGGCCGGCGCTTGAGTTCTGGTGGCCAACCGAAGGTGCACATTTTCAGCTGACCTTTTTGTCAAGTAAACACGATCATCTTGTTTGTTTACAAACTGCTGGACAACGAATGTTTTCTCGTCGGAGAAAACCAAATTCAGCAGTTTACCACTTTCGGATAAGCGAAGCAACTCTTTAGCTGTTTTGAGTCTATTTTCTTTCTGTAGCGGTGTAAGTTCTTGCCCTTTTTTGGAAATTCATTGTATTTAGCCCGAGCTCGTTTTTCAATATTTGCGAATGGAATAATGCGATATATTCAGCTCACGAGCCATTTTTCGGCCAGTGCAACGCGGGTTTCCATCAAGTCGCTTCTTTATTTTTCGAACCATTTCTGCTGACGTTGCTTTTTTTCCCGTCCACTTCCTTGACGTCGGGCTACGCTACCAGTAACAAGCGATTGTACGAGACACAAAAGATTTATTCACATTTAAATGCTGGAGTGCTTCAACGATAGCCACTTGTAGTTTTCCAGCCAAATATAAAGAAATCACACTATCACGCTTGAATTCCATCACAAATAACTTTTTTCTAGGAAATTCTCAAAATGCTTTTGTAGGCTTGTAAACAATATAATGAGCTGTCACAATATAATGACAGCAGTCTGAAGTTTGTTGTAGTTTTTTCATCGTACCAGGTAGGTCCATGGTATCGTATATCCTCCACTACAATTTCACAATTTCCAGGTTCTTCAAAATAATGGAGGGTATTAAAAGTTCAGCCCAGCCGAATTTAACTTCTTTTTTACTTGTTCGTATTTTCAAGTCTATAAGGTTGAATTTTCTTCTCAGCACTTCACTTTGGATCACAATATGAGTGATATAATAGGGCATAAAAAGTCAAGCTCAAGTCTGTTTTCTCTCTGATAATTTGTTGTATTTGCGTTTCCGCTTCCTAGTTGTTCCTCTATTTTTTTGTGTGTGGGTGTGGATGTAAAGTTTTGTTTTAGAATTTGTTTTTTATGTTTTCTGCTTACATTTTCTCCGGTACACTCACTCACCCACCCACACACACACATCGACACTCGCCCCAACACAGTCTCCTTTCATTCATTCATTTAACTGATCCCACACTGACAGCTACTGCTAGTTCGTGGAAGTTTCGCCTCACCTGTTTATGAGTTAGTGTGAAGGTGTTGAAAGTAAATTGAATACTCATGAAATACTCTGGTTTGGCGTTGGCTCCTAGCTTACTGGTGGCTTGGCGTTGAAGATGGCGATGATGAGGCTGGTGATGATGACGATAGTTTTTCCTCTTCTGTCTACAGCTTGCCGATGTAAGCTTCATAACTTTTGCTCATTGCATTTTCATTTGTTTGTCGTCCAGTTAGACAATAAACTAACAACACATAAATTCATACATAATCCTCAAAAACTATTTTCATTTTTAGATTCATGCATTCATATCTGTACTTTCATACATATCATATACATAAATAAATAATTAAATCACTTCGCGTATTTTGTAATTTAGATGACTTGCCATTCTGTTATTTAATGCGGAAGAGTTAATAGCTGCGAGAGAAAATCTGTGGCATGAGAAAAGAGCAAGTGTTTTAGATGTAAATTAATGAATGTTATGAAGTAACGTGGAGTAGAATGCTTCACATGCATTGAGGGTCCATCAAATTGTTGCTCTGAAACTATTACTGAATAATATATCAAACACCTTCGTCGTTACTTTTGATTACTCGGACATTTTGACAGCTCATATCCACTTGGGAAATATCAATCTGGCACTTTATGACCTACATAGAAGTGAAATAAATATTACCAAGACTTAAGGCAATACCAGAGTTGCCAAATGCAACTTGGAGCCTCAATTGAATAAAAAAATATTTTTTTCGGTTCCTTATGAGGTGTTATAGATTATATGGCATGAACAATATGGATGGATGCTATGGCTTCGGGTAATACCTATAAGGACATACGTAAAAAGGTTAATTTACAACCTTATCGAACATACAGCCTTCGTCAATGAGAAGAAAATTAATAGATTTTCTTTGATTACTTCTTTGGACAAGTAGCATCTTAATATTAATTTTAAATAAAAATTATAAAAATATTTTTTATGAGGATTTTATTTTTAACGCTGCAAACCCCTTTCAATTCATTACTCCAGGAGATGTATGGCTGCAGCAAATAGTGTAGAAGATTATGAAAAGAGACTATTATAAACGGATAAAAAAAGTCTCAGTTGAATCTGAATTGTGGTTATTTGAATTGACGTGTGCCGGTGAATTGAGCCACTGTTGTAATTTTATTCAAATTTTTGACCCTCTATGGAGTAGGTTTCGAAGGAATGGGCCAATATTGTCCATTTAGTATCTGACCTAGATAAATATGATATAAATATGTCGCCGTTCCAGGTTGAGACAATATTTGTTACTTCCTTCACTTTATATGAAATTCAGGGTGAAACTGCAACCAACTTCAAACTGCTGTCATTTCTGAGCCAATTGTCCGACAGCTATTAAAATTATTCCAGTGATAGCTCATTATATTGTTTACAAGCGTACAAAAGCATTTTGGTGAGAATTTCCCAGAAAAAAAGTTATTCGTGATGGAGTTCAAGCGTGATAGTGTGATTTCTTGATATTTTGCTGGAAAGCCACAAATGGTTATCATTAGAGCATTCCAGCATTTAGATGTGAATAAAACTTTTGGGTCTCGTACCATAGCTCGTTACCACGATACTGGTAGCGTCAAAGAAGTGGACGGAAGACGGAAGAAAACAGCATCAATAGCAGAAATAGTTCGAAAAGTAAAGAAGCGACTTGATCGAAACCCGAGTCGCAGTGGCAGAAAAAAGGCTCGTGAGCAATATTTCGTTCGGCAAATATTCAAAAACGAGCTCGGGGCAAAGTCATTAAAATTCCAAAAAATTCAAAAACTTACACCGCAACAGAAAGAAAATTGACTCAAAAGAACTAAAAAGTTGCTTCGCTTGGCCGAAAGTGGCGAACTGCCGAATTTGGTTTTCTCCGATGAGAAAAAAAAATGATCGTGTTTACTTGCCAAAGAGGTCAGCTGAAAATGTGAACCTTCGGTTGGCCACCAGAACCCAAGCGCCGGCCATGGTGAAAGTGTGGGCCGTCATAACAGCCGATGGTCGCACACCGCTCATATTAATCGACCGTGGCATCAGAATAAATGCCGAATATTATCGCGAAAATATTCTGGAGGGTGTATTAAAGCCTTAGGCACGCAAACATTTTGGCCGCAGACCTGGGACATTCCAATAGGACTCAGCGCGCGCCACCAAAGTATAGTTACAAATCTCCGGATACCAATCCGTTGGACTATTGTGTCTTGAGTATTTTGGAAAACAAAGTTGGCACTAAAAATACCAGTGTCGATCACCTCAAGCGAGTGCTTCGCCGGAAATGGACCAAAATACCGCAGAGCAACATTCGAGCAGCGTGTGATGGTTTCTTTGGCCGTTTAAAGGCAATAATTCGTGCCAAAGGTGACCAATTCGAACAAATCTAAACTTATTCTTAACTTTGATGCTATTTCCGACATTTTTTGCTTTCATTCAATAAAATTTAAAGAAAAAAATTACAAATTATGGCACTTTGTTGCATTTTTTTATTTCACCCTGTATTTAAGTACTTCTCGCATCCTAAACTGCCATTCCATTTATAAATTTACAAATTTTGTGATTTAGCTCTTCTCATTCGTTCTATATCGATTATAGTGCATTTTGTACCTTTTAGTACTTCTCATGCACTCAAACACTTTATTTCGAAAACAATTTAGTCATATGTAAAGACACTAACAATATTTCCGAGTTCTAGCTCTTTCCGATCGTTCAATGCCAATAGTGGTGCCTTTCGTATAAGCGTTTCTCTCAAATTTCGTGCTTTAAGTTCTTCTTATACCTTAAGTACCCACATCTCTTTTACACATTTTTATGTTGCTGTTGACAAATCCACCCCATTAGGGCTTTAGCTCTTCCTAATCGTTTAACACCAATAGTATCGTATTTAGAACATATCTCCAATACCATCCAAAACCACTGGTACTATATAGTCCCTTATAGTATTTTTCGTAGATTTGGTACGAATTTTCGAAAAAATATTTTGTACACTATCTAGTTAATTGTATTGTGTAGGTTTTTCGTTTTTTGTATAATTTAAGAATATACTCCATCTGCCTTCTCATATTCAAAACCTCTGGCAAAGGCCAACAACTTCTTGGGAAAGTTTCTTTTCTCAATATGTCTTCCTTCTTGGTCTTCTGTCTATTTTTTTCTATTTCTATCAACAATTTTCTTTAGGTTTTAATATTTGGGCAAACTTGTAAACAACACACATTGAGACTGGGAAGGATATTTTCCCAGTGGCTCCCCGTCAGATCCTTGGCCATTTGCCACAACACGGTGAGTTGTATGGTTTCTCGCTCTACACCATTGAAAGGAAACAAATAAATGTACATGTGTGTGGTCAGTCGAAATATACACACTATCACACACGTATATGCACATGGATTTGTGTATCTCTTCGTATGTACATGTGTGTGTGCGTGCATTTAAAGCGAGTAAAAATTATACAACAGAGAAAGAAAAACACACAACCATGGCTTACCAGAACAGAAAAAAATGGAGAGGAATAACATAAACCTCAACTTTGCTTCAGCCATGTTTGGATGCATTTGTTGTTATCCTAGTATTTTCGCTCGGTTCGCGTAGTGTTATTTTTTTCGGCGTACTAACTGTGGTTGCTGGTGTTGTTGTTCTGTTTGTATTTATTTTAACTATTTTGAAGAGAATTCCTTAAAAATATAAAACCACGTTTCAGCGACACAGCAAAGTAAGCCAGGCCATGGCTGGGCAACAATGGCTGGCTGCCTGGGCGATGGTCAGTGTTGGTCGTTTTGGCTAGACACAACTTGCAACGACCTCTTTCAAAATAATAATTCAGCCCCGAGCCAAGTAAGGTTAGTGCCAACTGACTTATGTTTAATGTACGTACGGACGCGTACGTTTGAGTGGCATGCAGAAGGGGAAGAAAGGGAGTAGAAGAGTTGTTTTTGTGTTTTTGCATTTTTTTTTTGGTTAGTTTGTCGCTGATGGCCAACACCACCATTACCATCACCACCACTACTACAACTACTACTGTTAAAACCACTCACACTTGTAGTCTCGCTCAACACAAGGATATACAGGGCCACTACATGTCGTCCTTAAATGTCCTACAGAGTCAAGTGTATGCGACAGTGGACAAGGAAAACAAGATTTTCGTTCGCGTAGCTATGGCTGTGTGGGTAGTTAGTGGTTGACCCCTTCACATTTTGGGCCACATTACGCCCTAGTACCCTTGTCCCATAAAAAAAGAAACAAGCCCACGTAGCTTTATGCCACATACACATATAGTATTTAAACGCTTGTTCGTTTTTTCTTTTTTTATTTTTTGTTCGTAAAAGCTCTCATCTGTAGGTGTGTGTCTATGTGTGAGAGCGCAAAACAAAAACAAAAAACAATTCGTTTTGGCGATTCATTAGAATTACTCATTGTATGCGTACATTATGGGCTTTTAACGTTTTCGTTGTGTGTTTTTCCGTTTCGTGTTAGTTTTTCGCTGTTGTTTCTTTTATTATTTTCCTTTCTGTGTGTGTGTGTGTGTGGGCTTGTGTGTATTTTTTTCGTGAGGACTCTTGTGAATTGTTGTATGAGTTGTTGGCAAATATTTTATTTACTTTTTTACATACTTAAATATACTAATGTTAAATTGAATATGGTACTTACCACCAGCCAGCTGAAAGGAGGGTAGTCTAAGAAGTCAGTTGTTGAAAGGGATAATTTCTATAGATATGATAAAATGTTGTTAATCATACGCCTAAATGTGCTATGAAATAAAATTACTCATACGACATGTGTTACTTTTTTTTTCTTTTTTTTTGTCAAATAGAGAATTTTAACTTGAATTTAGCTTTAAAAACTCTCAACGTCTTAGAAATTCAAGCACAGAAATTGAAGACCTGGGCCTGAAGATAAAAGTTTGAAAGGAAGAATATTTTCTTTAATTTTTTTTTACAAAAGCCATGTGAAATGATGGCTATAAAACTAGAATTTTGTTAAAAATTTGTTTTGCCCTGTATAATTATAGATGCACTATTTGATCTAGTAGTCATACCACTTTTTACCAAATTAGCTCTTATTTTGTGACACAGATTTTCTAAGGATATAAATTCTCCCAGCAGAAAATTTTCAATAAGTGTACTATTTTATCTTCTTGTTAAAAAAAAATCAGAAATTACTGGTTCTAGCATATTTCTGGGTAGCGTTAAGTCCAAATTTAGTGTTTTCGTATTTAATGGTCGAGGTTGTAAAAAGTTCGGCCCGCCATTCTTTGTTTATACCCTGCACCATACATAGTATGATGGGTATATTAAGTTCCTAATTCCATTTGTAACATATCGAAATAATAATTTTAAACAGTATCCCCCCGATTTATCCTAGTCCGTCTATTGTAATCACGCTAAAGTTAAAACGAATAAAGATAGGAAGCTAAAGCATAAATCTGTCCTTTGTCTGCAGGCTGGTCAAGTTCGAAGACGGCCAATATCGGTCCACGATATTGTATAGCCCCCATTTAACGGTACCCCCGATATTTGGTATTTTGATGATTTTAGCCACATTTTTAAACGGAAATGTCTGAAAATTGACCCAACGGGTTCCTTGTAAGTACTTTATCCCTAAGAAGAAAATTGTCTATATATGTTAACGATATCGTATAGCGCCCATGTAGCGGTACCCCCGATATTCTGTATCCTGATGATTTCAGACAAATTTTTAAATGAAATTGTCTGAAAATGCACACAAGGGGTTCCTCCTGAGCACTTTACCCCCTAGAAGAAAGTTTTCTACATAGGTCCACGTTTTATTATAACGCGTATATAACAGTAACTCCATAACGGTTCATTATTTTTGCGACATTATTCAAATTTCGTATTTGAAGTTCTGAACCGTTACTACAGCCTATGACAAAAACTACTTATGCAGGACCACGTCTTCGTATAACCCCAAACGTCTTCGTATAACCCCACACGTCTTCGTATAATCATTTGAGCGAAATTTTTCGACGGAACTTTTTTGAAATATATCAAGTTTCTTCCAAATGGTAGAGGGTATACAAAGTTCCAAAGAAAGGACCCTTCCAATGTGAAACAAAATAGAAATTTTTGGCATAGCAATTTTTTCTTGGAAGGGGTACTCTTCCACTGCAAAAAGTTAAGTGACGTTATTCAACAAACATAACTCAAAAATAAAATTTTAGGTTCAAGAGGGTAGCAAACTGTTTTCCAAATTATCTCCACATGAAATCGGGATGATGTTCAAATATAAATATTTCGATGGATGTATTCGTATTAATACAGTTCGAAGCTTAAACTTTCAGTTGGGCGATGGAGAAACTTTTTGATTCTTTTTTAGTAGATCCAAGCTCTGATAAGAAATATAGCCCTTTTTTGCTATTTATTGTCTAAATAGCCGAAATATATTTTTTTACTTAGGAAGAACCCTACATTCCTGAGAGCTCTGAAAACTATCAAGCTATCCTCAGAGATGTCTAAGTATAGACTTTTTGTGGCAATGTTAATTAAAGCTTTTTTTCGTGATTTGGCATTGGATCGTATAAGTAACAATATTTCTCGATATTAGTATTACATATACTCTCACTATGAGTTAGTGGACAATTTGCAGACCCATAAAAAGCTTATTTTTTATTATATTTTTTCCCCATTTTTTATCCTATGATTTTTGGTAATTAATACGATTGATTTTTCATATAAATCATATTTTCTGAAATGTACCATATTCCTTTTATGAATTATTATTGCTCATGCCTCATCCAATCCTGAAATTTTTAAACCAACCTCGTTCAGACACAAAACTGTAACTCTCAAAATGCGTGTCATGAGTTTGTTAAGTAATTGTCTGAATGCGTGTTGAGTTATTATATATTTTTTTGTTCGTTCGTTCATTTTCTTCTTCACCTTCTCTTTCTCCTTCGTCTTCGTCTTCGTCCTCTTCAAAATTGCCATTACGAGCAATGTAATGTTTATATAGGAGCCATTAACACATTAGCGAGACAGTAGAATATGACCCAGCTGGCACACACCGACGACATCAATTCGACAATGAATGGCGACTTACCCAACTGTTGCCCCGTTAAACGAGCCCATTTCAGTGTACCACCGTTTTGTCATTACTTTGGCAGCAGCAACAGCAAAAAAAGTCACTAGCCTTTTTCAAACTCAACCCGCAACCGTACCACACACACCCACATATGGATGTGAGCACTCAAACACACACACGTACACTCGCATAAATACTGTAAAAATTTGCCTTTGTAATGGATTTTTTTCTTTTTTTTTTGTTTTGCAAAATTTATCGCATAACTTATGGCAGAAGAGAGGTCCTTTCAATGATGCTTTACACACACTCATTATTCACGTACCATCCATGTGTGTGTGTGTACATTCACATGTACAAATGTGTACTTGGGGTATTTGTTTTTCCTACTCCCAAAAGCAAACAACAACCAGTCAGTATGTCAGCCGGTCTTTCGCTCTCTAATTAGGAATTTTTGTGAATATTACAAACTGCCCCCAACTCAAACACACACAGAGGCACACTCTTCCCCACTCCTCCCCCAAACAAACATTTCACTTCAATTTGCTGGCTGTTTAATCAAAAGTCAAAGCGTAGGCAAAACAAAGCGACCTTTTAAACAAAAACGTAAAATTTTTAACAAGGGTTAGGTTCAGTCTGTTCCGTGTTTTTTGTTTTTAATTTATTCATTTGTTTAAGGACGCACACACACACTCACACTCTCACGCTGTACATCGAGTAGCTTGGCTTTTGGCCTTTTATCCCACCTAGAAATTCTAGGAAATTCATATCAATAATACTTGATTTGTTGGTATGCCAGCGGGGTTGACGTTCAGCTAACTAACATCTCGGT
This sequence comes from Musca domestica, assembly GCF_030504385.1. Classification (NCBI taxonomy): domain Eukaryota; kingdom Metazoa; phylum Arthropoda; class Insecta; order Diptera; family Muscidae; genus Musca; species Musca domestica. The sequence goes on along the minus strand of NW_026712249.1, from coordinate 4,310,332 downwards.
GAGTAGTTCAACCGGCTAAGCAGCCAGGTGGGGGTGGGTGACCGACCATTTCAACTCTTTACTCTCAATATGCAAATAATGTTATTGTTGTTGTTATTTCTGCCTTTCCTCTCCTCTCAAACACAAAAACATTTTAAAATCCCGACATCCTGGTTAGGGGGTGGGGACGGTGAATCTATGCGAACGATCAAAGAAGAAGAAAGAAAGGCGAAAGGGAAGAGTGAGAGGTTATGTGTGAATAAGCTGTTGAAAAGTTTCTCTAACAAAAACGACAACATCAACAACAACAACATCAACTTCACAAGAAACGCAAATATGAATCCTAACAAACTTGACCCCTGCCATTAGTTGCTGCCGGTGGATGGGCAAAAAAATGAAAAGTTTACAATCGACACGAGTAAAGAAAGTATTCCACGACGACCTTGAAAAATCTGTGAATGGCAAAAGAGGTGGTGGTTGCTTCCCAGCAGAGGGTGGTTGTATTTGCAAGCAGGGGTGTGGGTGTGTGTTCACATGATAAACACTTACCTTATTCAATATACCTATATTTGTTTGGGTTTCTCAAAGTCTACAACTACTGACAACTTGTCAGTGCTCTTTGGCAAACGAGAACGAAAATAAAAAGAATCTCTTCTCTTATCTTTGTCAGTTTGCATGGATTTCAAATTTGACTTTTTTTGAGGAAATACAAACACGTTTTCGAACTAATGAGACTGAGAGACATTCATATTTGCTTAGGTCATAGAAGAAATTTTTCTGAATAAAGGTTACGGGGTCAAGGTCATGTTTAAGGTGTAGGAAATGGGAAGATATGATTATTTAAATGGAAAAATTTTATTTTTTTTAACTTTAAGAGAATCTGGGAACTTACAAAAGACCTGTTCCTTAAGGTATCTTTGGGATTTTTTTTCACCAAAACTCCGTCTGTTGTAATCACGCCAGAGTCAAAAGAAATTAAGATAGAAAGCTAAAATTTTGCACAGATCAGTCTTTTCTCTGCAGGCAGGTCAAGATCGAAGATGTTCGGTCCACTAGATTGTATAGCCCCCATATAATGGTTCCCCCGGTATTCGGTATTTTGATGATTTTAGCCACATTTTTTCAATGGAATTGTGGGAAATTGAATACAAGGAGTACTTTGTGAGTACTTTAACCCCTGATAGTATTGTCACTATTGGTCCATGATATCGTATATCCCCCATATAACAGTACCTCCCTATATTCGGTATTTTCATGATTTTAGCCACATTTTCTAATGGAATTGTTTGGAAGTCCACACATGGAGTTCCTTCTGAATACTTTACTGCCTGGAAGAGAATTGTCTATATAGGTCTACGATATCGTATAGCCCCCATACAACGGTACCACCCGACATTCGGAATTTTGGTGATTTTAGCGACATTTTTTACCGGAGTTATTTCAAATTTCGTATTTGAAGTTCGTAATGGATACTACAGCCTATAACAGAAAATTCTCTGTGCTGGTTCACGTATTAGTAAAGCCCCCATATAGCGGTACCTTCGATATTCGACATTTTGAAGATTTTAGCAACATTTTTTATCGGAATTGTTTCAAATTTCGTACTTGAAGCTCGTAATGGGTATTTCAACCTATGACGGAAAATTTCCTATATAGGTCTACGTCTTCATATAGCCCCCATACAACGGTACCTCCCGATATTCGATATGTTGATGATCTTAGGGGCATTATTCGCGAAATTGTTTCAAATTTCGTATTTGAAGATCGTACTAAGTATTACAGCCTATGACAAAAAATTACTTATGCAGGTCCAAATTTTCATATAAACCCATATAACGATACCTCCCGATATTCTATTACTATGTAGACCTACGACTTCGAAAAGCCCCTATATATCCGATTTCCATTGGGCGGTATTTTTCGACCAAATTTTTTTAAAAAGTCTATAATTTTTATGTAGTTCTTTAAAAATGGTGGAGGATGAAGGTTATTTTTTTACCTATTATTTCCATATTTCTAATAGTTTACAAATGTTCTGTTACAGAGCCCGATATCATTATCGTAGTAAAATTTTCTACATTTTGACAGTTATGGAACAGAGCAATTGAGTATTCTGCCTGTGGAAGGTGATTCATTAGAATCCTATAAATCTAAAATTTTAACTATCTATGCCCCTTTAAACCTCTTAAATTAACCCCAAATCTCTTTTTCTTCTCCCCTTCTCGTTACAGGCGTTTACATCCTGACATTGCTCGCCAACATCCCCAAGACCAATCGAGAATATGCAGCAATCCAACGAACAAAGAACTCAACCTCAACACAGGCTAAATGCCAAAAGCCAACAACAGCAACAACAACGCAACATTCCAACACTCCGCCACTTTGGTCAACTACTTGTCATGTTCCTTATTATGAGCCTTCAAGTTACGGATGTTGTGGCCAAGGTCAAGACGAAAAAGAATTCCAACATTCACTTCAGCAATGAGGATAATTTGAAATCGCCCACAGAGGGACAACATTTTGCCATGGAACCGCAGGATCAAACGGCGGTGGTGGGTTCACGTGTTACCTTACCCTGTAGGGTAATGGATAAAGTGGGTGCCCTGCAATGGACCAAGGATGATTTTGGTTTGGGTCAACATCGTAATCTGAGTGGTTTCGAACGCTACTCCATGGTGGGCAGTGATGAAGAGGGTGATTTCTCTTTGGATATTTTTCCCGTCATGCTGGACGACGATGCTCGTTATCAGTGTCAGGTGGGACCGGGTCCAAATGGTGAGGCTGGCATTAGGTCAAGATTTGCCAAAATCACCATATTGGTGCCGCCAGAGGCACCGAAAATCCTGCAGGGCGATCATTTGGTCACAACGGAAGATCGTGAAATAGAACTGGAATGTGTGTCGGTAGGTGGAAAACCGGCGGCAGAGGTAAGTTCCACATCTCTTTAGACACTCCACTTTTGCATTCCTTATTAATATGTCCTGTTTTGAATAGATCACCTGGATTGATGGTTTGGGTAATGTCCTGACCAAAGGCATTGAAGATGTCAAGGAGCCTTTGGCCGATGCCCGCCGGGTCACAGCCAAATCCATTTTGAAGTTGACTCCCAAGAAGGAACATCACAACACCACATTTACATGCCAGGCTCAGAATACGGCAGATCGCACCTATAGATCGGCAAAAATTCTTTTGGAAGTGAAATATGCTCCCAAGGTTACCGTATCAGTTGTGGGCGGAGCATTGGCCGGTGGTCGAATTCCGGAAGGTGCTGAAGTTATACTCTCCTGCCAGGCTGATGCCAATCCTCCCGTCCAGTCCTATCGTTGGTTTATCAATGATGAACTGGTAACAGGAGATTATACCACACGCATGGTTATACACAATGTGTCGCGTCAATATCACGATGCAATTGTCAAGTGTGAGGTGGTAAATGCGGTGGGCAAAAGTGAGGAAAGCGAGACATTGGATATAAGTTGTAAGTATTAATGAAACAAAATGAAGGAGTGGGATTTACTCACATTTTCTTTTGGTTTATTTCAGATGGTCCTGCCTTCCGCCAAAGACCCAATTCCGTTGAGGCCGATTTGGGCACCACTGTCACCATGAAATGTGATGTCGATGGCAATCCACCGCCAGAAATTGAATGGATAAATGAAAATTCCGAACGTGTGGTAGGCACATCGGCCAATCTAACTCTGAAAGTTTCCAGCGAAACAGCTGGCCGCTATTATTGCAAAGCCGTGGTGGATGGTTTCCCTGAAATTGGTGCAGAGGCCACAATCTATGTTAAACGTGCCCCCATTATCACCTCCCACAAAGTCCAATTTGGAGCTGTAGGCAATCGTGCCAAAATCGATTGTTTGGCCTTTAGCATACCCAAGGCTGATAAGATTTTATGGTCCTATGAGGGAAAAATCATCAATATGTCAACGGCAGATCCCGATTTGTATATATTCGAGGAGCACCACTTGCCCGAGGGTGTCAGGGCGGCTTTGATTATCAAGGAAAGTCGTTCGAATCATTTCGGCAAATATAATTGTACAGTTGTTAATTCATATGGCAGCGATTCGTTGCTAATCACCTTAATACCCGAACGTAAGTATAGGGATGCGCATACATTCATCTAAAGGATATTCTAACAGTTTTTTGTTTTCTTTTTCCCCTTTTAAAGCAGCTGGTTCTGTACCCGTCCTTTTGGTGGTCATGGGCTCCATGTCCTCAGTGGCCATTATCCTAATGGTTGTGATGCTAGTGATTGTTTATATGAAACGTAACAAAAAGAAGCCCATGCCAGCCGATGTTATACCCGAAGCCTCTCGGGGTGGTGATAAGTTGAGTGACTTGAAGAATGAGATGCGTGCCAAGGCCTATGAAGCTGCCGAATATACCGAATCCAGCTCAGATGGTTTGGCTATTAATCTAACGCACTCACCCATGCCCGATGTACAAATGAAGGGGGCCACATTGGGTGTACCTTTGGCGGGACCCGTCAAACTGGATGAGAGGTAGGGTTTTGCAGCAATTATTTAAAAAACATAATATTCTAATGGGGTTTCGATCTATTGCAGATTTTCCGGTGATTTTGGTGATCGCTATAATCGCAACATCAAGAACATTAAAAATAATCAAGACTACAAAGACTCGGCCAATGGCTATCCCTATTTCGAGTATGCCTTGGACTATAGCCCTCCCAATGACAACAAGAGTTCTGTGGGTTCGGTGTCCAAGAGTAATTCGACCACCATTAGTTCGGCCACCTTGCCGCATTACTCAAATCCAGCCACCACAACGGGGAATATGAGTTTGCCCAGAAACCGCAGTGATATGCAACAACAGCAGCAGCATCAGCAACAGCTAAATAATGGATTCTTAGGTAAGACCGAGGAATTAACTCCACAATTACATGGTCACTAATGTTTTTCTTCTTCGCAGGTCAACCATTATTACAGAACGGCATCGATAGCCGTTTCAGTGCCATCTATGGAAATCCCTATCTGCGTACCAATTCCTCCATACTCCCACCTCTGCCGCCACCCAGCACAGCGAACCCAGCGGCAACACCAGCACCACCGCCTTACCATGCGCCCCGCAATCACATGAACACCATGGCCAATGGTGGTGTAATGGGCAGTCTCAAGAATTTCGGCACACCCAGCAGCATCATCAGCGGCCACAATGGTCCGGCCAGTGTCAGCGGTAGCAGTTCAAATCTAACAGCCAGCAGCAATACGCTGGCAGCCACTCCACTAGCTGCCCAGGTGGGTACACCCTCCAGCGTGGTGGCAGCTGTGGGTGTTGGAAACAATGCCGCCGCCACAACAGTCCAAAGTCCATCGGGGCAATTTATTTTACCCTCAAATGGCAATGTCACAAAGAAGGGAGCCCTGGCAACCCATGTCTAAATTAAGCGCACAAAAACAACAGCAACAAACAAAACGAACGAACGAATTCAAATTAAACGAATTACCGTTATGGCAAGTTAAAGTGAAAATGCTAACATAGCGGCAATGTTCAACGAGCAAGACATACAAACAGACCGGAAGAGAGGAAGATGGAAAAAACAACATATTGTGATTTTTAGTGTTAATTATTTACCTAATGGCAACTCTAAGCGCAAACAGAAGAAAAACAACAAAACGAAAGAAATACTGAAAACATACAAACAGCCAAACAGGGTGTTGCATTCTCCATGCCAAAAGAAAAACCGACTGCACTAAGGGGATTATGTGTGAATGTATGTACAGATGTGTGTGTCGTTGTAATGGCGAGAATGCAACAATGGTTGCAAATGTCAGAATCAACTGTGTGTGGTTGTTAGTATTTGCATTTTTATTAGAATCATTATTGTTAGTAAAGTTATGAGAGAAGATGAGGAGAAGGAGGAAGAAGGCGAAAACGATGTCTAAGGCGGGTAGGGGAACCAGAGATACCTACTTGTAGAGATTTGCATAAAGAGAGGTGGCACCTTTCATGTGTATATTTTTTGCAGGACTAAGAAACTCTTTCTTGTTTCCTTTAACTATACAGGATGTCGTCGTAAAAGAACACTTTCAAGTAATTATGTACTTAAATTACGTATATATTCCGACTTACACAAAACAATCATGTAACAATAAGAATTCAAATTTACTTTGTTGAAGTTGTATAAGAACTGACCTTTTTGAAATATTTCTAAAATGTGGCAAAGACAAAGAAATATAAGGTGGGACATTGCAGAGTCAAAATATTAAAGTAGAACTACCAGCTGGTTACAATTTCTTAGTGTGGCCGACATCTGCCAAATTTGTGTATGTGTTTATTGTTTTGAAAAATAACAAGTAAAAATGAGCTAAGTTCGGTCAGGTCGAACTTTTTTACCCTTCACCACTAGGAACTTGAAAAATTAAAATAAAATGCCGTTGAAAAATATCGCTCAAATGAAAACCCTTATATGGGACTATACGAATACGTGTTGCTGGATAAGCAATATTTGTCGTAGGCTATAGTAACGATTCCGAACTTCAAATACGAAATTCTAAACAATTCCGATAAATAATATCTCTAATATCATCAAAATACCGAATAAAGGGACGGTTTCATTGCATGGGGGCTATTCTAAGACGTGGACCTGCATAGACAATTTTGTAGTACCCATTACGAATATATGAAATTTGACGAAATTCCGGTGAATAATGTCGTGACAATTCCCCTCTTCCAGGGAGTAAAGTATTCAGAGGAAACTCCTTGTGTGGATTTTCCGAATATTCCATTAAAAAATGTGCCTTAAAAATGTACCAAAATACAGAATGTCGGAGGTACAATTATATGGGAGCTATACAATATCGTGGACCTATATAGAAAATTATCTTTCAGGGGGTAAAGTACTCGCAGAGAACTCTTCGTGTAGAATTTCAGAACACTCCATTAAACAATGTAGCTAAAATCATGAAAATACCGAATGTTGAGAGGTACAGTTTTATAGGGGCTATACGATATTGTAGACCTATAGAGACAATTCTCTTTCAGGGGGTAAATTACTCATACTCCTTGCGTAGCATTTCAGACGATGCCATTAAAAAATTGGGCTAAAACCATAAAAATATCGAATATCAAGAGGTACAGTTACATGGGGGATATACGATGTGGTGGACCAAGTAGCCACGAAGAAATCCTTGTGTAGAATTTCAGACAATTCCATTAAAAAATGTGACTAAAATCATCAAAATACCGAATGTCGGAAGGTACAGCTATCGTATATATACCGTATGGAGGAGAGTATAAAAAAATATTTTCAAAATCAATGATTGGAAAAAACGTAAAATTTTCAATAATTCTGACAGGAAGCGGGCTTAGCCTCAGGGTGTATTTTTGTAGGTTTACGAGGCTGTTCTACCTCCTTATTGTATCATGATTGGAAGTATATAAATGGATATTTAATTATCGACATGACATATATTCGAAAAAATATTCCAAGTCCATGGTATAAGAATGTACGGTAGCAACAAGCATTGTACAAAAATTTACACCGTCAGCACCTGATATTACCTTGTAACAAATATACCATGTCCCAACCATGGTAGAAGAAAAATACAGGTAGATGCATCAACGCTTGGCAACATTGATATGTCTTTTTTTTCAAAAATAAGTATATTTTTATAAGTTCCAGTCGGAGGTTCTTGTGATATGTATTTTCAACAACTTTTACAAATTTAAATAATTTTTCATTCAATATTTTCAATTTCAAAATTGGTTTGACAGTTTATTGTTCTGTATTCTTCTGCAATCTCAACAATTCTAAATAATTCCATTACTTCTTTTGACACCCTGTAATTTCAAAAAGAAAAATTCTTCAACAAAGACAAATATCAACCCCAATCTCAAAGATCCTTAATCCAAACAATATTGCAGGTTCCTTCTTTGCAGGTAATAGTTTGTTGGTATGTCGCCTAATAATATGTACAAGTACTTTTCAACACCGTCTTCAGCGTCATCATCATCGTTGTCGTCGTCGTCCACCTCCTTCTCCTCTTCTTTATCATTAACATGGCCATCATATATGTTTAAGCATGTTCATGTAATTGTCGAGTATGCATATATTCTTCATAATATACTTAAAGAACGAATGCAGTAAAAAAAGAAGAAAAATACTAAGACCCACTACCTACCCACTTACTATATATATATAAATATATTCTCTTTAAGCCTAAGTCGCCTGTAGTTAGTTCTTTTTCATGTAAATTATATACATACACAACTATACATAAATTACATATACATAATATAAATATATATACATACTAATGATATCCCCTACAATTAAGTATATAACAAACGGACAAACGAACGGACATTACACGGTGCAACAACGAAAAACCGGGACAAAAAAATACTTTCAAAGTGGTTTAGTCAAAAACTGTGGGTATTCAGATTTGGGATTTGAGCTCTAGACCTGGTTTATTCACCAATGTTTATTTATGAAAATATCCATTCATTGTATTTTGTATGCGTTAAAACGGATAATAATGCAACCAAACTCTTGAAAACACTTGCATTTAAAATTTGATATGTTCGAATTGTAATTGACAGATAATTCACTGGATTTCGTATACATTGACATTTGACATTGATTTGTAAAAGTATGTTTACATACAGGGTTAGATAAAAAAAAGCTGCAACAAAGTCAAACGCCATAACTTTTACATTTTTTTAATTTATTTTTTAAACCTTTGGCACGAATTGGCCTTCAAAAGGCCAATGAAACCGTCACACGCTGCCCGAATGTTGCTCTGCTGTATTTTGCCTATTCCCGGCGTAGCGCTTGCTCGAGGTGATCGTCACTTTGGTATTTTTTAGTGCCATCCTTGCTTTCCAAAATACTCCAGACACAATAGTCCAATGGATTGGTATCCGGAGATTTTGGTGGTCATTGTGCGCTGGAATTGAATAAATCATCCGGAATATTTTCGTGATAATGTTATGGCAAATCACAAAATCACCATGGCCGACGCTTGAGTTCTGGTAGCCAACCAAAGGTGCACGTTTTCAGCTGGCATCTTTGGCAAGTAAACACGATCATTTTGTTTGTTTACAAACTGCTGGCCAACGAATGTTTTCTCATCGGAGAAATCCAAATTCGGCAGTTCACCACATTCGGCCAAGCGAAGCAACTCTTTAGCTCTTTTGAGTCTATTTTCTTTCTGTTGCGGTGTAAGTTCCCGAACTTTTTGGAATTTCAATGGCATTACCCCGAGCTCATTTTTTGAATATTTGCCGAATGGAATATTGCGATATGTTCAGCTCACGAGCCATTTTTCGGCCACTGCGACGCGGGTTACGATCAAGTCGCTTCTTTACTTTGGTGAAATTCGGTTCAGAAATGGCTATAGCAAATTTGGAACCAGATATCTTATTGAGCTCGAAAATACCTTTGACAAATTTTAACGAGATTGGCTCAAAATTGGGTATAGCTCCCATATATATCCTCATTGCGATTTCAGGTTTATTTTGCAAATAATGGCTAATATCAGTCCATATGGGATAAATTTCAGATATACTTTTCCATTTCCAATATAATCCTTCTTGAAGCGATATCATGCTCCCTAAAGCAATGATAAAAATGTCTCCGTCAAATTTATTGATTCAGAATTGGATATGCCTCCCATTTATTAGTTCCCCCTGAAACCAAATTATAACTGCTCTAAAGCCAATGGTTGAGAGGTGGTATGATCTTCTTCAAATAAATTCTTTTGCTATGGGAGCTCTACTAATCATGCATAGTGGTCATATAGTCGACCGCGCCTGACTTTTCCTTTTCCACAATTTTCATTGCATAAGTCTCAAATATAAACAAAGCCTACTGCTTGAATACTCTCCATTTTTTGGACAACGATAATACCACTTTCAAAGTTATTTATAATTTTTTGTGTTGCACCGTCTAACATTTAATTATATACAAAAAAAAAACAAAAATCCCCTAGCAAAACAAACATTAGACAAAAAACTAAAAAAAAACCATAACTTTATAAGCCAAAATTTCCAATTCGATTTAAATTTAAAAGAAAAGAAAAACTAAATTATTTATTATTTAATATATTCATAAATAGTTATTTAAGTAAGATTTTAATTAAGTAAATGAATATAAGATAAAAAACAAACAACTTTTAAATTAAATTATTTATAAACGCTTAAAACAACCATTCAAACAAACCAACCAACCCTAATGTAAAAAACATATTAGACTCTAATATACGCTTTTAAAAGAATAAACAAAATACTAGTTATAAATAAATAAAGTCGATCTGAAAATCTAAAACAAAACAAAAAAATTGCCCTGTATCTAGAAAAAAGAAATGGACGAAGACAAGGGGGGGTTTATTGGCAATGAAGGTGAGATGCAATATTTCAACCATGACCACCGAAAGAGTAAAAGTCGAAGTACATAAAAAGCTTGAAGTCATGGCTAGGTATATTAATGTAAAATTATAATGGAAAATGATGGCAGAATTTTAGTGCGGCTCTGTAATCCCTTTATAAAATGTCATAAAATATGCCTTGTCATGACTTTAAGCTTCTTATGTACTTACACCCTAAGGAAGAAGTTTAAGATACATAACCAGCTTGGAATCACCGCATGGTATATTAATGTCAAATTATAATGAATAACGATGGCAGAATTCGAATGCGACATTCCTTTATAATGTCTTACTTAATATACCATGCGACAGTGCCACGCTGCTTATGTATTCTCACATTTGAAATCGATTTTTTATCATAATCCATTTAATATTATCAATTTGACGTATATTTTCATACATTTTATGTCGAGGTACTTAACCGAAATGTAAATAAAAAATGTAAGCATGGCCTGAACTTAATTGGTTGAAGCGATGCATCACATCTTCCTTGACACTTTTTGCTCCTACAAACCAATACATTGTGCAAATGATTATAATCAAATTCTACATTATTAGCTGAAAGTTTTTTTTTAGAATAAACCAAAAATTCAAATGCAGTTTAAGGATTTATTCATTCTGTGGATTGGATAGAAACTTTTAGAAAAGTAAAAAAATCGAAACGAATGTATGCATGAAAGATGATAGTAATACGTTAAATATTGCTGCCTTATTCCTTGTAAAAAAAAAACGAAGAAAAACTAAAACAATGACACAAAATCATTTACACACATACATACGTACACATTAGCATATACATACAATTGACATTTATTTTCATTTCAAATATTTCGATTTGTTTTCGCAAAATTACGATTAGGTATTTATTTGATCAACCAAAACAGCTACAAATCAACATAACCCAAACACAACAAACATTTCACACAACGTTTTTTACCTATTGTATTTTTTCTAATTCTATGTAATTATTCTTTTCACTTTACTTTTTTCATAAACAAAACCAGAATACAAATGCTATTTGTAATTTTATCTCTTAGATAATTATTTCCTTTTTTGTCGAAATTATTAAAAAATGGTGTTAAAAGATAACGAAGAAGAGAAAACCTACAAAAAACAACTCATTAAGAAAATATTTGAAATAAACGAAAAAAAATATTTAAAAGTATAAGAAAATTGTGTTTTTTTACTGCAAATGCTGCACTACTAGGTGATTCTTTTGTATACAGTATCTGTAAAGTTCTCTAAGTATCCTAAGCTACAAATTTATAATCATCAGTGTATCTTGATTTTAGTTATCACTCAACCAACTAATTTGTCCTAAGGAATATATTCGTACAAACATTCTATTCGGCCGAATCCCAAGCCTTGCACAGAGTGGTTGTAGTCTGTACTCAATGGATTGTAACAATTGCCAAATCTGTACATATACAAACCGTCCTTATTTAAAACGGGTGTAGTTGGCAACACACATAAGACTTATCGATTACCACCAGTGTTGCCGTTTTGGGCGTTTCCGTCCAAATATGGGCGGAAGAAAGATAAATTTTGTGGTTTGGGCGGATTTTTTCCATATTGGGTACAAATTTATTTTTCATTGTTTATTTTTACGCAATTTAATTTTTTTATTGCTAACTGAATTTTATATTTTTTTATTGAGATGAATCGTTATTTATTTTATAGAGTTTTGTTAAGTTTTTTAATAATATATATAATACATTAGGCTAAAGTCGTGAAGGGCCGACCATGTGATACCCTACAACACTACAATATGTTAGAAGCCCCCTCATGTCCAAATCCATTTTGGAAGATTTCGCTTTTGAAATTATGTCACGGAGCATTGCCCAGATATTACCCTTAGCATTTTGACCAGGGACATTTTCCCAATATTTATGCACTCCGTCGAGCTGTTAGTTTTTGTGTTCCATTTTACGGCTAAATATATTCCAATGGTCATCCAAAATGCCAGAATTCTTCCCTGTGCTTACCTATTTTCTCAGGCGTGTCGATTGGCTTCAATTGTGTGATCAGGAATTTTTTTTTCTGGTTTTGGTTCATTTAAACCCCTAAATATTTTACGATCATCTCCAAATGCAAGAGGCCCCTCTGTGTCTCCAAATTTAGACTCATCTATATGATTTTCTTGTCTACGATATTTGGCTATATTCGTCAACGAAAGCAGTAAGTTCGGCCGGGCCGAACTTTGAATACCCTCCACCATTTGGAACGAATTAGAAAATATTCAAAAAAATAAAATCCATTGAAAATTCTATTAAAATCTTTAAAATACCTAATATCGGAAGGTGCCGATATATGGGGGCACCATATATATATGGACCTTTATAGATAATTCTCTGCCGAGGTATAAAGTACCCACAAGAAATTACTTGTGTGGATTTTCAGACAATTCCATTGAAAAATGTGGCTAACATCATCAAAATACCGAATATCGGGGGTACCGTTATATGGGGGCTATACGATATCGTGTACCGATATACCCCATCTTCGAACTTGACCTGCCTGCAGACAAAAGAGAGATCTGTGCAAAATTTTAGCTTCCTATCATAATTCGTTTAGACTGTAGCGTGATTACAACAGACGGACGGACGGGCAGACGGACGGACGGACAGGGCTAAATCGTCTTAGAATTTTACGCTGATCAACAATATATATACTTTGTTGGGTCTAAAATGATTATTTCGATGAGTTACAAACGGAATGACGAACTTAATATACCCTCCATACTTTTTTTGGTGGAGGGTATAAAAACCAGAAGTTCGCCTATTGTGTATCGCCTGTAAGTAATGTTGGTATTTTTTTTCACAAAAATAGTGGTCCATTATACCCGTTGTCCTAAGCTCTAACTTCATGCGAGATTTCGTGTCCTTAGGTTTATATTTGGGACCTTTATAACGGCTGCAAAATCAGGAACATTTTGAGTTGCTGGTCCATTTCAACCCTTAAATATATTGCGGACATCTTTGAAAACAATAGGCCTTGCCCTTCTGAGCCTAACCCTTGTGAAAAATTTCGTGAGGATCGAACGATAATTGCAATCTGTATATAAATAATAACCCTAACCTGTGTTGTATTATAAGTCAAATTGAAAAAATCGCATGCGATAAAAAATGAGAAAAAATAAAAAAATTTCACAAAATACTACAAAATCTATATGAACATTATTATTGGTATCTTTTTATGCGATTTTTTAGTATTTATACTTAATTGCCACAAGGGCAATTGACAACATTTGTCAAAATCGCTCCAGCCATTCTGAAGATATAGGCATTCTAGCTGACATCCCCTTCCTTTGTATATATACATTGTATATATTTCTCTATATATATCCGATATTTTACTATCGGCATCTACGTAACGGTCAGAATTGACCTGTTCGTCTATTTGTGATTTCGCCGGCAGTAAAAATATTCGCGGATTAATGGAAAAATTTACTTTTATTTATCGCAAATGCTATGGTCTACTAAATCACTAAATATTACCCGATGACCATTAAAATTGGAAGGCTTCTGCCCAGTCCAAAGCTCTAGCCCCATGCTAATTGTGACCTGTAGAGCAACTGCAAAATCAGGAAATTTTTCAGTTTTTGGTCCTAAATATTATGCGATCATCTCCAAAAGAAATAGGGTTCTATTCTGACCTTAACCCCAGCTACATTCTAAATTTCGTGAAGATCGGTCCATAATTGCGACCTGTAGAGTGATTACAAATTTACATGGACGGACGGACATACATAGCTATATCGACGCAGCTCGGCGAGATAGGAAGATCCGTATATACTTTCCTAAGTGGGAAACCAATATTTCGGGAAACCAACACATAGTGTTGTAGGGTATAAAAACCTGAATAATAATAATGACTTTAATGTATTTAATACATTGAATTCTTGTATTATGTTACTTTTTCAAATATATATTATAAAAATAAAAAAAAATTGAAGTAAAATAACATACAATTTTTATTTTCTCTAATGTATTTAATACATTGAATGTAATAAAACTTGAGTACCTTTTTTATGTATAGTGTAAAATTTTCAATAAAATTTACTTGAATACAAACTACATATAAATTATTCAACTTTTTACAGTTTGGGCGGATATGGTCGATTTTGGGCGGTTTTTAGAAAAAATTTGGGCTGAAATAAAGATTTCAAACGGCAACACTGATTACCACACTATGACAATACGGCGAATTTAATTTATTTGGAGATTGAGGCAATTTTGTAATGTCCCTGTAGGAAATGTCAATTGAATTATTATCGTCATGGTTTGCTTTGTCACCAGCACTACTGATCATGGCCTATTTAATAAGGCCATACAGAAGGCGAATTAGGGACTTAATCTTCTTTTGATATCAAACTTGTTCATTGGACATATACAAATCAGCGATGGGAACATGTTTCTATGCAATGAAATTTGACAAGGTACATTACAGAGAATGGGTATTCTTATTTGAAGTGGCTGTACCTTCTTAATTGTTGCCATGATTGCAAAATATGCATTTTGGTCAGAAAACAATTATTTATATTTTCAATCAAAAAGGTAGCATTACCGTGTAATCTTGTAAATACGCCTTGCTCTTGATCCCAAATGCATTTCGGAACAAATTCAATTGTTCAGTGACGTTACTTCAAGAAAATACCTGTAGTTTTGTTTTCCGTTGTATATCTAACAAAGAAAATCTAAATGTGGGGAATACATAAAGCACTTATTTGGCTACCTTAAGTCATCATCATTTTAAAAAAGCGGACCGACTATGTTTTCTGAAAGTTCGACGTTTTTTTAAATGAACATTTCACAATTTTCTATAAATACAAAATATAACAAAAAATTACTAAAAAAAATTGGGTCTTTTCAGAAATGTCGCCGTTTTCTTTTTCTTTATATCTCCATTTGAGGCGTCTTATCTGCTTGAGCCGCTTTGTCGTTGAAAAGCAGCTCTCAATGTTTTATTCTCTGTTTCATTAACATTTGATATAAATAAAAAGCAAGTAAAAAAGAAGCTAATTTCGGCCGGATCGAACTTTTAATACCCTCCTCCATTATGAAGGAACTTGAACTTGTCATAGGGTGTAGTAACCATTACCAACTTTAAATGCGAAATTTTAAACAATTCCGTTAAAAAATTTCGCTCAAATCATCAAAATAGGGAGTATTGGGGGTCTACCGTTGTATGGGGGCTACTCGATATTGTGGACCAATATAGAAAATTCTTTTCCAGGATGTAAAGTACTCAAAAGGAACTATTCGTGCGGATTTTCAGACCATTCCATTAAAAAAAAAATTGGATACAATCATAAAAATATCAAATATTGGGAGAAACCGTTATATAAAGAATATACGATAACGCAGACCGATATAGGCCATCTTCAAACTTGACCTGCCTCCAGAACAAGTTGGTCTAAAATTATTATTTCGATGAATTACGAACGGAATGGCGAACTTAATATTTAGATATTTCATAATTAGATATCACGAATCATGGTACAATGAAGAGAAGGTAGGCCAACTTTGAAAAAATTGCAAGTATAGAGGTCTACCTGTTTGGCTTGTAATGTCAGAATTAGTATCAAAACAATAAAAAATCAAACAACTTGTTGCATTTATTTTGAATAAATAATTGAAAACCGCGAAAACAGAATGAAAGGTCAACACTTCTTTTCAAAACCAGGTTCTATATATCTCTAAAGGATTATTTCGCTACAAAAACTCTAGATTTTTTCGATGCATACGATGAAATAAACATTTTGAAAACATCCGAAATTGAATGTTTTCTGAACAATTTTTTTGTTATTTAAAAGAAAACACATACATAAACAAATAAAGATGACATATTAAGCCAAGAAAATAAAAAAAATGAAATCATATGGTATCATAGCCCTACCTTGATATCATTGTACCATGTCACGAATCACCTGCCATGTGAACTTAGCATTATACATTCTTTCACTTCTGAAACCATGGCAGAAGAATACAGGTAAATGCATCAACGCTTGGGAGCATTGATATGTCAAAAAATTATATATGTTTTCTTATACGACGTCATTCGGAGGTTAATATAATTCGTGTTTTCAACAATTTTTACATATTAAAATAATTTTTCATTCAACATTTTCAATTCCAAAATTGGTTTGACTGGCTGTCTCGATGTGTCTACCTATATTCTTATACCATGTCTGAAACGATGAGTTAATACTTAAAACCACCGCAGCTTCTCTAAACGTTTTCAGGTAGTTGCTGTTTCAGTATACAATTTTTTATTTTCGAATATCGGACTCGAAATATTTGTAAAAGTCTGCAAAAGAATTTTGACATCCACCAGAAATGTGTTCTAGGGTCTCAGAAATTCTGGGCTCAAACTGATGCATTCTGGGTTCAAACTTGATGCATCGATAATGAACGCTGATATGCCAAAAATATTAAAAATATTTAAAATAAAAAACAGCAGAACTGAGCAAAAATTTCAAAATCTTGTTGGCAAAAATCAAATTAATACAGTTGATATATTTATATGCTCTGTTCCAGAACCTGCTACAATCTACTAGTTTTGTAAAAAAAGAAAATGTGGTAAATAAACAAATCAACCTTTTGCTTTTTGTATTAAAAAAAAGTTACAAAACTCTAGGGAACATAGCATTAATACGACTACCTAGTATTTATAGTTGTGTTCCAGAACCTACAAGTTAGTACTAATTAGTTAACTACAACGGGTTCCCGTACTCCAAAAACTAGCAAAACTTGCAGCTCTCTCGAAAAAAAATGGCGCTGAGTGGTGCACATTTCTGCTTGTTTTAGCTACATGAATTTGGCCGAGCAGAAATGTGCAAATTGTAAATTTGACATTTAATTGGCAGGGCTAACAAGGTTGAAAAATGTATTAATAAATTTCAATGTTCGCGCGTAACGACAAATGTAAAGAAAAAAGATAAACTTAAAAAATAAAGAATAACTAATATTTGTCGTGCAAAAACAAAACGAGAAAATATGAAGCAACTGATGTATTCACTTTTGGATGATTCCAGGAGTGAAGAGAACTGACTGAATGAGGAATCAAACGAAGAAAACGTATTGGAAAACAGTGCAAAATTAGTTAAAGGTAAATTGAAAAATTAAGCTTAAAACCAAAGACGTTTGCTTATTACTGCGAACATTTTCTTTTTATTTTTTAGGTTGGCTGTGTTCCCAACTTGTGGCATTAAGTCTTTTAGCAGACTTAACATTAATTTAACCGGTGCCTCCAACCATGTCAGCTTCTCCAGGTTGGGATTTGAGAAAACTCCACCTCTAAATACTCTTCAACGCATTCTGTAAAAACAAAACTTTCTAAATGAACATCATTCAATAATAATTATTAATTTTAACTTATTTTCAATACTCTTTTTTTTTTTTTTTTTTGGGTTTTAATTGATTTTTGGATAGGTACCCGTAGTACCTATGTACCAAGACTGGTTATTTTAGTTCGGTTAGTGAATATTGGATAGTGAATCACCAGAAAGGTTCACTTTGTGAATATATGTGTATTTGATTGCAATGTTGATTGATGATAGTGAGTTTTTACAATTCCAAATGAGCTGCATGAATGAAATTATAAAGTTCCGTGATGATACTTCTGGTGAGGTTTTTGAGAAGATCAGGTAAGTTGTTGAAGTTATTAAAAAAATTGAAGCCACTTCTCAAGTGGTCATATTTTTTGCATGTAAATATAGAATGGTTTTCGCTTTCAGGTACGCTGCAAAGTGAGCACAGATTGGTGTTTGTCACTTTTATTTGGTACAGGTATATTTTTGAGTATGTGTGACCAGACAGCAGGCGATTAATCAGTTTTATTTCTCCAGGTTCTAGGGACCATTCAGAATGCCAGTGTTTTTTTGGAGGTGAAGAAAAAAATTGCGAAAAGTAAGTGCCTTTCGAAATTGATAGAAGTCTGTATTTGCTAACCCATTCTTCCCATAGGGCTTCATAGATTGCAGAATAAGCGTCTTTTACAGCTAAGTGGGATTGGATAATGCACCCAACATCTGCAGCTTTTTTAGCGAAGAAATCAGCGCGCTCATTTGAGGAGATTCCTACGTGTGACGGAACCCACACAAATGTGAGTTGATTTATGTTTGATGAGTTGACTTTTTTAATAATATTATTGACTAAGTAGTTGTATGATGTGTTATTCTCTAACAGCAAACAAGCATTTTTGCTGTCAGTGAAGATTGCAGCTTTTTGTATACCGTCTTCTATAATGAGGTCAACAGCCTTGTTAATAGCGTTAAGTTCCCCCATCAGTGACGAACATTTTGCATTAATTTTAAAAAGGAAGTTTTCATTGGTTGATATATTGCACACTCCGCAGCCTGTTTTATTACCAATAACCGAGGCATCGGTTGACCATACAGATGTTCCATTCGATTTGAATTGATTAAGTTGCTGAAGATAGATACTATTGAAGAATTCCTTTCCTTGTGATTGTTTCGGTGCATTAAACATATTCATAAAAAAATATATTTTTTGCCCTGGGGGTTCGGATGGACATATTTTTGTATTATCGAATATGGTTTTAAATTTGTTGTATATCATGCCGAGACTTGTTTTGTTTGATGGGTGTGACGTGAGTTTTTGATAGGTACTCATTTGAAATACTTTAAATTTTAAAAGTTCTTTGGCAGCAAGGTATTGCGAACGAAATTCTGGAGGCAGAACAATTGCTAAAGCGTATATTACGTGAACAGGCGTCGAAGGCGTTAGCCCCAGGCTTTTCCTTAAAATTTTGTTTTGACATGTAGTCAGTTTTTTGTTAACATGATTGGGCATGTGCGCCATAGATGATATAGAATATTCCAATTTAGAGAACAGAAGTGATTTCGCCAAATTTATGGATATTTTGGGGTGAATTCCGCCTTTAAGGGAGTTTATCATTTTTAAACCATTTAAAGTTGTATTGCACGATTTGATTACATCCTCATAATGATCCTTAATAGTCAAACTATTTTTGATGTGCCTTCCTAGGAATTTTATCTTTTCTACTGCGTTGATTGATACACCATGAAGTGTAATTTTTGGTATTTTCCTGGCACCTTTAGCTACATACATGGCCACGGTTTTATCAGTGTTGAAAGAAAGATTTAGCGTTTTTAAAATGTCACAAAATTCATTCATTTTTGTCTGAAGGATCTCATTAGCAGTATCAAAATCTTTATGTGCTGACAATATTATAAAGTCATCCGCAAACTGGAATATTTTCGTGTGATGATTATTTATACCATGTAAGCCAAGTGTGTATATATTAAAAAGAGTGGGACTTAAACAGCTGCCTTGAGGAAGACCATTATAAATTTCCAGGCTTTCATTGCCCATAACTAAAATTCTATGTTTTAGAAAATTAATAATCCACTTGGAAATGTCTGTAGGACATGAAATCTCGTTTAGGATTCGAAAAAGCAATTCTATTTTGACACATTCATACGCCTTGTTAATATCTAATGATACAATGATGACTTTATCACCTTGCTCTTTTTGACAGTTAATTGTGTATAGTAAATCGTTTATGCACATAGAGGCAGAAAGGTTTTTCCTATATGCATATGTGTTTTGTGGATAAATATTGTTCTGATCCAAGAAATTCTGAAGTCTTTCCTTCACCATTAGGTTAATAATTTTCGCGAAAACCGATATTAAAGCAATTGGCCTGTAATTTGTATAGATATCCAAGTCTTTGTCTCTTTTCGGAATGGGAACAATTTTAATTTTCCTCCACTCCATCATGACATTGCACTCTTTCCATGCATTGTTCATGGCTTTCAGTAAATTTTGTTTTGCTGATTCTGACAAATTGTAACCAACCTGTCTATACCTGCTGCAGATGGTTTTTTCTTTTTGTTTAGAACATAGTTGAATTCGTCAGTGGAAAAGGCATCGGTGAAGTTGGAACTGGTAATCGGAATTAATACTGGAGAATTATTTGGGACTTGATCCCTTAGATGAATTAAAAATTGTTTGTTATTATCAGATGACCATTTATTTTGAAATATAGTTGTAGAAGAGTTTTTACATCCTCGAACAAGTTTGAATAGTGCTTTTGGATTTGGTTCTTTATTGAGATCATGGAGTCTTGTTTTGAAGGCTTTATTTTTGGCGAATTTCACTGCATTTTGAAAAGCTTTTTTTGCTTCAATTAAATTTGAAGCATTTACATTATTGTTGAACATATCATAAGTCTTTTGTGCAGCAAGTTGGAGTCTGTGTGTTTTTTCCACAATGGCATCCCACCACACTTTGGGAGACTTTTTAGTATTAATGGTGTATGTTGATTTTCTAATTTCATCATTGAAAGTGGAATGTATTTCATCAAAAGAGGGGGTAAAATTCGTTTTGTTGAGTGATTTCAATAGTTTATTTTTAGCTAAAAACTTTTGGTTTTTAATTTTACTGATGCCAATGATGCTAATGACTATGGGATAATGATGGCTTCCCCCAATAGTGCACGGTTGTACTTTCCATGTGGTGTCTAAAGCCGTATTCGTGAAAGAAAGGTCCAAAACAGAGCCAGTGGTATCACTTAGACGTTTTTTAAAAGTAAAGTGACCATTGTTAAGATGATAAAAGTTAGATGAATCGAAGAAACTTTTCACAATGTTACCTCGGTGTGAATTAAACGAGTCTCCATAAGATGTATGTCTTGCATTGAAATCACCACAAATTAATACATCGGTTCGTAATTCAAGAAATGATATCAGTCTTTCGAGCTCTTGTTTTATTTCGCAGGATTTAATGGAATGTGGAAAATATACTGATACTATCGTAAGATTGTTTGTGATATTTGTTGTTTGGCAAATAATTATGTCCAAATTTGTTTGGAATTTAATTTTTTTAAACTTGATGTTCTTTTTTAAGAGTATGGCAACGCCGCCATAATTGTCTTTTCTCTTTTTTGACACTATGTTATAATTATGTATATTTGTGTTATTTTGAGATTCATCTATGTTAAAAATTTCACTTAAGACACAGATGTCTATATTGAATTTGTTCAAATAAAATTCAAGATAATGCTTGTTCTTATTAAGACTTTGTATATTATGTTGTAAAATATTCATGGATCTATGTTTGTTTTAGTTTTTTGGGAAGAACTAGATGTTGGAAGTTGACTGTTTTCATATTGATTTACTATCTTTTTTGTATTTTTTTCAGTACGAGTTAACAATGTTTTCCTGAAGTTTTCTAGGATATCCAAGCCTTCCGCGCAATTCAATGAGGTGAGTAATTGAGACATTTGCTTTGTAAATACTGACATGGTTTTTTCCAGCTCCGAAACTTTGGAAAATGATGAATACTCATACACAGGTACTGAAGGCGTAATATTTATCGGACTAGCAACGGGATGATTCGACTTTATACGAGGAGCCGCTACTTTGCTGTATTTTATTTTCGTAATCCTTTTGTTGATTTCTTCATTAAAATTAATTTTTGGTTGATTGGTTGTTTTTCTAATTGGAGGAAAATTGGAATTGTAATTATTGTCTGCCAAAATATCATAATAATTTTGGGTTTCGGGATACTTTTGTATAACCTCTTTCCTGCTCAAATTGGAAAGAGTCATGATTGATTTTATGTTCCTTTCAGTTTTCCATCTTGGACATATTTTTTCATCCATAGCATTGTGATCATCTCTGTTGCATAGGATACATTTTGGTAAATTGCATTCTTCTTTGCATTTGGTGGTAGACAGGCATTCTTTACATTTTTGTTCCTTGCACTGATTTGGGCAGACTATCAATTTGCCGCAGTCAAGGCAACGTTTTGTAGATCTACAACGTACAGCGATGTGGCCAAGGCGTCCACAATTTTTACACAAACGTACTGGGGGAACATATAGGTCGGGTATGACTCTAGTACCACACATAAATATGTACTGAGGAACTCCATCGCATATAATTCCTACTTTGACCGTTTCAGTCTCTTCTATTAAATCATTTTCCACTTTTCTTGTGAATCGGTAAACTGATATCACATCAATGTCATTATTTTCTTCAATTGAATTTTTAATGGTTATACCATCAATTGATTTAGGAACATTTTTAATAATATAAAATTTTTGTATAAATCGCTCTGGGATTTCAGCTTTTAGACCTATTTCTTCTAGTCTTTTGTTTTGTACAAAAGAATTTGCCAAGCCGCAGTTATTAAAAGTAAGGCGGAAGGTGTTGTAGCCAACGTTTTTGCAAACATATGTAGTGGGCATTTGAATCTTCTGAAAAAGGGCATATAGGTGTAATTCACAGTTTTTTCTTCTGGAACTTATGGGTGTTTCCGAAGTAACCATAACATAAAATGGCCCTGGGTGGTGTTGTGGATAAAAAGTGTTGGTTTTCATGGCGTTATAGTTGGAATCGAATTTTTGTGTAGATTCAGACTCATTGGATGAAGCCTGTGACATATTTGTGTTGTTAATAGGTTCTCCTTCATTATTTATAAATTTTTTGTTTAAATTTGAGATCATATTTGCGCGACGTTTATTGGGGTCCCAGAGTGGTTTCGGCTGGGGTGGCGGATCCCCATCCATTTTGAAAAATTTTTTAATGGAAGACACAAAAAAAAAAAGAAATAAAAATGTCGTTAAGCAAAAGGAATGTATGTGTGTATGTTGTTTTTGTTTGTTTATGTGTTGTTTTTGCAACGCAAAGCGAAACGGAGTTATAAGCGCAGTCTAGCATCAACAATTGTTGAGTAGCGACTGATACTCTTTTTTTTAAAAAATTTTGGCGTCCATTTCAGTAAGGTTTCACCAGTCCGATTTAGACTGTTTTCTTTTGGAATTTTGAATGTTGACATTTTATCGCATTTCTGCTAATTTTCCGTTCCCTTATTTTTTGAGCACACCTAAATGAGAATGGCATTTTGTACTGTTCTCTCTTCTGCTAGTTTTACTACTAAAAAACTACTGGAACACAACTTATATTTGCCTTTACAAGTGAATTATGTGAACTATTGTATATGTGGTTGCAAAGAAAAAAAAAACGGTAGTTCCGCGCTCTTTAGTGAAGATGTTCAATTTTCCTCACGTCTCATTCGTAAACAAAAGAGTACCCCGAGTCTTTGCTTTCTGTTTATTTTTTATCGAGTATTCCTTTGTGGCCTTCATATTCGTTTCGTTGGGACGTTTTTCGTTTTTGTTTACCACGCTCGCAACGAACAACCAACCAAACAAACGAAAGCGCGGTTCCTGCCTGTTCCTAATTCCAAGCAATCAATACCTCTGGTTCTAAGATGGACAACAAATTGACCCGCTATGAGAAGATTGCCTTCTTGGGTGAAGGTCAGGTAAGTGATATGCAAAGGCTTCAATTCTAAACACAAAACTTCGATGATGGAAAACATATTTCTTTGTTTATAGTTCGCCACAGTCTATAAAGCTCGCGATGTGCTGACAGAACAAATTGTGGCTGTGAAGAAGATCAAAATCGGAAGCAGAGAAGAAGCCCAGGATGGCATAAATCGCACAGCCTTGAGAGAAATCAAGTTACTGCACGAGTTACAACATGAAAATTGCATTGGGTTGCTGGATGTTTTTGGTCACAAATCAAACGTGTCATTGGTATTTGACTTCATGGACACAGACTTGGAAATCATCATCAAAGATCCCAAAATTATTCTAACCCAAGCTGACATAAAAGCATATATGGTGATGACACTTAAGGGCCTGGAATATCTGCACATGAATTGGATTTTACATCGAGATTTAAAACCAAATAACTTGTTGGTGAACTCTGAGGGCATTTTGAAAATTGGTGATTTTGGTTTGGCGAAATTTTTCGGTTCCCCTTCACGAATTTACACACATCAGGTTGTGACACGTTGGTATCGTGCCCCTGAACTGCTGTTTGGTGCTCGGCAATATGGTACCGGCATTGATATTTGGGCGGTGGGTTGTATTCTGGCTGAACTACTGCTGAGAGTACCATTTTTGGCTGGTGACTCGGATCTTAATCAATTGACCAAAATATTCCAGGCTTTGGGTACACCCTCTGAAGAAACATGGCCAAATATAACAAAATTACCCGATTATATGCAATTTGTTCATTTTCCTGGTGCACCACTGTCAGAATATTTCACAGCTGCCCCCGATGATCTAATACACTTGGCGGAAAAGTTGTTGGCTTTGGATCCGCAGAAGCGTTGTAACTGTACGGAGGCACTGGAAATGCCATATTTTAGAAATAAACCGGCACCCACACTGGGTCATAAACTACCCTTACCAAGTTCGAATAAACAGAATGCCGATGAAAAACCAAATTTGAAAAGAAAAATTATGGATGCCATGGAGGGTGTTGGTAATCCCAAGAAACTTATATTCTAATGAGTTAATGTATTCGAATCAGTGTTGATTCTTTATTGCACTTACAGTTAAATAATTTCTTTAAGAATGTTGTCATTCCTCCAACGAATTAAAAATATCGTTTTTGTTTTTTTTTAAATACCATTTTGTTTTGATAAATAAATAAAAATATGAAAAAAATATATAGATTTAAATATTTCACCATGATTTAGAATGAAATATTCAAAAAAAGTAGCTTGCTACCATGGTACAATGAAGAGAAGGTAGGTCAACTCTGAAAAAATTGCAAGTATAGAGGTCTACCTGTTTGGCTTGTAATGTCAGAATTAGTTAGTATCAAAACAATAAAAAATCAAACAACTTGTTGCATTTATTTGGAATAAATAATTGAAAACCGCGATAACTGAATGAAAGGTCAACACTTCTTTTCAAAATCATGTTCTATATATCTCTTATGGTTTATTTCGCGACAAAAACTGAAGACTTTGTCGATGCATACGTTGCAATAAGCATTGTGAAAACACCAGAATTTGAACATTTTCTGAACAATTTTTTTATTATTGAAAAGAATACGCACACATAAACAAATGAAGTTGACATATTAAGCCAGAAAAATAAAAAAATTGAAATCATATGGTAGTTCTGCCCTACCTTGAATTCATTGTACCATGCTTGCTACTCCGATGCGCAAAATTTCAATCTTCAAAATTAACCTAAGTTTGACAAAAATGTACATGGTTCTAAAACTGAAATTAAATTAGCCACTGCGAAAAAAAAACACTGTTGAATCGGAATTGTGTATATTCTAACGGTCATTTATGTAAGCAGATACCTAAAATCATGGTACAATGAAGAGAAGGTAGGTCAACTTTGAAAAAATTGCAAGTATAGAGGTCTACCTGTTTGGCTTGTAATGTCAGAATTAGTTAGTATCAAAACAATAAAAAATCAAACAACTTGTTGCATTTATTTGGAATAAATAATTGAAAACCGCGATAACTGAATGAAAGGTCAACACTTCTTTTCAAAATCATGTTCTATATATCTCTTATGGTTTATTTCGCGACAAAAACTGAAGACTTTGTCGATGCATACGTTGCAATAAGCATTGTGAAAACACCAGAATTTGAACATTTTCTGAACAATTTTTTTATTATTGAAAAGAATACGCACACATAAACAAATGAAGTTGACATATTAAGCCAGAAAAATAAAAAAATTGAAATCATATGGTAGTTCTGCCCTACCTTGAATTCATTGTACCATGCCTAAAATTATGTTTTCAAAATTCAATAACTGTATTTTATATAAAACCGAGTCAATGAAACGAATTTTGCTAAATCGATTGGAAAAGGTTTTCATCACATACCTCGTCAAATACAAAAACTGTTTTTTTTAATTTCTACAGTTTGTGGTCAAGTACAGTTCATTTATTATCTCATAAATGTAGATCATGTTTGGAAATCGTTTAATTGTGGAAAAGTTAATCAAATCGGTTAATGATTTTAACTATTTTAATGTAGGTGCGAGATATGGGCAATCTAAAAAAAAAAAGATTTAACGTGTTCAAATTTCGACCAAATTATTTAATTTATTTATATAAATAGACCCAATCCTGCGACCATAGGCTGTTTTTATACCCTCCACCATAGTATGGAGGGAATATTAAGTATGTTATTCCTTTTGTAACACCTCGAAATATACATTTTAGACGCCACAAAGTATATATAATCTTGATCAGCATAAAATGCCGATTGAACAATAACCGTCCGTCTGTGGAAGTTGCTCTAATTTTCGAATAAATTGAAATATGTTGATAAAATTTTACACAAATGTGTGTTTCGTCTGCGGGTCTTTTGATGTTGAAAATGGGCACCATATAACTGTACCTCCCTATATTCGGTATTTTGCCGATTTTATCGCCATTATTCATCGGAATTGTTTCAAATTTCGTATTTAAAGTTCCTAATGGGTCCTACAACCTCTGACAGAAAATTGTCTATGCAGGTCCAGGTCTTCGTGTAGCCCCCATATATTGGTACATCCCTATATTCGGTATTTTGATGATTTCAGCGACATTATCAACCGGAATTGTTTCAAAATTCGTATTTGAAGTTCCTAATAGGTATTACAGTATATTACAGAAAATTGTCTATTCAAGACCAGGGCCTTGGTATGGCCCCCTCTGTACTTTGGTTATTTTAGATACATTATTCTCCGCAATTGTTTCAGTTTTTGTATTTGCATTTCTTAATGCGTACTACAGCCTGTTACAGAAAATTGCCTATGCAGATCCATATCCTCGTATAGACCCCAAAATATTGGTAACTCCCTATACTCGATATTTTTAAAATTTCAACAGAATTTTTAAATGATTCTATTTTTAAATGTACAAATTCGTTCCAAGTTGTTCGGTCCAGGCAGAACATACTACTTTTTAACTTTTTTAACATAATATAGACTTATGTAGAACCAAAAACAACCTTTTATTTTTTAATGATTTCAGAAATCTTTGACTCCTTGAAGTGGACTAAAAATCCCATCACTCTACTTTGCATTTTGTTTAGAACTTTTTGTCTTTTGATATGATTTATAAATGATTTAAAAATACAATACAACCAACCAAAATGAGATTTTTTAGCAAAATGCTCTAAAAATATCTAAAAATTTGCAATTTATAAGATCCATCATCTCTTAAATAAAACACACTTTGCAACTTTTATATTTTGATATATCATTTTATTACCGTTTAGTTGTTGTTGTCGTATTGATAATTCAACTTAAAACTTAAATCACATATTTTTTCACGTATAACGTCGATTTTAATACAATAATAAGGTAAGAATAAAAAATAATAGTTATAATAAATAAACACCAAAAATATAATTCATTCCTTGTCCATTCCGTCCACTGATTTTAACCTAACCTAAAATATATATAACTGAGATTGAATTCATATATAAAAATTCTACATTACTATGCGTACATAAATTAGTTGTAAGTTAGAAATAGAAACGAATGGTAAACCCAAATTAAGTTTAAAGAAAAATGGAAAAAAATAGCAAATAAATTAAAATAACTATGACAAAATAAACTATAGACTTATGCATAAAAAACACAGCAAATTCCCCTAAGTGCGTTATACTATGACGGTTTTTTGTTGCTTCTTCTTTTAAAGGGAAATCATAACACAGTGCTATAGAATATTAAATTACAATGTTTGTATTATTAAATATATTAGCAATATAATCTTTAAAGATGTATAGTTTTCAGTTAATTTCAACACAGGAGATATTCTTTCACATTTGAAAGTGCGGAAATAGAGAAATTTCACATCCTCAAATAAAAAATGAAATTCCATCGAAAATTAGTTTTTTACATCTCGTTTAAATTATATTCAATAATCTATAGCTCTGTGTTATGACAGCACATTGTAAGTAACCATTTCAAAAAAAACTTATAATCCTGAATATATTCGTCAAAGTCCTGCTAGTAAACAACTAAATAACATGCTATATATGTATGTATGTATTTAAGTGAGAGTGTATTTTTGTCTTCTATTAAATATATGTAGGTATATAAATGTATGTAAGTATGTGTAAAACAACCAAAAGAAAATTTTGTGTTTTTTAACTTTTGACATAGAACTGAGTTTAATAGCCAACAATGTTGTTTTTTTCCATCAGGTGTTTGTTTGAAAGAATATAAATATATAGAAGAGGTTTTGTGTTTTGTTTTTTCTTTTTGGTAATGTTTGTCACAATTTACAAATGGAGGCATGTCGGTCGGTATGTATGAATGTACGTACTTAGTATGAATAGATCTTTTTTTAACGATTTGTTTTATCGAATACCCTAAAAATAGTGTTTAGAAATAGTTTTAGTCGTAGCAGCAGATCATCATCTCTGGTATTTTTTTTAATATTAAAGCTAATGTGTGTTTTGTTGGTTTTTTTGATTTTTTGAAAAATGTTTTTTGTTTTCTAATCAATTCGTGTATATATCAAAAAAAAGTTGATATATATTTACATAGTATCTTTTTTTCTGTTTGACCTTATATTAGAATTATAAATTAAATTAAAAAATCGTTAAGTCTAAATAGTTGTTGTAGTTGTTTTCAATATTCCTACGTGTTTCTTTTCCAACAATGAAAAATAATTGAAGATTTGGTTTATGTTCGGCTATCTGCTTGGGCATTTGTGATTTCCGTTTGAGTTTCTTGATGATTTTGTTTTTTAGAGATTTATCGTATCTAAATCTTGGCAAGGAGCACGTGGACTTATGCCATCGTTGCTATGGTCTTGATTGGTTAAGGCATCATTGAGTGCTGTAGCCGTTGTTGGATCTACTATATCTACATCTGCAGCATTTTTATTGTTATCACGCACACTGTTATTGTTGTTAGTCTTGGCATCTTGGTGGGCAGCACCGGAACTTTGCACCTTTTTGCTACCCAAACCTAGTGGGAAAGCAAACTCTTGCGGCAATTTTCGCATAATTTTACCCGAAGTAATAAGACGACCAAAGCCCTCCTGCAAAATGTTAAAAAATATAATATATTTAATTAGTGTTTAAGTTGAAAATTTATTTTTTAGCATTACCTGGTGGGCAAAAGCGTAACCTGAACGTAGCGACCGCCTTGATCTTCGTGAAGACGGGGCTCTTGTAACACTGCTGGTGTGTCGTGATTTGAGGCTTGCTTGACGTCTCTTCATGCGTATCTGCAAGAAATTTTGAATATAATTTTAGTATTTTTATTATATTTAGAAATAAGTTCCAATGGGTGTATTATTTTACAATTTCTTAAAATGGTTTTATTTAATGGATTCAAAATTGCGTACAGTCCATCGATTCCCCAAGACAAAAAGTTACATAATTCCCACCACAAATGAAGTATATAGAGTTCATCCAAAGTAGCAAAAATACTTGAATTCTACAACGGATTCTATAAAGGAGATTAAAAATAGGCGACAAGTCATGACCAAAATGAATATTGCCTTTATTGCCAATTACCGAAACCGTTCCACTACACCGAGGAAAGGTATTCAATAATACCAATAAGGTATAAGGAATATCGCCTATCTATGATTATCGGGAGGTTTTGGAAATCGGAATATGATTGCAAGCCCCTTGCTTGGAGGGTCAATATGTTTGAAAATTTGTAACTTGTATACAATACAAAAAAATTGGATCCTGCAATTTTCGAAATTTAATTTAAATTCAAAGGCAAAATACATAGAGTGTTGGGCTACACTCTATGTATTTTGCCTTTGAATTTAAATTAGTTTGAAAAAGTTTTCTTTCAAATTTGCCTTCAAGTTCTACAATTATTATACAATTATTAATTATTATTAAAATGGGTCATGTAGCCCCTATATAATGGTATCTCCCTATTTTCGGTATTTTGGTGATTAAAGCGATATTATTCACCGGAAATGTTTCAAATTTGGTATTTGAATTTCGTGATGGATACTAAAGCCCAAGACAGAAAATTGTCTGTGACATTATTCACCAGAACTGTTTTAAATTTCGTATTTAAAGTTCGGAATCATTACTACAGCCTATGACAAAAATTACTTATGCAGCACCACGTCTTTGTAAAGCTTCATAAGGTTTTCATTTGAGCGGTACTTTTCGGCTGATTTGGAAGGTAAAAATAGCTGCCTTTTTACTTGTTTTTCTCCTAAAAATTCTGGAAAATTTAAAAAATAGAAGATGAAGCCTATCTATTAGTCCAATTTGTATGTTTGCATTCTTTACTTTCTGAAAATCTAGAATTTGAATCCCTAATAAAATATAGCAATGCACCCGCTTAGATCTATTACGTTGGACAACATTTTCCTTTCCTTTAAAAATCATATAAACAACTTCATAAACTTACCATATCGGCTAGGCTTGGTTGTACGTCTATTAAATAGAATTTGTACGCTAATACTGGTGTCATTATCAGCACCACTGTTATAAACATGGTGGCCCAAAATGTTAAATCGCCCATGGCCATGGTAAGTGAGCCCACATAGGGGCCACCAATCACATAATTGTAAAAGTAATCGAGCACAAAGTACCAAATCAAACTACCCCATATGGTTATGTGGTTGGCTATTGTCCAGTACGATGTATATAAGGCTATCTGCAAAACAAGAAACAAAAAATATTAATTTAATGTAACAAATGAGTAAAGTATATTACAATTTTAAGTACATACCTGTGCTGTATTATCAATAATTAAAATAGTGGCTACAACCGCTCCCAGAGTCATGTGATCACTTAAAATTAAACCATTTGGCGAAACGCCTTTGTGATAAGTACCTGTAAGAGATCAAAGTAAGTTTCAATCAACGAATGTACTCAAACAATGAATGAAAAAGGCTTCGAAAGCAATTGTAATCAACGTATTGTAAATTTCAATATTAAAATTGGCATGCTCTCAGTAATTGAGAAGTAGGATTAGAAACAACTTCCAAAAACTTGCAAAATTTGGCGTAAAGTCAAAGAGCTTTTAAGAAAAAGTATCATTTAACTAACTTCTTCTCTTTAAATTCGCTTCTTTTCACGGAAAACTTTTCAAGTCTGACAATTAAATAAAATAATTATGATACTTAGATTACAATTGCCTTCGATTCGACGACATGCAATCCCCTCACTTACCATAGGGTATTAAAAATAATATTAAAGAACTAAAGGCACCATGTAAAACACTATACACAAATTCTTTGGTATTAAACAATTGACTTCTTAGGCCCGGGGTATACAATTTGGGATATTCCAGACTGTGTTTATCAGACACATCCTGTTCGAATACGCCCAGCGCCAGTACCGGCAGAGATGTATAAAATAGATTATACACCGATATAAACATGGGATCGAAAACAGTCTACAAAAAAATAGAATTTATTATTAATTTTGCTTAATATTTCAACATCAGTGTTACTTACCTGTGCACTGAAGCCACAAAAAAATGAATACCAACAATGGCAAAGGGTAAATGCAAAGTTTTTATAAAAGAAATAACGCAAGAATTTGCACATGCGATAATAGGACCAACGTCCATGCACCAATAAAAGTCTTTGTAAGTAACGAAATTGGGCAATTGAATAATCGCTTGCCAATACAGCCTGTAAACCCTCTTGTCCAGATATACCAACACCAATGTGGGCGGCTGAAATGAGAGGAGAAATTCAAAAAAGTCGTCATTAAAATAGAAATTAGCAACTTTTAAATTAGAATCAAAATCAATATCTGCTTTTTGGGGTTCTTCTTCTTAAAAATCATTCATTCATAATTTGGAATAGAGATGTGCTAATAAATTTTGCGATTTCATTCTAAAAAGAACAAAGAACCTTATCTCAAAATTCATAAAAACAAGTAAAATAGTATCAGTAGTAATCAAGTATGATTATTAAAACTGTTGACCCTTTATGAGGGAGGTTTCGAAGCAGTTGGCCAATATTGACCAATTCGTATCCAACCTAATACTGATAAAAATATTACAACGTTACAGATTTGGACTATATCGACTACTTCCTTCACTTTATATGAGACTAGCTGTACCCGGTGCGCTTCGCTACCCCTTTTGATTTTATATGCATTCAAATTTTTATTTACGAATATATGTTGGTTAAAAAAAACAAATTTAAAAATTAAAAAAAAATTATTGCACGACTTCAAGCGTAAATAACCAAAACCATTAGAAAAGCAGTAACATGACATACATACACGAAATGTTTGTCCTTCGGATTTATTTATTTCATAGCAAATACCAAGCGTGCAGTAAACTGCAATCTTTTGAAGTTGAGTGGCATTTCTATTGCAATTAGTGAATTCGAGATAGCAACATACTTCGCCGTAATAAGTGTATTTCAAATCAATTGATGTGTTGTTTTTTAGTGTTAGCCTAAGGCGTTGTGGGTCAATGGTTCTTATTAAAATCATATCCCAATCTGATCCGATTTAAATATAATTTTAAAAAATTACTTTTACACCAAATTCCGCCACACCTTTCATATTTCATTGAAATTGGTGCGTCAAATATGTGAAGTCGGCCGATAATATATATGGGAGCTATATCCAAATCTTAACTAATTTTACACATACATTTATTATTGTAACCAAATTCCGCCACACATTCTGAACTTCATTGGTATCGGTCATATATATCATGTGTGGTGATTTCAATATAATTTGGCAATTTTTTCTGGTGCCAGATTTTGTCTCTCTCGCTTTGGGTGCATCAAATATGTGAAATCGGCTGAGTATATATATGGGAGCTATAATCAAATCTGAGCGTATTTGAATATAATTTGTCAAATTTATTTTTGTACCAAATTTAGCCACTCATGCCGAATTTCATTGGAATCGGAAATACGTATCGTGTTTGGTGCATCAAATATGTGAAATCGGCGGAAAATATATATGGGAGCTGTATCCAAATCTTAACCGATTTTAATATAATTTGACTAATTTATTTTCTAATCAAAATCCCGTTACATATTCCAAATTTCTTTGGAATCGAACATACATATCGTGCATAAAATACATGAAATCGGTCGAATATATATATATATATATATATATATGAGAGCTATATCCAAATCTGAACCGATTTTCATATAATTTGACAAATGTATATTTGTTTTAATTTCCGCTACACATTCCAAATTTCATTGAAATTAGAGATACATAGCGTGTTTGGTGCATCAAATACATGAAATCGGTCGAAAATATATATGGGAGCTATATCCAAATCTGAACCGATTTCAATTTAGTTTGACAAACTCATTTTGGTTCCCAATTCCGTTACTTATTTTAAATTTCATTACAATTGGAAATACATGTCGTGTTTGGTCCACCAAATACATGAAATCGGCCGAAAATGTATATGGGAGCTATATCCAAATCTGAACCGATTTCAATATAATTTGGGAAATCAATTTTTTAGATAAAATCTATCACACGTTTCAAATTTCATTGAAATTGGGGATACATAGCGTGTTTGGTGCATCAAATGCTTGAAATCGGCCGAAAATATATATGGGAGCTATATCCAAATCTGAACCGATTTCAATATAATTTGACAAATTTATTTTCGGATTAAATCCCGTCACACATTCCAAATTTCATTGGAATCGAACATTGTGTTTGAGGCATCAAATGAACGAAATCGGTCGAAAATATATATGGGAGCTATATTCAAATCTGAACCGATTACAATATAATTTGGCAAACTTATTTTTGTTCCAAATTCCGTTACGTATTCCAAATTTAGAGACTGTATCTTCAACCAATCAATAGATATGTGCATATAAAATCTAAATTTTTGGGAGGTACCTCCGATTCTGGTGCTATATCTCCAGTTCCAAGTGGAAATTCAAAAATGTATATAGCCTATGTTACTTTCAGGCGATGTTGCCGTATATATGGAAATTTTCAGGAAAATCTATTCAGCGGTTTTCGAGTCCATAAATTACAAACAAACAAACAAACATACAAACATTTTCCTCTTTTATAGATATAGAAGAAGAAGATATATGTGGACATTTTTAGAAAGTGTGAAAATGTGCACGAGGTACCAGACATAGCGAACCGATTATTTCATTTTCATGCTTCATCTAATACAGATAAAAACATTGGTATGTGCAAGCCATTAATTCTGATAAATTACATTTTGTTTACGTTTTGTTTTTCAAAATCTTTAACCTTATGTGGGGGCGGTACCAGAAGAAATGGTCAGATCTCTACCATTCTTAGAACACATCTTTTGTTGATGTAAATATTGAGATGTACCAAGCCTGAATGGAATCGGATGTTAATTTATCATTTTATGAGCTACTAATACTTAAAACATTTGATCCTTTGTGGGGGAGGTACCAGAAGCCGTGAAACGATATATTCCATCTTCACCTTGGGTTAATAAAAATATTGTGATGTGTGTAATTTGAATAAAATCGGATGCTTATTTCGGATTTTTTGATCGTTTTGGTTATTCAAAACTTTGACCTTTTGTGGGGCAGGTACCAGAAGGAATTGTCGAATCTCTACCATCTTCATAACAGATCTTGTGTTGATGAAAATATTGAGACGTGCCAAGTCTGAATGGAATCGAATGTTAATTTCGTGTTTTATGAATATTCAAACTTTTGACCGTTCGTGGGGGAAGGTACCAGAAGTAGTGGACCGATATATCCCATCTACAGACCTTTGGTTAATAATGTGATGTGTGTTATTTGAAGAGAAGCGGATGTTTATTTCGGATTTTATGATCGTTGTGGTTATTCAAAACTTTTATCCTTTGTGTAGGAGGTACCACAAGGAATGGTCCGATCTCTACCATCTTTATAACAGATCTTGTGTTGATGGAAATATTGTGATGTACCAACTCTGAATGGAATCGGGTGTTAATTTTATGAGCTTCATGAATATTCAAAATGTTGACCCTTTGTGAGTGTGGTACTAAAAGGATTGGAATGATATATTCCATCTTCACACCAGACCATGTGCTAATAAAAAATATTGTGAAAGATGATGAAGTATAAAATATCATTTTCAGATCTTTAATCTCCCCTGACGTCAATTCGGGAAACCTCAAATCTAAATGTTAGAACTGCCAAATTTGTTTTACCATCGACTAATAGAGATAAGTCGGTATTGGTAAATTTAGAACATTGGGAAGAAAGTTTCATATATGAGTCATTCTATACTTGACATTTTCTTACCTTTAATCATTGAGACATCGTTGGCACCATCACCTATTGCTAAGGTAACTGCATTCTTGGCACGTTTTATTAATTCCACCACCAATGCCTTTTGCAAAGGTGTGACTCGGCAGCATATAACAGCCTTGCACTGGGAGGCAATATCGAGAAATCTAAATGGATAATACAATTTAGATTTTTCCACAAAATTGAAATTATTTGTATGTCCTTACCTTGATTCCAATTCTGGCGATAGGCAATGGACCAAAGAATGGCCATTTATGACAATTGCAAAGCCAGTGTTTTCCTCCACAATTTCATCATCCCTTAGCGCATTTCGTGCTGCACTGCCACCTTTTTCCAATGTGTCATACAATTCATTTGTTTCAGCACTATATGAATAAAGAAAAGTCGAATATTAGAATGTTATTTTCAAAATTCAAGAAATAAATTAACAACAACACACAAAAATAAGTGTTAATATTTTTTTGAGGAATGTGTTACAAAAGCATTTATGGTTGGAAAGGATAGAATAGAATTTTGAGCCTACGGAATAAGCCAAACATTTAAACTACATAGTTTTAGAACATATCAGTTGTTAATTTAATTTTGTAAGTTTTACTAAAATGCCAAAGGAATGATAAATTTATTTACAATTTTTATGGGCGAACAATGCATGTATGTTGTTCCTTTTTTTGTAACTATGAAAAATAATTAAATAGGCGTTTTTTATGAGTGTGATTGGTACAATAAAATTATAACATTAACAACAAGAACAATAACAACAACACAAACTTATATATTTAATAATTATTGTATAAATATTACGTTACGGGCGAAACAAGGTACCAATAGAGGGGGAAATCATCCTTTGTACGTTTTTCAAAAAGAATCTCAACGAATAAAATTAATATTTCAAATTTTAATGGGAAAAGATTTACAGTATTCAAGATAAACTAAGCTAGATATAAATTTCTTAATAAAATAACAAATCTAGCAAAAAAGTTTATATAAAAAAGAAAAAAAAGTTAAAAATAAAAAAACTACGTTTTCATTTGTTTGCTATCAAGAAAATTCAAATAAAAATTCTAACAAACTTCTTTCTTGAAAAATGTTCAGTAGAATGTAGAAAATAATTTTTAGAAAGAATTCTAACAATTTTTAATAATGGCATAGAAGAAACAATTCGATTAGGACATAGATAATAGCCAAATTGGCTTAAAATGTGGTTAAATTCTTATGAATACAAGACTTAAATTAGAAATTGGGCCTTTTTAGCAAAACAGATTCTACACATTGAGAACACGCTATTGGAAATTCTCAATATCGTTTCAGACGCATGTCAAAGAGACCTATCTTCGAATCATTTATTATCGATTGAGAAATCTTATTACTACGTTACATTCGTAATTATTATTGGTCAAAACGAGGATATATGTTGAAATTTCCTTTTCCGGGTTAAGTCAAAACTTTTGTTTTTCTTTTACTAGAAAGTGAATCACTTTCAGATCGCATTTATTATCCGATTGAGATGAAATTTTCCAAACAATATTTGTTTGGCCCAAGAACAAACCCTTTTAAAATAGGTGATAATCGGATAAGAGCTATAATTCCCATACATATCTTCAACTGATTTCGTGTTAATTGTGCACCAAATGACCAATATCAATCCAAAAGTCCTGAATTTTGGCACATCCGACCGAATTCAGTCTTGACATCGAATTCGGAGAAAATCGGTTCAGATATAGCTCTAGCTTCCATATATAGGTTTCATCCGATTTGGTGTTTAAGTCCCCCACATTCGTAATATGCAACCCACAATAATGATGTTTGGTATCAGATATCAAATTCAGCCTAGAAATACCTCTACCAAATTTGATCAAGATCGGTTCAGATTTGGATATAGCTCCCATATATATCTTCAACTGATTTCGGGTTAATTATGTACCAAATGGCCAATATCAGTCCAAATGACCTGAAAATTTGGCACATCCGACCAAATTCAGTCTAGAAGCAATTACGTCAAATTTGGTGAAAATCGGTTAAGATATAGCTATGGCTCCCATATATATGTTTCATCCGATTTCTTGTTTAAGTCCCTCACATTTGTAATATGTATTCGAAAATTATTACCAGATATCTTATAGAGCTCGGAAATACATTTGCCAAATTTTATCGAGATCGAATAAAAATTGAATATTTCTCTCATATATATATGCTTAATCCGATTTCAGGTTTATTGTGCCTAATAATAATATCATTTCGAATAGAGTAAATTTCGGGACGTATGTTTCCATTTTGTGGACGATACATATTTTTAATATAATCCTTCTCGAAGTGATACCATGCACTCTATGTATAGCAATGTCATTTGGTATAAAATAATTGGATATGCCTGATATATATGCGTTCCCTCTGGAACCAAGTAGTAACTCGTCTTATGCCAAAGGATGATACTTCAAATAAATTCTTTTTCTTGGGAGCTCTACTAATTATGCGTAGTAGTGTAGGGTATCTATAGTCAGCCCCGTCCGACTTTTGACTTTTCCTTACTGGTTTTTGTTTAAAATTGCTGATACATTCGGTGTTAGACAAAAATTCTTAAACGTAAATGTAAAATACAATACACATTTTGTAACGAATGACTTTTAGATTAATTTTTTTTTAGTTTTCTTCGCAGTTAATGACTTTGTTTACAGCTGATATTATCTATTTTTCATTCAGAATGATTAGAAAATATTTTTCATTTATTTTTTATTTATATTCAATTAACACAGTTACCTAGCCCATAGGGCCATGAACGGTTCCAAGAACTTCTATACATGATTACTCTAAAAAAAGTAAAACCGAACTAATATATGTACCCTCAAATCTATGGCGGATGGTAAAACCACAAAAGTTATTCGCATAGAATAAATACGAATTTCATATTGGAGTCATTTTCAGAAAAAAAAATGGTTCTGGATTTGTCCAACGCCGGCTTCGAAAGCCCGTTTTTACTTGCGACAAATCGATTTGGTAAAGTCAAGCTTCATAAACATAAACAAATCCAACTCCTATTTTTTGCAGATATTTAAGGCTTATAACAAATTTATGGTTTTCAGCTCCCTAATTTAGAACCCAAAAACTGCTTAATCTTTTCAATTTGTATGTCACTATCAATTGTTTTGAATTCCTTCCAAGTGTATAAAATTTCACAAAATCAAAAAATACAAAAAAACATAAACATTTGTTAGATACTTTAACAAAAATATTGAAAACAAAGTCCAAAAAAAAAAAAAAAAAACACAAGGATAAAAGTGAAATAAAACTTAAGGACTACTTTAAAAAGGTGTTTGTGTCTTCAAAATCAAAAAAGTACCAAAAACAATAAAAAAAAAACTTTCCCAAAAAATAATAATTTTTAAAACTGAAAACTAAACAAAAAATATTTCGAATCTATTTGGAATAGAAGTTAAATCGAATTTCTTCTTTTTTTCGTAAAAGAAACGAGAGGAGGAATTAGAAGATGATGATATGTTTTCCCTCTACCTGTCCGGTTCGCCCTTGTTACGCTTATTATTGTCTTCATCATCCCACCTAAAGGTGACGACTGATATTGCCGGCGGCGGTGGTGGTGAGATCTGGGACATTTTCAGAGCTGCTGCAGTACTGCGATCATTGTGATCGTGGGAACCGTTTAAATTCAGATTGATGGTGGAATTAAAGGCTGTAAAATATAAAAAGAACTGTATGAGTATTGTGAATAAAATTGTAGA
This sequence comes from Musca domestica, assembly GCF_030504385.1. Taxonomy (NCBI): domain Eukaryota; kingdom Metazoa; phylum Arthropoda; class Insecta; order Diptera; family Muscidae; genus Musca; species Musca domestica. Next base: position 4,271,180 of record NW_026712249.1, on the reverse strand, counting down.
GAAATTTTATGGAGTCGTGATACTATTATTATCTATTGGAAGGTCTTAGCGGCTACTTTAATTTTGTCGCTAACTAAAAACGGAATTTCGTCAAAAACATAATCAATTACGAAATCGCTGTTATCGATTAATGTCGTAAACAGTTAGAGAATCCCAATAGAGAAAAATATTTTATTTTTAGAGTTCCAATACTATATGATTTTTCGTTAATTCTGTGAAAATATAACAAATTGATCCGGGGGTTCTCTTTATCTTCTATGCATAAAAATACAAACTTATTATTTTACATTTCATGCAGAACAGAAATTAACCCTTTTGGGTGAAATGAAACTTACGTGGCGGCCTAAATCGATTTACTATTCTTATGGACTCTTTGAACTGTCTCAATTGCCTCTCCACCTCCTCCAGGGTGCTGCCATCGACAATAAAAACATCAGCTAAATCATCGGTAAGTAATTGACATGAATATCCAATGTTAATGGCCGTTTCTGAAATGGTAACAATTTCCAATATTATTTAGGCAAAAATGGAATTCTATGGACCACTAACCCTGCTTATCCCCGGTTAATACCCAAATTTTTATGCCAGCCATTTGTAAGTTGGCTATCGTTTCAGGTACTCCGTCCTGCAGTTTGTCTTCTATGGCGGTAACACCGACCAGCAGCAAATCACTTTCGACCTCTTCATAGACCGCACCTAGCTTGTCCTCACGATTATCCAGTGACACGGAAGCCTCTAAGTGGCGTTTGCTCCACCCCTCATAGAACTCGCTTGTTAATGGTCGTTCAGCCAAGACAAGCGTTCGCAAACCTTCGCCAGCGAATTTCTAGAGACGATACAAATAAAATTTTAATTTCTATTCTTAAATGAACCCCTTCATTTCCTCCCAACCAGAAACTTACATTTAAATGATCTTGGGTACGCGCTTTCATTTCATGTTGGCTCGAACTCAGTCTATCATAGATAACACTATCAGCACCTTTGCAGTATAGGAATATACGATCACCCTGTCTCAGAATGACTGACATACGTTTGCGGACATTATTGAAATCCAAAATATGCAGCAATTCATATTCCTGCAAAACAAATAGAGCAATAAAAGCATAAAATAACCATTTGGTTTTAAAGTTCTTAAAACTGACCTCCTTTCGTCCCATTACCTCAATGGTAATGCTGTTCGGTGTTCTAGAACGAAATACAAAACCGAAATTTCTAGCCGCCGATACCAGGGCGGACTCATCGGGACTTTGAGCTTGATACTCCAGACGCCCCTCAACCGTCTCCGGCATAACGGTGTGACACAAGGCCAACAGACGAAAGAAATTGTGGGCATGCTCTTCATCCGAACGCACGGCATCCAGCAACGTTCGGTCATACCAACGAAATTCAGGTTCATATTCGGGATTTGCAGAAAAGTCTACAGGTGCCATGGCCTAATTTTAAATATTTGCGAAAAATCGAAATAGAAAAGGAGTTCATTATTATGTACGAAGCATTTTAGTTCGGCACATTTGGTTTAGCAAATTAATATCAATATTTAGTAGCTACAATGTAAATATGTTTGTATGCTTGTGTAGTTATGTTTACAGCAGAGTTTCTGTATTAATTTTATGATAGCATTTATACCAGCAATAATAATTATGTAGTTCATGAACAACCATGCAAATACCCAACAACCATTAAATATACAACCTTTACAATCCAGGACTGTGGAGTGGGAGTTGCCGTAAATGCCAGTCTTAGTCGAAACTTAAATACAAGAAATGCATCCTGTGAATACTTCTTCGAAATTATGCACGCATCAACTCCACAGTCCAGTATATTAAAATAAACCCTTTACCAAAATATATAAAATTATTTTTACTTAATTTAGTTAACATTTTTTGATTAAAAAAGCGTAAGCAGTAGTATTAAGCGAAAAAGCATAAGAAGCAATATTTTTTCCATTATTGGTCCACTTATAGATGTTCCACTATATATTTTTCGTCACATTTTACAGTAAATATCACTCAGTAATTTCTGTTGAGAGAATTTGTACTCTAAATAGAAAATATTAAGCATGTATTGATCGTCGATCAGTAGACTCCAGCAAAAAACAAAACTAGTGCTCTTAGAGTCATATTTTGAGGATCAAGGTAAAATCAAAATCTAAACCAGAGCTGTCCAGGAACTAAGGCACTCTCGCCAGTCTAATTTTTCTTAGTTCTCTTAAATCATCAGCAAATTAGTGTTAAAAAATTAATTATACATTTTTGTTCATGTTAAAAAACAATTGAAATGAATCATTAAATATAAAGATAAATAGAATAAAATTTTTTCTCAAATGGTCGCTTTTTGGAACAGCGACACCCGTGAAAGATCGTGTACATCATTGGTCTAAAAAATAATTCAAGTTGTTGTCAAACCTTATAAAAATTTAAAAAAGTTAAATTTCTCCAGTAAGAAATTTCTAACATTTAGTCGGTTAGGAAATTTGTTGTTTTATTTACTGGACTTTTAAATTATTGAATATTAAATAAATAGTTCTCTTAATCTGCATGTAACCTCTTTAAACGATTAATTTGACAAGTACGCGGCATTTTTGATCAAAAATCCTAATTATTCTACAAAAAACTGATAGTTTTATATTTTTCTCAAATCCTTTTATATATTTTTTAATCTTGCCAGTTTGCTGAATAGATGAATCAAGAGATTTTACCTCCAAATACTGGACCTACAATTTATGAGAATGTGTTCTACTCATTAGAATTTAAAAATTTCAAATTTTTTATCCAGTGAGAACTTTGCGTTATGATTATTCAAGCTTTTGACCCTTTATTGACGATTCCGCAATAGTTGGCCAATATTGTCAATTTCGTTTTTTACTTAAGTCTGGTATAAATATTACAAGATGCCAGATTTGACCTAAGTCGACTACTTTCTGTACTTTATATAAGATATTTTTGGATAAGGTTCAAATGTGCGCGATATACCAGATACAGTGGACCGAAGAATTCAACTTCAATAATATAGGAAAATTGCAAATACTGAAATTTGAAGAAAATCGAATACTTATTTACAATTCTAAAGTCGAAGATATCCATCCAGGTCCGGATGGGTTAGTAAGAGTCGCCACTTTAAAAACCCAAGCAGGGTTGATAAAGAAACCCGTTAACAAGTTGTGCGCATTAAAAGGGGTAAAAGCAGATAAAAAAAGTGACAGGTCCAGTGGGAAGAGAACCAGCACTATACTTGGTTTGGATAAGTGAATGTTGTAGCCTCGAAATGGAACATGATCATAGTTTTTAATATGCTTCCATTTTTTGAATCTATGCGATATCGTGTTAAAAACAATGATGCCACTATGCGTAAAGTTGCAGATATTCGAGTCGTCGTACGACAATATTCTAAGAACGATGGAGAGGCAGATTTGGAGTCTACAGGAAACTAACGAGTTCTTGTTTTCGAGGACTAGTAGGAGGCCCAAACGAGCGCCATTAGAGTTCATCTGGTTACTCCAGCACGTCCTATTGGGACTATGGATGCGGAGGACCGAAAAAAATTAAAGAAAGCATGCAAAACTTATTGGAAAATCAATATAACCTGAAGTTCATGATGCAAAAACATACCTCGGTCGTTGAATCGACGGCTTATATTCTGCGCACTACTATGGAAGATGCAAATACCAATTTCAAGAAAATACGGGATCAGATGAACAACATAACGGCGGCTATGGAAGAATCATACTTCGTTTTTAGAAAGTCGAATCAACCATCATTTTCATTCTGCTCCCAAACAATGATAAATATAATTATTCAAAATTGTGGCCCTTAATGGGAAAGATATCAGAAGGAGTGAACCAATATGAGAGTTTAGTTATTCCAAATTGTAATCCGTTATGGGGGAGGTGGAGTGGGCTGATATATACCATTTTTCCATTGCGCATTTCGGCTTTTTACGAGCTTCATATTCAAAATTTTGGCTCGTTTGTGGGGGAATTACCAGAAGGAGTTGACCGACTATCCGATCTTCACACTTTAATAAAAATTTTGGGATGTGTGAATTTTAAAGACAATCGGACTCTTCTTGCACATTTATAAAAGTTATTATAATTCGAAATGTTGGCCCTTTGTGGGGGAGGTACAAGATGGAGTGGACCGATGTTGGGCATATTTGCACCTAACCTTTACTTACAAAAATATTGGGAGTTGCAAAGTTTACACAATTTATTTTTCTATGAGGTAAATTATTTTCTTTGAAAGTTTCGACCTTTTATGGAGGAGGTTCCAGAAGAACTAAACAGATGTTGCCCATCTCCGTACTCGATCTGTGTTTGACAATAATAATTATTTGATGTACCAAATTTGAACGAAATCGGATACTCCCTTCCAGAATTATCGTGTGCACCAAACAGACAGACAGGCGGACGGACATCCCTAGATCGACTTCAATTGTCCTGAGGATATAATTAGGATATACCAATGGTTTCTAATTATTGGACATTTCCTGCAGGGTGGGATTTTGTTCTTTGAGACCTGACGCGTCATATTATAGCTAATTTCATCCAAAAATGCATCTAAATTCGTAGACATACTTGATACCGGATTTAAATAGGCGTTAAAAGTCCAGTATTTGGCGTGGGTCTCATTTAATAGTACGGAATTATTTCATGGTTTAGAAATAAAACCTTCTCCGCCATCTTGATTCAGAATATCTTCTAACCAATGTCTATAAATAAAAGGGACCCTCGTTAGGCCTCTGATGAGTGATAGACTTTCCATATCTCTTTTATATATATATATGCGATATAATTCAGGACTTCGGTATATAGAAAAATATAAACAGGTGGGAGAATTTCTGAATGTCTGCTATAGATGGATATTATTCTTAGGCACTTCTAAAAATGGGGGACTGTTACAGAAGAAAAATTGCTGCAGGGTTTATATTGAGAGAAAACTTTTCAAGTATTTACAACAGAAAAAGGATATGATATGGACTCTCTATAGATTGAATATCCTCTAAAGGCCTTTCATAGAATGAATTCTATAGAGTGCCTTCTCTGTTAAATATAGTTTCTTCCATATGCAGACAATCGTCTTTTTAATTATTTCTAAAGATCTTCTATAGATAGGAATGGAAATAATTGAACAAATTATTTTTAATAAAATGTGCAAGTGAACCAAGATGTGAATTCGGAGTGGAAAATATAAGGAGGGCAAATTTAATTTATATTTATATTATTTTCTACATTTTTTTAAACTTCAAACTAAATGCCCCAAAAAAAAAAAAAAAAAAAAAATATTGAAATATGCACAGTTTGTAAGAACTCTGTTTTGTATGAGATTAATGGTAAGCGAAATTAGAAAGTATTATTCCCACATACAATTCGTATTATCTTATTTCCTATTTGGATTGGACCATGTTGAACGAATTTTTGTTCACAAAAATTGGAGATGATTTCAACAGGACGGTGCTTCATAGCCGAAGCTACAATCGATTTACGCCCTTTTTTTGATGATCGCATTATCAGCCGCAGAGTCGTATGTCGGTGTCGTCAAAGATAAGTGTTGCATCGAAAAGCCAGAAACAATTGACTATTAAAGGACAATATTCGTGAAGCCCTTGGTGAAATACAGCTGTAGATACTCGACAATGTATTTAAAACCAGTTAAATAATTTCAGCCGGTTTTGCCGACAGATGTATACCCTCAGCCAAAGTAATTTTATTTATTAAGTATTTTGACTTTCATTATGATTATTTAAAATGCTGATCTATCATGGAGGCAGTACCAAAGGAGTGGGCAAATATTGTCCATATCGTATCTGACCTAAGTCTAAGTATAGTTAGGTAAAAGATTTGGGCCATATCCACTATTTCCTTCATTTTATATGAGATTTTTGATAATTTTTGGAAATTTTTGAAATACGCGTGAGGTGGCATTATAGTGGACGGAAATGTCCCACTTCATCCAATAATGATAAAATACTGGGATGTGTAATACTTTAAAAAATTGAACTTTTTTTCCAATTTTGCTACTTCCATATTTACATCAGATCTTGGCTTAAGAGAAATATTTAGATATATTTCACATGTTATGAGAGATATGAGAAAATAATATGGTGGCCCTTTGTCGGGGAGGTACCAAAGATATAAGTTTGACAATAATATTATGATTATCCAAGTTTGGATCAAATCGGATACTCCTTTGGGGAATTATCGTGTGCACTAGACAGCCAGACAGACGGACGGACCGACACCTCTCGTACGACTCCAAATGTCCTGAAACGGATTTGGTCCAAAGGAACCTAGGGTCTAAAATCGTATTTTGATGATGAACGGTTTTGCCGTGAATTTAGAAAAAAATCGTTGGATCCTTACAACATTTTCAAAAAAAAAAAGAAAAAACTTTTTTACCAACCTTACATTAAGAGGTTGTTGCACTTTCTACAAATAATTTGCTTTAAATTCGACTTCAATTTAAAACTAAGCTAAATTAATGAAAAATATTAGTTCTGCAAAAATAATTCTTAAGAAAATAAAGTTCTGAAATGAAAACATTTAAACTCCGATCGGATTTTAGCCAACAAAAAAACGACAAATCATAATTTTACTTGGCACACAAAACGAGTAAAAAAATCCAAAAGAGTGCACACAAAATAGTTACAAGAAAAAAAACAAGAAACACATGCATACGTGCTGGTGCGGATGGTGTTGGTGGTGGTGCGGACAGTGTTGGTGATTGGTCCAATTGTGATCTGTAGTGCTTGGAGCATAAGTGTTAGAAGTGTTCTGAGCTTGGGCGCCGCTTGGCTGCTGGTGGTGCTGCTGATGCATAGCCGGTGGTTTTAGAAACATTGAATCGCTCGCGTTTGCCGTTAGTGAGTGAGCGTGATTACAGTCCGCTCCATGCGGTAGATCACTAGCAGCGTCATCGTCTTCGTCGACGTTTTCATCGCTGTCATAGGCAAAGGAACAACTACGACAAAAAGGTGCACAGAATTGTGGACAACACTGGCGTGGCGGTGATGGTGGTGACAGTGGCAATGGTTTGCGAACAGATTTGGATGGTGTCGAATTGTTGATCGAAATCAAAGGTGTCGTCGATGGTGGCGGTCCAGTCCGTTTGCCGAAATTCGGAAAACAAAAACAACATTTGGTATTCTTTTTACGATCTGTCGTCGTTATCGGCGTACTGGTTTTGTGTAACTGTGTAACCACCGAACCGCTAATTGTCCGATCTGTCAGAGATAATGGTGATGTGGGTGAAAGTGTGGTTATGGCCACAGCTGTAGTGCTGGGCTTGGTGGGGTCATGGGTGTTTTTCCGTCTATTCGGAACTAAGGCGTTTACTTTAGAAGCGGTGATGGTGGATTGGGTGGGTGAGGTGATGGTAGTGGTGGTGGTGGTGGTGGTGGTGATTGTTGCATTGTCACTCCTGTTACTGTCACTGAACAAGGTGGCAATGGTGTTACTGTGGTGTAACTGTTGCTGATGTTTTTGTTGTTGTTGGTCTTGATTAGTGGGAAGAGTAGTAGTCGACTGGGCCTTATAAAGTACCCCCTCGTTTGAGGCTACATCACCCAATATCATTACTTTTTCACTGGCCGTGGACAGCGTGGAAGTTTGGCGCCCAATGCGCTTCATCGGACTCTCAATGCGCACTCTCGCCGTTCGTTTGCGATTTGTTTGTGCTCTCGAGTCCAACGTGGTGCCATCTACTGTACAAAAATCCGGTGTACTGAATGCTGAGGTGGGTGAAGCTGGCTGTGGTGCACCATTCGTGTGATGGAAATTTTCCAACGGTGTGTTTGCCGGTGTTAGAGGTGAAGTTCTAGTTGGCGACGTTGTGCTATCGCTGTCGATGCTTACTCTGGTCTTTCGAACATAGCTGGCGCCATTGGAAGAACCGACGGTGCCGTTGAAAAGTGTATTGTTAAATACATCTTCTTCTTCCTGTTGTTGTTGTTGCCGTTGTTGGTCTTTTTGCCATTTGGAAGACAAACTGGTGGTGGTGGTAGTGGTAGTGGTGGCGGGTAGAGGAGTATTGGTGGTGTTCGTTGGTGATGCATTGACAAAATGCACATCGACTTTGTGCAAACGTTTGGACGACGACATATTCTCCTCACCGCTAACAGTGTTTCCACTCTTTTTCATTGCACTCTTCCGGCTGTTACCTTTACTTGTTTCGGTTTCATTCTACAATTGTTTGGAAAAGGCAATGCAACAGAAAAGGATACTTTTTTATTTTGATTGAATGGCTGTTTGTTTGGGAAAATTTTCGCTTTTTTTGGTAACCTAAATATCGTTTGTACTATGCGATTCGGATTGAGGTAATTTCGAAGTCGTATGATATAATTCTTGATTGAAAATTGTTTTCTTTTTTCAATTTTAGTTTTAGATATAATCCTGAATTAAATCCAAAATGTTCTTTAGTGGTTTTACATAAAACGTTTAAATTTAGTGTCCATTTTTAGGCCCAGCAAGGTATATAAATTCTTGATCAGCGTAAGATTGGAAGACAATTTAGCCCTGTCTGTCTTTCCGTCCGTCTGTTGTAATCACGCTAGAGTCAATGCAGATATGAAGCTGAAATTTTGCACTGATCTGTCTTTTGTCTGCAGGCAGGCCAAGTTCGAAGATGGGCTGTATTAGCCCACAATAGCGTATAGCACCCATATAACGGTACTCCGGTATTTTCGGTATTTTGATGATTTTAGCCACATTATTCAATGGAATTGGCTTGAAATCCACACAAGGAGTTCCTTCTAAGTAGTTAACCCCCTGAAAGAATATTGTCTACATAGATCGACGATATAATTTATACTCTATATAACTGCACATCCTGATATTCCATATTGTGATGATTTTAGTAACATTTTTCGATGACATTGTCTGAAATTCTGCACAAGAAATTCTCTGTAAGTACTTTACACCCTAAAAGAGAATTTTCTATATAACTCCACGATATCGTATATCCCCCATATAATGGTGTCCCCGATATTCGGTATTTTGATGATTTTAGTCACATTTTTTCAATAGACTGAAAATCCACACAAAGAGTACCTCCGAGTACTTTACCTCCTGAGAGAATTGTCTATATAGGTCTACGTTTTTAGTATAGCACTCATACAACGCTACCCCGAGATATTCGGTATGTCCAGGATTTTCGCGGCATTATTCACCGGTCAAATTTCGTATTTGACGTTCGTAATGGGTACTACAACCCACGACGGAAAATTGTCTATGCAGGTCCACGTCTTAGAGTAGCCTCCATATAACAGCACCTCCCTATATTCGGAATTTTGGAGATTTTAGCGACATTATTGTTTCAAATTTGATATTTCAGCCTACGACTGAAATATGTCAGTGCAGGTCCACGCCTTCGTATAGCCGTCATATAACGGTACCTCCCTGTATTCGGTATTTTGATGATATTAGGGACATTATTCACCTTAATCGCGTAAAATTTCGTAATTGAAGTTCGGAATCGTTAATCGGCCGAACTTAGCTGTTTTTAACTTGTTGTTCTTATACACCTCTATTTATAAATGTTGGTATGTACATTTGTAATTTCGTTGGCAACACATACATGTGCAATTGTTGGCCCGCCTGTTAAAATCACGATAGAGTTCTACCCTTAAAAAAAGAGCTTTGAAATATTCCTGGGACGTATGGTATTGAAAATTGAACAAATAGATCCACCTTTAGATGTCTAGGGTATTTTGAAGGTTTCGGTCCCAATTTAAACCAAATCAGCAGTAATTTTAGAATTTCGGTTTCTGAGTGCAAAGTTTAACACCACTCACAAATATAAGATGTATTTGAGAGGCCGGGTTTTATTTTTGGGGTAATCTCTCAGTCAGATTTTTATATGTTGAACAGGGGAAAAGCAAGTCCAGCCATAGGCCATAGTTTTATTCTAAATGCTATCGAAGCTTCATTCTTGGCTTTTAAAATCTGTAATAGTACACCCATATGGATTATACTTGAGACTGTTTTAGGAATGCATTAAAAAAAGTAATTTGAAAAAGAGGCTGAGAGTAAAAATCTCTCAGTTTTTTATGTTTATACTAGTTATTAACAATAAGTTGTCATAAAATATATTTTGTTATTATATCAGTATTGCATTGGCTCAACAGGATATTAGTCATTTCATTTGTGTACACATATAAAAATAATAAGTGTGAAAGTATGTATGTATGATTATTACATTTTTCTTCGAAATATAGTATAAACGTGTCTTATCTGTTTCTAGGCCCAATAAGTGACAAACTTGACTCATCACGTTAATGAAAAATCATTGAGAATGTAACAATTTTTTTCAAAGCATTGATTACATATTCAACAAATATACAGGGTTCCAAGAAAGGTGTCATCCAAAATGTAATATTGTTTTTTAGGGAAATATAATAATATTTATGATAAAGCCCTTAACAATACCTAAATAGAGAATAATTTTTTAACTTCCACCTTGAAAAGGAGGGTATATTAAATTTGCCATTCCGTTTGTAACATCACTTAATATTCGTCGTAGACCCCATAAAGTACATATATATTCATAATCAGTTAATCGAGTTAAAATTATTCAAGCTTGATGGAAGGCACCATTGCCAATTTTCGCACCTGACGTAGCACCGATGGAAATATTAGGATTAGCAAAGTTGAAGCAAAATCGGATCATCCTATCTCTTTCTGTGCAGCAAAATAATTTTTTTGTTGAAAATTTCGACCTTTTTTGGGGGAGGTGCCAGAAGGAGTGCACCAATATTGCCCATCTTCAAGCCCGATTTAAGTTTGATAATAATATTACGATGTACCATGTTTGGACCAAATCAGATACTCCCAGCCAGACAGACAGACGGGCGGACATCGCTAGATCGACTCCAAATGTCCTGAAACGGATTTGCTTTAAAGAGCAAGGGGTCTAAAACCGTTATTTCGATGAGGCACGTTTTGGCCTTATCAAATTATTTAAATGCTTTTTAGACGTTTTGGCCTTATAAAATGATATATACCCTTTCTAGTCATATGACTGAGGGTATGAAGCCTATACTAATATCGTAACTTAAAATCACCCACGATCATCTAACGAATTAGTTGATTTACAAATGGCGGATATTTAGAACCAGTTTTTGTTACTCAAATTTTAATGTTACGAAATTTTTGTATAATTATTAAAACATATTCAAATAATTTAAATTCAGTACTGCACTTAATAAAGTTATAAATTAAATTGACATTAATTCGTTGCACCCTGTACAGCTGCCTACATTTACACACACGTATGAACATGCCAATATAATGTCAAGAATTATATCATACTTTTAACCTCATTTAATTAACGACTTTTTTCTTTCACATTTCTCTTACATTAACCGGGTTAAAGAATACGCTCATGAGAGGAATGGGCTGAAAAAATATCTCTCCTTAAAAATTATAATGAGAAAAAAATAAAAAGTGTAAAAATTGCCATAAAAGTGCTTGTTTGTGTGTTCACACATACTGGATACATGACGGAAATCATTTACAGACTCACTCCTCATCATCACACAATGGAGTACAAGGAGAACAAAAAATAACATAAATTTGTTGCTAGGAATTGAGTTAACATTTGGGAGAGACTAACTAGAGGTTAAGTATAGAAAAAAACTAAGAAAATACACTGACTAATACACTTAAAGTTAGAAAAAAAAAACATTGGAAGGAACATGACATTTTTACATCCTTAAACTCTAGTTACGTTTGGTTAAAAACAGAACAGAACAAAAAATGAAAAATAAAAGTGAAAAAAATGGGGGCAATCTGTAAACCGTTAGGGCCTAGCTATCAGGCGCTGCAAACCAGGTTAAGGATTTTCATAACTTGTGTTTATTTTATTACAAATAAAACAAAGAGCTGTTAATTAATAATGACACACAGACACACTCTGCTTGATTTGATTTGATGTTATTTCAACACCCTTCTCTTCTTCCATGTTCATTGATTATTATTGGTCTCTAAAAGTGGCCAAGGAGTAGAGCAAAGAACTTCTAGACTAAGTTGTTTCTTTTAGGGTAACTAAGTAAAGAAATAACTAAGGCAAAATGCTTAACTTTAGGTTTTTTTTTTGGTAAAAAAATTTAGATTTTTAGTGCAAGGCTAATGGAGTTTTTGGTTTAAATTGTACAAGAAATAGACAAAGTTTATTAAATTATTTGATTAATTTAATTAATTGTTTTTTATATATAAAAACGTTATATATAGTATTTATATTAAAATATAACCATATTGAAAAATGGAATGGAAACATAAACTGTTCTTTTGAATGCAAACACTTACATCTGTCACCTCGATCACTTCGCCGGTACGCAAATCGATGACATCGCCATAGGTCCGACCATTAATACTGCACTTGTTGAAGGTCATTATGTTTTGGGTTAGGGTGCCGGTCTTATCGGAGAATATATATTGAATTTGGCCCAATTCTTCGTTGAGGGTGGTGGTACGGGCTTTGGCATGGGTTTTAGTTGGTTCATAATACATTTGTTCATCCCAGTTGATTAGGAATGATTGAACAAAACGTATAACCTGGAAGCAGGGGGTTTGAGATTAATGCATGTGCATATGTGTATTAGAGCGTTACTTACCTCTACTGAAACGTAGAGTGATATTGGCACTACGGTATTTAATACAATGGCATAAGAGAAAAATACTAACAATCCTATAACGGTTGATCCTTGAACAATATTTTTTGGTATTATATTTTCCCATGGCAAATAGGCCTGCGAGTAAATGGAGATTAGATTAATATGCCTTATTAAGAAATTGTTATTAAATTAATACCTGGAAATGTTGACCAATGACTCCCTCCCATATAGCACAGGCTAGTGTAAAGAATGCGCAGATGGATAACAAAAACAATACGATCTGAAAAACGAAGAATATTTTTTATAGTAAAGGAAAGAATAACAAAAATAATACACTTCAGGATCTATAATTGTAGTTGTGTTTCAGGACCTGCAAATTAGGATAAAAATCGCTAATCTTAGAAAAATTTTTACATTCTTGAAGGTTGTGGAAAAGAGCATATGCTATCCAACTTGGGCTCCAATATACAGGGTGAGATGAAAAAACTGCAGCCAACTTCAGACTGCTGTCATTTCTAAGCCACTCGTCCGACAGCTGTTAAAATTCTTTCAGTGACAGCTCATTATATCGTTACCGTGATACTGGTAGCGTAGAGCGAAGTCAAGGAAGTGGACGGAAGAAAACAGCAACATCAGCAAAAATGGTTCGAAAAGTAAAGAAGCGATTTGATCGAAACCCGCGTCACAGTGGCCGAAAAATGGCTCGTGAGCTGAACATATTACAATATTCCATTCGGCAAATATTGAAAAATTAGCCATTGAAATTCCAAAAAAGCAAGAACTTACACCGCGAAAGGAAAAAAATATACTCAAAAGACCGAAGGTGTTGCTTCGAACTGCCGAATTTGGTCTTTTCCAATGAGAAAACATTCGTTGTCCAGCAGTTTGTAAAACAAACAAAATGATTGTGTTTACTTGCCAAAGAGGTCAGCTGAAAATATGCACCTTCGGTTGGCCACCAGAACTCAAGCGCCGGCCATGGTGATGGTGTGGGCCGCCATAACAACTGATGGTCGCTCTCCGCTCGTATTAATCGACCGTGGCAACAGAATAAATGCCGAATATTATCGCGAAAATATTCTAAAGGGTGCATTAAAGCCTTGGTCACGCCAACATTTTGGCCGCAGACCTTGGACATTCAAACAGGACTCAGCACCATCGCACTCAGCACGCGCCAACCAAGAATGGTTACAAAATGAGGTTCCTCGCTTTATTTCCAGCACACAATGGCCACCAAAATCTCCGGATAACAATCCGTTGGACTATTGTGTCTGGAGTATTTTGGAATGCAAGGTTGGCACTAAAAAATACCATAGTGTCGATCACCTCAAGCAAGCGCTTCGCCGGGAATGGGCCACAAGACCGCAGAGCAACATTCGGGCAGCGTCTGATGTTTGAAGGCCATAATTCGTGCCAAAGGTGACCAATTAGAACAAATCTAAACTTATTCTAATATTTGATGCTACTTCCGACATTTTGTGCTTTCATTCAATAAAATTTGAAAAAAAAATGTAAAAATTATGGCGTTTGACTTTTTTGCAGTTTTTTTATCTCACAGACAATTCTTTTCAGGTGGGTAAAGTACTCAGAGGGAATTCCTAGAGCGGATTTTCAGACTATTCCATTAAAAAATTTGGCAACAAATCATTAAAATACCGGAGGTACAATACAGGAGGTACAATTATATGGGCATTCACGATATCGTGGACCTATATAGACAATTCTCTTTCAGGGTTAAAATACTCACAGATAACTCTTTGTGTAGAATTTCAGACAATTCCATTGAAATATGTGGTTAAATCCATCGAATATCGGGCGTACCGTTATATGGGTGCTACACGATATCGTGGACCGATATAGTCCATCTTCGAACTTGACCTGCCTGCAGACAACATACAGGTCGGTGCAAAATTTTAGGTTCCTATTTTTATTCGTTTTGATTCTAGCGGGATTACAGCAGACGGACAGCGGACGGAAAGGCCTAAATCCCGCAACGGATATCAAAATAACTATTTGCAGTTTAGCTGGAGCAATAAGTGCTCGGAAAAACATCAACATCATCAAAAACAACACACCTGTGTATTTTTTTCGCCAATTTTTTTATGGAAGAAAATCTCCAACAAAACATCTATTCTTTTTTGGGGACGAAAAGAAATTATAGAAAAAATCATGGTTCAGTTAATCATTGTATTGACTATTCGAATATATAAGAATGAGACTTTTTTAATTTGAAAATCAGTTCTCAAGTCTACAAAGTTTTCCATAAAGTTTCTCGAAGACAGAGAATGTTCCCTTTAGATAAGCATTAATCTCCGCAGCCATTTGACAAAAAATTAAATTTGCCTCTCCAACACACATCCCACATCGTGTACTTACACCAATAATAATGAAATTCAACAGACGATCAACACCGGTGCTCTTAAACTGCGTCTTGCCGGAATTCTGCATCAGCTTCGTATCTTTGCCGGCGAAAACAACCACGCCATAACACCATTGCGTGTTACGCAGCACACAGCCCCGCAACAGGATCTTCTCATTGTCCAGGGCGTAGCGTTGATTGCGCCACAGCAATGTCCCCTCGAATTTATTCAACAGATTGTTGGGCTTCTCGCAGATTATTTCGGCATTGAAATTCCACAGCTGGTCATGGTTATCGCCAAGTTCAATGGTTTCCGTCAGACATTGTTTACATTTGAGATTCGTTTCGCCATCCAGTTCGGCCGTTTCGATGAAACACAAACCATTTGGTTCCGAGGTGCTTAGCAGGAGAATATCGGCTGCCACAAATTGATTGTTCTCCAGGCGTATCACATCACCAACCTGAGGGTGGAAAAAAAATAGAAAATAAAATAAATAATATTTAATTCGATTTTGTTTTTGGCAAAATATCTGGGTCGCTAGTGCATGTGTAAACAATAAAGGTGATTGTGGTTGTTTGATGGACGGAGAGTGCGGGGGCGTTGTTTTGATAGTTTGCATACCTGGACACCGGACCATCTCTCATCGACCAGTTTTCCATTTCGTAAAGCTTTCGATTTGCGATTGTTCACCTGAGAATCTGAGACATGACGTTGCTGTAAAGAAATTTGTGAGAAAAATATAACAATAACAAAAATATTAAATATTAATTTATATATGCAAACAAATTTGTAAATTTCCTAGGAAATCATGGGAAAAACATAATTAACCCTTAGGTCACCATTGAATTCAAAATAAAACTTGTGATGAAGAAGATGGTAGAAATGTCACATTTCTTCTATTTTTTTGTAAATCTGTGGCGAAAAGGAAACAATTGAATTAAATTCGGTTATGACCGCACAAGGGTTAATTAGTTGAAAATATTTAAATGTGTGTTTACATTCATGGATTTGTTTTCTAATTACATTTCACCAAACAATGCAAATGAAATTTATTGAATCGAATTTTTTGAATCCATTTGTTTATTTCCAGTCAATAAATTATTTAATTGGAAAAAATAAATAGCCAGTGTAAATCGATTTGAAATGCAGAAGCATTTCCCGCACATATGCGATTGAGTAGTGCACTGGGCATAAAAATGTAGACATGTTGCAAAATATCATCAGTTCCCTTGGTTTTTGTCAGGGAATATTCTACAAGGGTGGTTAAAATATGCCGGAAAAATAATTAAGCAGAGTTCTAGCTTTAGAAGTGACAAAGAATGGGCTGAGATTTTTTTGAGGTAATTCGGTGGAACAATTATTGCATGTTCATTGCGGAACAAGAAAAGATAAATATTCATGTAAAACCGTACATCGAAACAAATCTTGTACAAAGTTGTTGGATATTAGACTTATTCATTCTATCAGTAGGATATAAGATTTTAATTATGTCATTGTGCATTTGTTTGTAACATGGAGAAGGAAGCTTTGAGAAACTTCATAGAATTACTTTTTGAGTCGATTTATGCATGTCAGTCCGTACGTCTGTCCATTTATTCTTGTGAACAAAATGCGGGTGGCATTTATTATTCGATTGAGATGAAATTTTCCAAACAATATTTGTTTGGCTCAAGGACGAACCCTATTGAAATTGGTGAGAATCGGTTCAAATTTAGATACAGCTCCTATATACAAGGTGAGATGAAAAAACTGCAATCGACATCCG
Organism: Musca domestica; assembly: GCF_030504385.1. Classification (NCBI taxonomy): domain Eukaryota; kingdom Metazoa; phylum Arthropoda; class Insecta; order Diptera; family Muscidae; genus Musca; species Musca domestica. The sequence goes on along the minus strand of NW_026712249.1, from coordinate 4,254,449 downwards.
ACTGCTGTCATTTCCAAGCCACTCGTCCGACAGCTGTTAAAATTATTCCAGTGTGATTTCTTTATATTTGGCTGGAAAACCACAAGTAGCTATCTTTAGAACACTCCAGCAGTTAAATGTGATTAAATCTTTTGTGTCTCGTACCATCGCTTGTTACCGTGATACTGTTAGCGTAGCCCGAAGTCAAGGAAGTGGACGGAAGAAAACAGTAACACCAGCAGAAATGGTTCGAAAAGTAAAGAAGCGACTTGATTAAACCCGCGTCGCAGTGGCCGAAAATGGCCCATGAGTTGAACATATCGCAATATTCCATTCGGCAAATATTGAAAAATGAGTAAAACGATGGTGTTTACTTGCCAAAGAGGTCAGCTGAAAATGAAATTAGGTTGGGGTTCGGTTGGCCACCAGAACTCAAGCACCGGCCATGGTGATGGTGTGGGCCGCCATAACAGCCGATGGCCGCTCTCCGCTCGTATTAATCGACCGGGGCATCAGAATAAATGCCGAATATTATCGCGAGGGTGTATTACAGTCTTGGACACGCAAACATGTTGGCCGCAGACCTTGGACATTCCAACAGAACTCAGCACCATCGCACTCAGCTCATGCCACCCAAGAATGGTTACAAAATAAGGCTACTCGCTTCATTTCCAGCGGAAAATGGCCACTAAAATCTCCGGATACCAATCGGTTGGATTATTGTGTCCGGAGTATTTTGGAAGGTAAGGTGGCCCTAAAAAATACCAAAGTGTCGATCACCTCAAGCAAGCGCATCACTGGGAATGGGCCAAAATAACGCAGAGCAACATTCGGGCAGCGTGAAAATTATGGCGTTTGACTTTGTTGCAGTCTTTTTATCTCACCCTGTATCTTCAACCGATTTCGGGTTAATTGTGCGTAAATATATCAGTCCAATTTTGGCACGTCCAACCGAATTCAGTCTAGAAAGATGTACATAAAAGTTGGTGACAATCGGTTCAGATATAGCTATAACTCCCATATATATGTTTCATCCGATTTGGCGTTAAGTCCCTCACATTCATAATACACACAGTAATAATGTTTGGTACCAGATATCAGATACAGCCCAGAAATATCTTTGCAAAATTTTATCAAGATCAAGATTTAGATTTGGATATAGTTCCCATATATATATTCAACCGATTTCGGGTTAATTGTGTACCAAATGGCCAAATCACCTGAATTTTGGTTTATCCGGCCGAATTCAGTCTGAAAGCAAATGCAGCAAATTTGGTGAAAATCGGTTTAAATATAGCTATAGCTCCCATATATATGTTCCATCCGATTTGGTATGTAAGTCCCTCACATTTGTAATATGCATTCCACAACAATGATATTTGGTATCAGCTATCTTATAGAGCTCGAAAATACTTTTGCCAAATTTTATGGAGATCGGCTAAGATTTGGATATAACTCCCATATATATCCTTAATCCGATTCCAGGTTTATTGAGCAAATAATGGCTAATATCAGTCCATATGGAGTGAATTTCGGGCGTACGTTTGCAATTGGTGGATCTCGAAGCAAATATATATTTTTTATAACCCCTCCCGAAGTGATATCATGCCCTCTATAGCAATGATATTTGTTATACACAAAATAAAAATGTCTCAAATTTAATTAAAATCGATTCAGAATTGAATATGCCTCCCATATATTAGTTTCCTCTGAAACCAAATTATAACTGCTCTAAAGCCAAATGTTACTTCAAAAAAATTCTTTTGTTACGGGAGCTCTACTAAATGTGCATAGTGGTGTAGGGTATCATATAGTCGGCCCCGACCGACTTTTGACTTTTCCTTACTGGTTCTTATATATATTAATTTCGTAGTGTAATTTAACAACGCTGCAGTTACACTCTATTTAAATCTACTTAATTTCCACATCTGAACAATTTAACTAACTTATTAAAGGCTTTCAAACATTTTCATAACAAGCTCATGGCGTGGAGCGTTAATGAATTTATAATAGTTTGTTTTTAAGTCTCCTTTTAATTACATCAATTTGTCTGAACAATAACATGGAGGAGAGACGAACCTCGACAACTTACTGAAAACTTTCAGCCTTGGAAGTTGACAAATAGGCACACACACACACACTTTTTGTTTTACAATTGAATAAAGATTCCCCCCGCAGCAGCACATGGAGATGGAACAAATACCAAAAATACCCGAGTGTAGTTGAGAGTGGCGCCTCCAAACCCAAACACACACGCACACACACACACACATCATAAACAACACTTGGCTTTTAAAGTGGCATAAAATTGTACCACAAATGTCAATGTCAACAACCCATGAGAATAACTCAGGCGACCTACAAACATACCATTCCAATTGTTTGTACGGTTGGTAGGTACATTTGTACGTACATAGCTTTGTTGATGTTTGGATGGTGTCTGTGTTGCCATTTGAGAGCCATTTGGCCGAAAATTTCTTTAAAAGTGAGTAGAATAAAAGACAACCAGAAAATTGTAGGAACCCTGTGCCAATTATTTCATTGCACGGTAATGTACTCAAACTCTGAAAATAACAGCTAATTTCTGTAAAAGCCAGTAGAACATAGTTTACTTATTATCAGGTAATGAGTAATCGAGGCACAAATTAGAAGTATTCTCCTGCAAAACTCACAAAATGTAAACAGAAACCGTGAAATATCGACTTTTAAGCAACGATTAATTTTCGTAAACGTAGGACAGTGTTTAGTATACTCAACCATAAATCAGAAGGTCATTGGATTAATTCCTCCTTGGGAGAAAATAAAAAGGCACATTTTGATGAAATTCAACATAAATATTTTTCATGTGTCCTAAAACTAGACCAAATTTTGGCATCAGTAACTACTTACAAACCATCTATGGCAGGGAGGCGATTGCTTCCAAGAGTCAATTAAAACAAGTAAAAACCAGTTAAGTTCCGCCGGGCTGAATTTTTTATAACCCTCCACCATTTTAAAGGAACTTGAGAAATTTCCGTGCAGTCCGTCGGCAAAATACCGCTCAATGGGGGCTATACGAAGATATTGTTCTGCATTAGAAATATTTTTTCATTGCTGTAGTACCCATTATGTACTTGTACGAAATTTAAAACAATTCGGGTTAAAAATGTCGCAATATCTTAAAAATATCGAATATCGGGAGGCATCGTTACATGGGTGCTATACGAAGACATGGACCTTCATACGCAAGTTCTGTCATAGGCTGTAGTACCCATCCATTACAAACTTTAAATACGAAATTTCATCATCATCAAAATGGCTAACATCATGAGGTACCGTTATATGAGGACTATACGATATCGTAGACCTATATAGAAAATTCTCTTCCAGGGGTAAAGTACTCAGAAGGAAGTAATTGTGTGGATTTTCAGACAATTCCATTGAAAAATTTAGCTAAAATCATGAAAATGACGAATATCGAGAGGTATCATTACATGGAGAATATAAGGTCTCCTGGACCTATATAGACATTTATATTCCAGGTGGCAGAAAACTCAGAAGGAACTCCTTGTGTGGATTTTCATAGAATTTTATTGGAAAATGTCGCTAATATCATCAAAATATCGAATATCGGGAGGCATCGTTATATGGGAGCTATACGAAGACGTGGACCTTCATACGCAAGTTTTGTCATAGGCTGTAGTACCCATTACAAATTTTAAATACGAAAAAATTTTATTTTTTAATTGGAAAATGTGGCTAAAATCATCAAAATACCAAATATGGGGGTACCGTTAAATAGGGGCTATATGATGCAGCCCATCTTCGAACTTATCCTGCTTGCAGATAAAATACTGATCTGTGCAAAATTTTAGCTTTATATCTTTGTTCGTTTTGAATCTAGCGTGATTACAACAGACGGTCAGACAGGATAGGGCTGAATCGTTGATCAAGAATATATATACTTTCTTAGGTCTAACATTATTATTTCGATGAGTTACAAACTGAATAACGAACTTACTATACCCTCTATGAAGGTTATAAAAACATCCATCATAATATGGAGAGTATATAAAGTTTGTCATTCCGTTTGAAACACCTCGAAGTATATACTTTAGACCTCCCTATGTCCGTCCACCCAAACAAAATGAAGTATGTTGATACATTTTACTCAGATGTGTTTTAGGTCTGTAGTACTCTTGGTATTGAAAATGAGGTATATAGGTCCACGTTTTTGCCTAGGCACCATATAACAAATTTAAGGTATTTTAGATATTTTTGTCACAACCTCAAACCTTAAATTTGCTGGAAATTGGAAATATGTATTTCCAGTCTGTAGGAAACATCCTTGCAGAGAAAAACACATAAAGGTCATTCTTGAAGAGTAGATTCGAGTCAACAATCTTAGATTCTGTAGTCTGACCTGTACACTTTGTGCCGGCATTACTCACTATTATACCCTACACACATAGTGGTAAGGGTATTATGTCTTTGTGCATTTATTTGTAACATGGAGAAGGAAGCGAGATAGACCCATAGACCCTTTTGAGAATCTTCATAGAATCATTTTCTGTCAGTCCGTATGTCTATATATTTTTGTGAACAAAATGCAGGTCGCATTTATTATCCGATTGAGATGAAATATAGCTCCCTATAGCTATCTTCAACCGATTTCGGGTTAATTGTGCACCAAATGGACAATATCAGTTCAAATGACCTGAATTTTGGCACATCCGACCGAATTATTTCATATTCCACAACAATAATCTTTGGTACCAGATATAAGATACAGCTCAGAAGTAAGTGTTTAAATTTTTGTCAAGATTGGTATAGATTTGGATATATTTCCCATAAATATCTTTATCCGATTCCAGGTTTTTTGTGCACCAAATGACTAATATCAGCCCAAATGGAGTGAATTATGGCACTTTCAACCGAATTCAGCCAAGAAGCATGTACTTCAAATTTGGTGGAAATCGGTTCAGATATAGCCACAGCTTCCTTAAATGTGTAAATGTGTATGCACTCCACAACAGTGATATTCGAATACCGGACATCAAATACAGCTCGAAAATACCTATGCCAAATTTCATCGAAATCGTTTCAGATTTTTATTTAGCTTCGATATATATCTTCATCCGATTTTACGGGTATTGCTTACAATATATGTAATAGTAGCCCAAATTGAATATATCTTTTTTATTCAACCGAATTCAACCGGGTATATATATTCCTCCAATAAATAATTTTTAATATAATCCTTATCGAAGTCAACAGAATATATTCTATGAGCTTTAACAACAGAATATATTCTATGAACTTTCTATGTAGCAGAGACTATTGACAACTCTGGCAACTCTGTTAATTTTTGTTTGCTTAAATGGTGAATGTGAATTATTTGTTAGATGACTGCGGCAAATGAGTAATTCATAAAACTTGCAGATGTCGGGTCAGTTTTATTTCATTTCTTTCCACATTCAATTCATCTTCTTTTGTTTCGTTTCGTTGTGTTACGCATTCAAAGGCCATTATTATTTTAGAATTTTAATATTGCATTCGGAAACAAGCGGCTAAGAATGTGATAAAATGTTTATACAATCGGAAGGTATTTCAAATACAAATATGTGTTTGTGGGGATGGATGTATGTACACCATCATTCTGGTCCATTTATTATGCGAAGTCATAAAAATGAGGTCGTAATACTTACAATATCGTCATAGGCATCTTTGACGGCGGTCAAGGTTAGCACACCGATTAATGGAATGGCTGTAGTAACGGGTGTCAGTGACGATATGGCCGGGATTAGTTGCAGCACCAGCAGACAAAGGAAATAAAAATTCGCTAAACGTTGAAATTGCTCCAAAAGGTTGAAGGGCAAAAATGTCATCATCGAATACTTGGACGTTTTAATGTAGTTGTCCTGCAACGAGAGAGAGAGATAGAGAAAATGAAAGAAAAACAATGGATTATTTTAATTGAAACTTAAAATTAATGTTAAAGAAAGAACAATTAAAGAGAGAGAGAACAAAAATAAAAACAAGTGAAAAAGTATCAGTCGGGTTTGACGACAGATGTGTACAGATGTGGAAATATTGAGATGTACTGAGTTTGAATGAAATCGGATGTTAATTTCGCGTTTTATGAACCCCATGGATATCCAAAATGTTGACCCCTTGTGGGAGAGGTACCAGAAGGAGTGGACCGATATATTCCATCTTCACACCACACCGTTGGTTAATTAGAATATTGTGATGTGTGTAATTTGAAGAGAATCGGATGCTTATTTCGAATTTAATAATCGTTTTGGTTATTATAACTTTGACCCTTTGTGGTGGAGTTACCAGATGGAATTTTCCGATTTCTATCATCTTTATAACAGATCTTATGTTGATGGAAATATTGAGATGTGACAAATATGAATGGAATCGAATGTTAGTTTCGCGTTTTATGAGCTCCATAGATATTTAAATTTTTGAGATTTTGTGGGGGAGATACCAAGAGAAGTTGACCAATATATTCCATCTTCACACCACACCTTGGGTTAATAAATGTAATTTGAAGACAATCGAACTTTTACATGATGCAAATATTAGGATTTGGGGGAGTTACCAAAAGAATATCGCCCATCTTCGAACTCGATCTAAGTTTGATAATAATATTACGATGTACCAAGTTTGGACTAAATCGGATATTCCCATCGAGAGTTATCGTGCGAACCAGACAGCAGACAGACAAACAGACGGACCGTCGGACGGACGGGCATAGCCAGATCGACTCCAAATGTCCCGAAACGAACCAAAGAGACCTATGGTCTAATAACGATATTTTGATAAGGCACGTTTTGGCCGCACCAAATGATATATGTCTACCCTATATGGGCATATGGATAAGGGTATATAGGGTAAGATGTAAAAACTGCAACCAACTTTAGACTGCCATCATTTCTAAGCCATTGTCGGACGACAGCTGTTAAAATTATTCCTATGACAGCTCATTATATGCAAATTTTAAAAAATGAGCTCGGGGTAAAGCCTTTGAAATTCCAAAAAGTACAAGAACTTACACCGCAAAAGAAAGAAAGCAGACTCAAAAGAGCTGCTTCGCTTGGCCGAAAGTGGTGAACCGCCGAATTTGGTTTTCTCCGATGAGAAAACATTCGTTGTCCAGCAGTTTGTAAACAAACAAAGTTATCGTGTTTACTTTCCAAGAGGCCAAGAAAATGTGCAACTTCGGTTGGCCACCAGAACTCAAGCACCGGCCATGGTGATGGTATTAATCGACCGCTAATATTAATCGACCGTGACATCAGAATAAATACCGAATATTATCGCGAAAATATTCTGGAGGGTGTATTAAAGCCTTGGGCACGCATACATTTTGGCAGCAGACCTTGGACATTCCAAAAGGACTCAGCACCATCCCACTCAGCACGCGCCACCCAAGAATGGTTACAAAATGAGGTTCCTCGCTTTATTTCCAGCGCACAACGGCCACCAAAATCTCCGGATACCAATCCGTTGGACTATTGTGTCTGGAGTATTTCGGAAAACCAGGTTGGAACTAAAAAATACCAAAATACCGCAGAGCAACATTCGGGCAGCGTTTGACGGTTTCACTGGCCGTTTGAATGTCATAAGTCGTGCCAAAGATGACCAATTCGAACAAATCTAAACTTATTCTAAAATCTTATGCTATTTCCGACATTTTTTGCTTTCATTCAATAAAATTAAAAAAAATGTAAAAGTTATTGCGTTTGACTTTGTTGCAGTTTTTTTTATCTCACCCTATATATATAGCTCTCAAGAGATGGTATTGTTCAATACAAATATTATATCATAGCCACAAAATCAGACAATGTCATCACGACTACTCCCTGTGGCTCCTGTGCTCGTGCCAAAATTACGAAACAGTTTTCCCTCTCTTTATGTAGGCCAACGTTCGCAAAATGGGTCATTCTATACAAAAAAAATCCTCCAACTTTTTTCTCACATTATTTCATTAAATTTGTGTAAACAACAATTTAGCCCCGCCATGCAAATTGTTTCCCATATCAGGTTACGTACGGCTGACTGCCAGGCAGCCAATTTCAACGACACGAACCCACATTACCAGAACGCTGTTTGTTGTTATGGTTGCGGTCGATGCATTTATGGATATCCCCAAGTAAATTGAATATCTCTCTCCAATTCACTGGGGTGCATGATTCCGCAATTGTTTGGCGAATGAATGAGTGAATTTCACACGATTTCAATAACTTAATTTGCTGTGTCATTTTGGCTGAGTGGCTGGCTGCCTGTCGTCTGTTTAGAAGGCTGATTGTATTTGCTTGGCGCTTAGGCTCGCCATGCCTGACTAACCCACTAACCCAATTATAGATGATGATGAGGATGATGATATCAGGCTAGTTATCTTGGCATTGTACGGAAGTATTGAGGCGCAGCCGAATGCTTAGTAATAAATGATTTTAAAATTAAAGGGTAAGTATTTTTTATGAAAGGATGCAATGTTGGAAATTTAATTTCATAAGTGAATGAGTCGAAATATTATTCAAGAGTCGTTGTTAATATAACTGTGCGTAAATTATTTTGTTAAACCAACTTATGATACTTACGGCATATTTGAACTGGGCATTGAACTCCCGATCATTAGCACGTATTCTGCGTTCATTATCTGTAAATAAGAAAAGAAAAAAGAGTTTCCTTTTAAGATTTGTTTTAGTTTTTATATTATTATTATTATTTTACATGCTTTTTGTCGTTACTGACAAAAATCGATAATGTTGAAAATAGTAGGAAATTTCAAGAAATTATTGAAAATGGCGCCCAACATATTTATTTATAAGCATGTACGCATTTTTATATGTTTAATTCAGAAAAGGTAAGTTTATTATACATTTATTTTGCTTACGAAAAAAGTGATGGCGAAAAAATGGCGCCCAACGTATGTGAAAAATAGTTTTTTTAGAACAGTGTGGCTTATTTGTTCGGGATACCGTAGTATTTTGTTGTTGCAAAATGGTCAGGCTTCATCCTTTTATTGTTGTTTTTATAAAACAACGTTTGTTTATTAGTGGGGAACGAAATTGTTTTTTTCATTTATTGGAAGTTAATAGGACTTTAAATGAGCCACATACTATATAATCATTTTACATATAATGTTAGAATTTAATTAGTTTAAACAAAGATTTTAAGACACACAAACAAAGGATGGCGCCCAATGAAGGCAAATGTAATTATACATATTGTGATAAGATAAGAAACAAAAGAGATTTGTTTAGATCTCTAAAGCTGACAAAATACCAATGGGCACCACATTCTATTTTTTCACGAATGACGAATATTTTACTCTCCATTTTTACTCATCTTCAATCTTCTTCAAAAAGTGGCGCCCAATATGTCGAAAAAAATATGAATTTTATTTTGATACAGTAGGACTTGAAATTCCTGCTCCATAGCTAATAAAGATTTTGAAGCAAGTTTTAGTGTAAAATCTCTAGGCAAGAATGTATACAGGGTGAAATGAAAAAACTGCAACCAACTTCAGACTGCTGTCATTTCTAAGCCACAGAAAGAAAATAGACTCAAAAGAGCTAAAGAGTTGCTTTTTTGGCCGAAAATGGCGAACCGTCGAATTTGGTTTTCTCCGATGAGAAAACATTCGTTGCGCAGCAGTTTGTAAACAAGCAAAATGATCGTTTTTACTTGTCAAAGAAGAGGTCTGCTGAAAATGTGCACCTTCGGTTGGCCAACAAAACTCAAGCGCCAGCCATGGTCTTGGTGTGGACCGCCATAACAGCCGATGGTCGCTCTCCGCTCGTATTAATCGACCATGGCATCAGAATAAATGACGAATATTATAATCATATTCTGGAGGGTGTATTAAAGCCTTGGGTACGCAAACATTTTGGCCGCAGACCAAAACGCGCCACCCAAAAATGGTTACAAAATGAGGTTCCTCGCTTCAGTTCCAGCGCACAATGGCCACCAAAATCTCCGGATACCAATCCGTTGGACTATTGTGTCTGGATTATTTTGGATCGCACCCTTGTTGATGTACATATACATTTTGAGTTGTGGTTTAAAGATCTCGATCGAGAATTTTCGAACAAAAGTGGCGCCCAACGTAAAGTAATCCTAAATAATTTGTTCCGATTTGTAAGTTTTTCAAGTGTATCCCGAATATTCAATAAAAAAAATCGAGGTTTCAAATTGCAAAGAAGAAGTGGAGCCCAACTAAAAAAATTGTGATTGTTATCATGAAATTCCACTTCTAATCCGAAACATTTTAAGTGAAATTTCATTTGTAATTTGTTACAGACCTTTAGAAATTCGATTTATTTCATTTGTATGTCGAACTTTTCCATTTGAAAATTGTCACGTTCTATATAAAATTATTATTATTATTTTCATTGGCTTCGTATGTTTTTTTTCGAATTACAATAAAAATAATTGGAATTAAAAATAGAATTTAATTTAATAGAAAGAATTACCGAATTACTATCGAATTACCAAGGGAACTTTCGAATAACAAATGAAATATCAAATTATAATAATAATGAATATGATTCTGAATAATGTTAATAGTTCTTAAATCTATTTTCAAAACACTCTCAACACTTATAAATACCTGAAAAATAATAGGAACTTCTGCGCCGACGCATTTGTGAGAGACGCCTTTTGCCAAGCTCTTTGGCATTTGCCAAACGTCCCGCCGTCTTTTCATCGCCATTATCGCCGGCGGGAAATTGTTCAAATTCACAACTCAGCGTTACCGATTTCCGACCGGTCAAACTACTACTCGCACCTGTCGCACTGTAACCACTTGGCGTTGTGTGTTTCGAACGCAACGATGATCGTTTGCGCGGTGGCCGACAATTGGAATTCTTCCAGATGCCCAATTTACTCAGGAAGGACATGAGATTGGCCCTAAGGCCAGATTTCGTTTCTGGACCGATGGTGTCGGTGATTTCATCGACATTATCGAATGAAGGTGGCTGACTGGTTAGCAGGGTTTTCTCTTTGGCTTTGGCAACCTGGTCGTCGTACATCAGGGCTGCCTCTGCTTCCAGTTCGGCTTCTTTGTCTTTGAATTTGTTGCAGGAATTGCTGCGTGAATGTAACTGAACTTCACCCGTCTGGGCCAGAGTGGCCAAACTGTAAAGACTTCCGGAGCGGGATTTGTGTGATCTTCGTTTGAACGAACCCTGGTGTTGTTGCTGCTGTTGTTGCCTGGGTTGGACAGCGGCCACATCGGGTAGATTGTCGTCGGCATTGTGGGGCGACAAGGTGAGTATCGTGGCCGTTGAATTGTCAATGGTGGACGGCTCTGGTTTGGCTAGAGTCGCAGTGGCTGCTTCCAAATTGGCAGTGCTGGTGGTTGTGGTCGCTGTGTTCGAAGCGGCATTACGTGAGAACATGCCACCGAAATGATACCAACGTCTCGACCGGCTGTCGACACTGGTTAGGGGGGTCGAATTGGGAAATGTGGATGGTGGTTGAGATGTTGGTGCAGTTGTTGCTGCTGTCGCTGTTGTCGCTCTTGGCTGTTGCTGTTCATTGTCCACCGAGGCATAACGTCTGGGTTTGGTCGAAGCTGCTGGTCTCTGTGGCACTGGTGATTGGGTTCGGCTGGTTTGGCGTGCAGGTGTTTGTGCTCGGAGTACCTCTAATTCCAAAGTATCCGGTCGCCTTTTATTTCCGTTGGGCATCTCATCAATACTTCCATGTAAGTCTTACAACTCACACAAAAGCAAGAACTGCTGTTGTTGTTGTTTTCAACAAAGACGCTACAAGATTTCCGTTGATGGCAACGACTGGTTTTATGTCTTTAGTTTAGTCTACGAAGTGCCAGCTGTTTATTCGAATGTAAACGGAAATGTTATTTTGTTATTTTTTTTTTGGTTCATGCCAAAATTGGCTGGCTATGTTTTCATTTCTGTTGGAGAACAAATTTTCAATAATTATTACACCGAAATGAAAATGCACTACCTTCCGCGCACACTGAAACTCAGACGCACAGCCGTTCCGATGCCATACAAAATTTCAACTACCAAACACCAATGCGTTGCTAATTCCAGAAGTTTTTTGTTTGTTTCGTAAAAAAATGAAATATTTTCAAATTTGTGATTCGTTTAGCTCTTCAATTTGAATCGCTGCTTGATTGATGAGTGGAAAAACGATTTTGCATTTTGGCAGTGTCGAATTGTTGTTGTGTGTTTTTTATTTCAAAAATTTAATTATTGTATTTATGATCATTGTTGTTGTTAATTGCAACATAAAACGACGTACGCTTCCATTTGTTTATCGTAGGTGAATTATTTTGATAATTTGATGATTTTTTGTATTTGTTTTCGTTAAAAAATCCAAAAAAAAAAAACTTGTGATTTGGGCAAAAAGTATTCAAATGTGTTGTGTTTCACATGTGTTTATTTATTTATTTATTTTTTTTGAGTTTTTATTTGGACAAACAATGCCATCAATGGAGCAAAAGATAAAAAAGGCGTTTGAAGAAGTTGTTGGATATGACAGAAGTAGAGGAGAAAAAGGAGAGCAATCAAAGATTAAACTGTAGCCTAGGAAAAACTCTTCATTTTTATTTTTTTTGAAAATTTCTCCAGTGTTAGGTATTTTTACCCTGAATCCGGAAAACTATTTTTTTTCTTGGAGACGGATCCGGGACCCAACATTTTTAATCCGATAGTCCGGGTACAAGACTTGTGCTAGACCCGGATCCAATATAGGCAATATAGGTATTGTTGGAAAGGTTATGAAAAACACATGGACAGACGGGCGGACGGTCAAACGGACATGCATAAATCAACTTTGCGACTCTGTTACAAAGAAATGCACAAATATATAACACATTGACCTCCTTGTGGTGTAGGGTATAAATATTGAAATTTTTTTACCATTTGTGGGTGAGGTGCCAGAAGGAATTCGCAAATATATAACATCTTCATGTATGCGTATGATTTTGAAGAAAGTTGGATGTATATATCGCTTTCTTTGAGCGTTTCGATTTTCAAAAATTTGAAACCGATCTCTCCCATTTTTATAACAGATCTTGTGTTGATAGAAATATTAAGATGAACCAAGTATGAATGGAATCGGATGTTAATTTCACGTTTTATGAGCTTCATGGGTATTCAAAATATTGACTCTTTGTGGGGGAGGTACCAGAAGGAGTGGGCCAGATAATCCCATTTTCACACCAGACTTGGGATTAATAAAAATATTGTGATGTGTGTAAATTGAAAACAATCGGACTGTTTCATTATATTTTATAAAAGTTATAATTATTTAAAATGTTAACCCTTTGTGGGGGGGATACTTGATAAAGTGGACAAATATTGTCTATATTCGCACCTGACCTAGTACTGAGGCACATATTAGTATTTGCAAAATAGGATTATCCTTTAACTCCCTGTGCAGTAAAATATTTTTTTGAAAATTTGTGTGGGAGGTACCTGAAGGAGTAGACCGATATATCCCATCTTCACAGCAGATCTTGTGTTAGTTGAAATAATGTGCAATGTGTGAAATATGAAGAGAATCGGATGCTAATTTCCGATTTTTAAGAGTTATAATTATTCAAAATTTTGACCCTTTGTGGGGGAGGTACTAGAAGGAATGGTTCGATCTCTAACATCTTTATAACAGATCTTGTGTTGATAGAAATATTGGGATATGCCCAGTCTGAAGGGAATCGGAGCTCAATTTCGCGTTTTATGAACTTCATGGATATTCAAAATATTGACCTTTTTGTGGGGGAGGTACCAGAAGGGTGGACCGATACACCTCATCTTCACACCAGACTTTGGATTAATAAAGATATTTTGATGTGTGTAATTTGAAAACAATCGGAGTTTTACATCACATGTTATAAGAGTTGAAATTATTGCAGTGGTAGTACTTGGTGGTGTGGGGCGACATTGTCCATTTACACACCTGACCTAGCACTGATGATACTGTTAGGATTTGCAAAGTTGGAGCAAAATCGAATTACCATTTGTCTTTCTGTGCAGAAAATATTTTTTTATACCCTCCACCATAGTATGGAGGGAATATAAAGTTTGCCATTCCATTTGAAACACCTCGAAATATACATTTTAGACCCCACAAAGTATGTATATTCTTGGTCAGCATAAAATTCTATGTCGATTTAGCGGTGTCAGTCCGTCTGTGGAAATCACTCTAGCTTCCGAACGAATTGAAGTAGGTTGATAAAATTTTACTCAAATGTGTATTATGTCTGCAGGACTTTTGGTATTGAAAATGCCCTATAGCCTCCATATAATGGTACCTCCCGATATTCGGTATTTTGATGATTTAAGCGACATTATTTACCAGAAATGTTTAAAATTTGGTATTTGAAGTTGGTAATGGGAAGTACTACAGACTATGACAGAAAATTGTATGTGCAGATCCACGCCTTTGTATATAACGGTACCTCCCGATGATTTTAGCGACATTACACAATTTGGTATTAAAAGTTCGTAACGGATACTGCAGCCTATGACAGAAAATTGTCTGTGCAGGTTCACGTCTTCATATAGTCCCCATATAACGGTACCTCCTGATATTCGATACTTTGATGATTTTAGCTACATTATTCACCGATTTTTTTTTTAAGTTTCGCATTTGAATATTGTAATAGCTTATGACAAATGTTACCAATGCAGGTCCACGTCGTCGTATAGACCCTAATATAACAGCTACATTTAGTATTTTTAAGATTTTAACAGCATTTTTTACGGATTTTATTGTTTTTTAAATTTGCCAAATTAGTTCCAAATGGTGGAGGGTATTCAAAATTCGGACCCGCCGAACTTACAGATTTTTTACTTTTTTTTTTTAAATTTCGACCTTTTTGAGTGGGAGGTGCCAGAAGGAGTGGATCGCTGTTGTCCATTTCCGAGCTCAATCTGTGTTTGACTTTAATATTACGAAGTACCAAGATTGGAACACTTCAAGAGTTCCTTTGCGCATCAGCCAAACAGAAAGTCCTCAGACAGATTTGGTCCACAGAGACCTAAGGTTTAAACTGTTATTTCGATGAGGCAAGTTTTGGATGTATCAAATGATATATACCCTGTCTAGCCCTATGGCTGAGATATATATTGTCAAAGAATAATTTTGAAAAAAAAAAAACTAAATATAAATATATGTCTGCCTTCTTAATTATACCATGGATATCCAATAATTTAGCAAGGTTGGTCATTACTCCCGGCATAAACACGTCATGTCATTTTCGTATCGAAATAAATTCAATAAAATAACTATTTCGAGACCTGTAAAATCAATTAATTAGATGACCTGTTATAACTTAGATATGATAAACAGAACGAAAAATTGGGGGGCTTGTTTCTCGTTTAAATTCAATTAAAAGCCATAAATCAAAACATTAGCAGTTATCGCAGCAGTTTGTTTTGAAAATCAGACAACCTTTATTGTCCATTTCTTTCTTTCATTTTAGACGAGCGCAGCAACAAACATTTTAGGGCTGGTCACCATTGGTTTTTTTTTATCTTTCACGTTCAAATAAACTACCATCCATTCATTGATAAAAATGAAAACTTATCATTGCCGTGGTTGTTCTTGCTTTTGTGTTTTAAAAAAATTGCTACGTTTTTTGGGGCATTTTCGTGTTAATTGCCCCTAAATGTTTACTAACAATTTGCCATTTATTTATCGTTTGACGTTTAGCTAAATAGCTGTCGGTCGATCGGTCGATGTGTGAGTTAGAATGCTGTTGTATATATTTGGTTTTTGTTTCGTCTTTGGCCAAAGTTAAAAAGGTGAAGAACCTTTTGAACTTTTGTTTTCAAGCAAAAGAAAAAAAAACATAACGTCAGACAAAAAGTTATAAAAACACAAAAAAAACGTTGTAAAGCTGCTTGAATTTTTAATGAAAATTGATACTTTGGCCCAAAGCCAGTGGTGTTGGTTGCTTGGTTATCTTGTTGTTCGATCAAGCCAACAAACCTACCGTCATGCCATAACCATCATGTAGGCCCAAAAGAAATTGACATTTCAGTGACTTCCCAACCAATGATGAAAGGACAATTGGCTATCCACGTAAAACAGAAGACCATTGACAGGTCCGGTCAACTGTCTGAAGTCGATGTCTAACTCAAAGAGTTAGACGACAGACATTTGGGCGATATCGCCATTTGGGTGCTTGTTTGTGTGTCTCTGTGAGAATGAGCAACGTGCGTCTGCAATGCAGCAATCATACGCCCCAAAAATATATTAGCAAACATTCCTTTTGTATGTCTAGCTGTGTGTGTGTGTTTTCATTGAATATGGAAATGGGTCGATCGACGGCGGGGAAAGTCGGTGCCTTCCATTCAATGGAATTTAAAACGTGTGTTCACAAAATTAAAAATAAATTTCAATCAATAATCAAAATAAGCAAAAGTTGTTATAAGAATTAGAAGGAAGAGTTTGGCCAAATGCATTGCTGGAGGTATTTAGTGTTTCTTGTTGTTTTTGTAGTGAATAGAGGCGGTTAAATGTAAAGGGTAGGATAAATAAAATATTTTTATTAAAATTATATGTGAATTTTTTTAATTCCCCATTTGCCACGCATTCCGTAGAAGCAATGCCTATTTAATAAGGCCGCCCAGGCGTCGAATCTAGGGCTTAGTCCACTCTTGTTGTTAATGATTTTTTCTAGTTTATGAAGCATTAATAAACATTTTTGGCAAACACTATGGAATATTCTGAGCTCAATAAACCAGACAACGATGTTGAGTTTTTTGTTGTGCTATTTGCAATATTGGTAAATATCCTACACTTATTGGTGGACCTTATTTATGCACAACCTAATGTGAAATTTCTGGTCGCCAGTATAAAATATACACCATATATCGACACAGTTCAAACACCATTTTTTATACCCTCAACCATATAGCTATAGAGGGTATACAGGTTGAGATGAAAAAACTGCAACCAACTTCAGACTTCTGTCAGTTCTAAGCCACTCGTACGACAGCTGTTAAAATTATTCCAGTGACAGTTTATTGTAATGTTTACAAGAGTACAAAAGCATTTTGGTGAGAATTTTCCAGAAAAAAAATTAATTCGTGATGGAATTCAAGCGCGATGGTGTGATTTCTTTGTATTTGGCTCGAAAACCACAAGTGGCTTTCGTTAGAGCACTCCAGAATTTAAATGTGAATAAAACTTTTATGTCTCGTACCATCGTCCGTTACCGTGATAGGGGTAGCATAGCCCGACGTCAAGGAAGTGAACGGAAGAAAACAGCAACATCAGCAGAAATGGTTCGAAAAGTAAAGAAGCTACTTGATCGAAACCCGCGTCGCAGTGGCCGAAAAATTGCTCGTGAGGCAAATATATCTCAACATTCCATTCGGCAAATATTGAAAAATGAGCTCGGGGTAAAGCCATTGAAATTCCAGAGGAAAAAATAGACTCAAAAGAGCTAAAGAGTTGCTTCGCTTGACCGAAAGTGGTGAACTGCCGAAATTGGTTTTCTCCGATGAGAAAACATTTGTTGCCCAGCTGTTTTTAAACAAAATTATAGTGTTTACTTGCCAAAGAGGTTTGCTGAAAATGAGCACCTTCGGTTGGCCACCAGAACTCAAGCGCCGGCCATGGTGATGGTGTGGGCCGCCATAACAGCCGATGGTCGCTCTCCGCTCGTATAAATCGACCGTGGCATCAAAATATATACCGAATATTATGGCGAACATATTCTAGAGGGTGTATTAAAGCCTTAGGTACGCAAACATTTTGGCCGCAGACCTTGGACATTCCAACAGGACCCAGCACGCGCCACCCAAGAATGGTTACAAAATGAGGTTCCTCGCTTCATTTCCAGCGCACAATGACCACCAAAATCTCCGGATACCAATCCGTTGGACTATTGTGTCTAGAGCATTTTGGAAAGCAAGGTTGGCACTAAAAAATACAAAAGTGTCGATCGCTTCAATCAAGCGCTTCACCTGGAATGGACCAAAATACCGCAGAGCAAGATTCGGGCAGCGTGTGACGGTTTCATTGGCCGTTCGAAGGCCATAGTTCGTGCCAAAGATGACTAATTCGAGCAAATCTAAACTTATTCTAAAATTTGATGATAATTCCGAAATTTTTTTTGCTTTCATTCAATAAAATTTAACAAAAAAAAAGTGTAAAAATTATGGCGTTTGACTTTGTTGCGGGTGTTTTTTTCTCACCCTGTATATCATTTGATACAGCAAAAACGTGCCTCATCGAAATAACGGTTTCAGACCCTAGGTCTCTTTGGACCAAATCCGTTTTAAGACATTTGAAGTTGATCTAGCGATGTGAGTCTGTCAGTCCGTCTGTCTGTCTGGTGCGCATGATAACTCTCGAAGCCAGTATCCGATTTGAACCAAACTTGGTACATCGTAATATTATTGTTAGACATAGATCGAGTTGGGAGATGGGCACTATCGGTTCACTCCTTCTGGTACCTCCTCAACAAAAGGTCGACATTTTCAAAAGCCATGAAGCTCATAAAACGCGAAATTAACATCGAATTCCATTCAGACTTGACACATCTCATTATTTCTATCAACACAAGAAATGTTATAACGATGGTAGAGATCAAACCAATCCTTCTGGTATCTACCCACCCTTTAAAGGGTCGAAGTTTTGAATAACCAAAACGATTATAAAAACCGAAATAAGCATCCGGTTATGGTCATATTTCACATATCCCATTATTTTTACCAACGCAAGATCTGCTGGGAAGATGGAATATATCGGTCAACTCCTTCTGGTACCACCCCCACAAAAGGTCAAAATTTTGAATATTCCTTTCGGACTTGGCACAACTCAATATTTCCATCAACACAAGATCTGTTATAAAGATGGTAGAGATCGGACCCTTTCTTCTGGTACCTCCCCCACATAGCGATTAAAATTTTGAAAAACAAAATCCTCAAAGAAAGCAAAATAAGCATCCAACTCTCTTCAAGTTTCTCACATACAAACGTTTTTGCTAGCATTGTAAAGATGATATATATCTGATATTCCCCCTCAGGTACCTCAGCCACAAAGGGTTATTCCAGATTATAGAAAATTTTTATATTATACTCAGACAAGATCGTGTGTATCTGACTTCATATATACTTTTAGATTATTGCCTTCCCATTTGAAAATGTTTCAACTTTATCGCGTATTCTCGGAAATACGTCACATTTTTAGCTACTTAACCACAGAGAAATAGCAACATCAAACCGCAACTCAGAACAGCAGCAGCAATGTTTGGGTATGACGAACGGCATTTGGTCATCTCAAATGGCATGGAATTTTGCAATTTCGATTAATTGAACTTTGTGCTGCACTCAAAACAATCTAAACATTCCATCAGGGCGTTGGTGCAAGGAGGATTTTCCCGCAAAAGCCAAATGATTAAGACCAATGTGAAATGGGGAGCTTAAGAGCGGCATTCCACTTAGACTTTGTTCCATCAAACATAATACTCTATTAAGTATGAACTGACAATTTTGAAAATTTTCAAAAATAATTAACAAAGTCAATAAAGCGAACGCAACATTTTAGATTAGAAGCACACATTTGCACTCTCCATGCGAACTGAAGTGCTGTATGTGAATATGCCACATTAGATCATCATCATAATAACAGCAACAACAACAACAACAATGTCATCACCATGGCTGGGAGTCAAGAACAAAAAGCAAACCATAGACAAAATATAACTGGTGCGTGTGTGTGTATGTGTTTGTCGACTCTAATGCGAGTCTATGTGCGTTTAAGTATCTTTTGTATCCGAATAACGACTCTGACCCCATCCGCATGGCACCCAAGTTAAACGAGATTAATGGCAACTTGTTAGCGTCGTCGAGTAATCTGATATTCTCTATTCAGTGCTCAGCGATGAAACTACGACATAAAAATCTTTGGATAGAACACGGGATGAGAGCAAAGATAATTACTTAACCCTCATGACCTCACACACACATACACAGATAATAGTTTAAGTAAATAAGTGATGTGGTGTTCCGTACTCTTGTTGCCAATAGACCAAATTAATTATAATGGCAAATTTATGAATATGGGGATATTAAAAGCTTTGATTCAAAGGAATAGTCCGTAAAATGGATTTCTTTTTATTGGGGGGAAGAAACAGTGAAGAAAAAAAAAAAACAAGTTGCTATTTCTATTTCTATTTCTATTTTTTTTTTTTTTTTTTTTTTTTTTTTGAGAAAATAGGACTTAAGATATTTCAGATGAACATGTCTTTGTAGTTTTCTTTAAAAATATATTTCGAGGGCTCGTTTCAATTTTGAGTAATTGGTTTAATAATTTGTATATTCTGAGAATTTTAACAAAAGCGGAACTTTTTTATTTTCTTTGAATTAACTCTCCAAAATTTTAAAAAAAAGTAAAAAAGTATCAATCAGTTTTGCCGACAGATATATCGCTCAGCCAATGTTCCATTATATAAATATATTTTGACTTCTGTTATAATTATTCAAATTGTTGACCCTCTATGGCGTACGTTATGAAGGAATGGGCAAATATGGTCCATTTCGTATCGGACCTAAATAAATTTGATATGTCTGTCTGGCTGTTGCGCACAATAACTCTCGAAGGAAGTATTCGATTTGATCCAAACTTGGTGCATCGTTATATAATTAACAAAGTTAGATCGAGTTTGGAGATGGGCAATATCGATACACTCCTTCTGGTACCACCCCCACAAAAGGTCGAAATTAAAAAAAAAAAAAGATTAAAATAGTATCAGTCGGTTTTACCGACAGATACTCCCAGCCTTTAGTTATGATTATTCAAATTGTCGACCCTTTTGTGGAAAATTTGGAAATATGCATGAGGTAACAGATATAGCGGATCGAAATATTCCATATTTATACCCTCCACCATTCTATGGAGGGTATATTAACTTTTTCATTCCGTTTGTAACTCCTCGAAATATTCATGATGGACCCTAAAAAGTATATATACTGCATCAGCGTAAAATTCTAAGACGATCTAGCGATGTCCGTGTGTCTGTTGTAATCACCATATATTTCGAACGAATTGAGATTTAAGACTAAAATTTTTCATACATGCATAGTTTACCAGCAGGCAACCTAAGTATGTAAATGGGCCTTGTCGATTCACGTTTTCGTATAGCCCACATATAACGGTACCTCCTGATTTTCGGTATTTTCATGATTTTAGCGATATAGCAATACAGCCTATGACAAAAATTTGTGTATGCAAGTCCAAGTCTTCGTTTAGCCCGCATATAACGGTACCTTCCGATAGTCGGTATTTTGATGATTTCATCAACATTATAATCACCGAAATCGTTTCAAATTTCATACTGGAAGATCTAAATGGGTACTACAACTTATGGCAAAAAATTATGTATGCAGATCCAAGTCTTCGTATAGCGCACCTATGACGCTACCTACCCATACTCCGTATTTTATTGATTTTAGCGACATCATTTACCGAAATTATTTCGAATTTCATATTTGATATTCGAAGTGGGTAATACAACATATGAAAAAAATGTATATGCAGGTCCACGTCTTCGTAAAACCCCCATATAACGGTAACTCCCGATAGTCGGTATTTTGACGATTTGAGCAAAATTATTCACCGGAATCGTTTGAAATTTCGTATTGAAACATCTTAATGGATACTACACTTATCGCAAAAAATTTCGTATGCAGGTCCACGTCTTCGTATAGCCCCCATACGACGGTACCTCCCGATACTCCTACTATTTTCATGATTTTTGCGACAAAATTGTAACAAATTTCGCATTTGAAGTTCGTAATGGGCACTACAGCCTATGAAAAAAATTTTATTTGCAAGTACACGTCTTCGTATAGTCCCCGTATAACGGATTTCATTTAAGTGATAGTTTTCGGGTTTTTTTTTTTTTTTTAATTTTTTTTCAAGTTTGAATTTCATCTAATACAGATACAAATATTGATGTGTGCAAAATTTGAAGGAAACCGAACGTTTATATCCAATTTTATGCGAAATCATAAATTTCGATATAGCAAGTTGTAAAGAATCACAAAGTATTGGAAATAGTGACCGTTTGTGGGTGAGGTACCAGAAGGGGTTCGAAGATATATATCATCTTCACAACAGGTCTTGCGTTAGCAAAAATGTTTGTATTTGTGAAGTTTGAAGAGAGTTGGGTGCTTATTTAGTTTTCTTTGAGCGTTTTGTTTTTCAAAATCTTGAACCCTATGTGGTACCAGAAGAAATGGTTAGATCTCTACCATCTTTATAACAGATGCTATGTTGATGGAAATATTGAGATGTAGTCTGAATGGAATCGGACGTTATTTTCGCGTTTTATGAGCTTCATGTACACCCAAAATTGTGACCTGTTGTAGGGAGGTACTTGAAGGAGTGAACCGATATATCCCATCTTCACACCAGACTTTTGGTTAATAAAAATATTCTTATGTGTATATTTTGAAGAGAACCGGATGTTTTTTTTTTTTCGAATTATATGATCGTTTTGGTTATGCAAAACATTGATCCTTTGTGGGGGAGGTACCTGAAGGAATGGTCTGATCTCTACCATCTTAATAACAGATCTTGCGTTGATGAAAATTTTGAGATGTGCCAAGTCTGGATGGAACCGAATGTTTATTTCGTGTTTTATGAGCTTCATGAATATTCAAAATGTTGACCCTTTGTGGGGGAGGGTCTAGGAGGAGTGGACCGATATATTCCATTTTTCCACCAGACCTTGGGTTAATATAAGTATTGGATGTGGGTAAACTGAATATCATCGGACTCTTACATCACATTCTATAAGAGTTATAATTATTCAAACTTGTTATCCTTGTGGGGAAGGCACTTGATGGAGTGGACCGATATTGTCCATTTTCGCACCTGATCTAGCACTGATGCAAATATTAGGATTTGCGAAGTTGGAGCAAAATCGGATTATTTTCAATCCATCAAATTATTTTCTTTGAAAATATTGGCATTTTATGGTTGAGGTACCAGAAGGAGTAGACCGATATTGCCCATCTCCGAACTCGATCTAAGTTTGACAATAATATTACGATGTAGCAAGTTTTGATTAAATCGGACACTCCCTTGGATAGTTATCGTGCGCAGAAGCCAGCCAGACAAACAGACGAACATCGCTATATCGATTCCAAATGTCCTAGCGTCTAAAAACGTTATTTCTATGATGCACGTTTTGGCCGGATCAAATGATATATGTATATCCTCTCTAGCCATATGGCTGAGGGTTTAAAAATGGGAAATATTTGTTTTTTTGTGATATTGATTTTTTTCTTTATTTATAACAGAAATAGATATTTCCTTTCTCTAGTTGCTTTAGTGAAATTTGCTAAAGAGCATTCTTGTCTTTGAGGTCATCTTCAAAAATTATGCGTTGTGGTCGCTTGGGTAAATTTATTAACAAATTCGGAGACCCATAGTGAACCTCTATGACAAATAGTTTTGTAGAATATTCTGGCTTGTTACCAACTCCTTTAAATATAGTTGTAACCCCCTTTTAATTTAGCTCAGAGTTTTTCCTTTAATTATTTTTTTAAAAATTCCTTACACAGTTCGGACGATTATATGCTAATTGAATTCGAGAGTTTGATACTTTCTAGATTATTTTATTCCGATCTTTTTATGCAAATATTCATGCAAATATTCTGAAACCTGCCATTTTGTTCTTATTCTACTTCGTCGCTCCTTTCGCATATTACCTTTTTAAATTTCCCCTTAAAATAATTTGAAACACTGTCCTATGGCTTTGCTGAAAAAAGGGGGAAACAAAGTCCATAAGTTATGACTACGCCAACATCAAAGATGTGAGAGAACAAGGAAAAATATTTAAGCCTTGATACTATTTTCCGTTAATGTTACTGACATAACGCGATTTTTTTTACTTTTTGCTGACTCAAGGGGTGGTTTTGTGGAAAATGCAAACGTGTGTGTGTGTGCGTGTGTTTTCGTTTGTCTGTTTATCGAGGGTTCTTTTTTTTGCAGTTTTTGAACTTCCGCTTTTTAACGTTGCATACCAATATTTTTATTGCTCACCAGCAGCAGTACAAATGTCTGCATGAATGGCCCCGCAATGGCCCATTATTACGTGAATAGTGTTGTGTTATGTTATGGGTGAGCGAAATGTGGGTTGAGAGAGGAGGATACCCTATTGTTGATGTTCGCATTTTTTGTTTTCATTCTTTTTAAATGTCTTCCCTTAAGTAACATGTGTTCGATACTGAGAATTTGAGTAGAAAAGAAAATCGTGAAAACTTACTACATATGTTAGTATGAGATGCATTTTTCAATGTACATAAGGGTTGTCAGTGATAAATTTGTTGGCACACGGTTTAGATTTGAAAAGGAAATACAAGAGTCGGATTGAGAGTGGCTTTGAACAATATCTCAAAATATTGCATAAATTATGATAGTATAACACAAAATATGGTCTTACTATCAAGAAAAGAGATGTTGCGGGTACCTCCATATTTGTGATGTGTGAAATATGAAATAGCAGGATGCTTATTTTTTGATTTTATATTCGTTTCGGTTATTCAAAACTTTGACTTTTGTGGGAGAGATACCAGCAGAAATGATCAGATCTCTATCATCTTTATAACAGATCTTGTGTTGTTGAAAATATTGATATGTACCGAGTCCGAGTGGAATCGGATGTTAATTTCGCGTTTTATGAGCTTCATGGATATTCAAAATTTTGACTCTTTGTGGGGGAGGTACCAGAAGGAGAGGACCGATATAGTCCATCTTTACAGCAGATCTTGTGTTAGTAGAAATAATGGGTTATGTGAAATGTGAAGACAACCGGATACTTATTTCGGATTTTATAATCGTTTTGGTTATTCAAAACTTTGACCCTTCGTGGGGGAGGTACCAGAAGAAATGGTCCGATCTATACCATCTTTATAACAGATCTTGTGTTGATAGATATATTCAGATGTACCAAATTTGAATGGAATCGGATGTTAATTTCGCGTGTTATGAGTTTCACGGAAATTCAAAATTTTGACGCTTTGTGGGGGAGTTACCAAAAGGAGTGGACCAATATATTCCATAATCACACTAAACCTTGGGTTAATAAAAATATTGTGATGTATATAAGTTGAAGATGAAGTGGACCGATATTTTCTATTTTCGCACCTGATCTAGCACTTACGCAATATTAATACTTGCAAAGTTGGAGCAGAAAAATTTTTTCTTGAAAAACCGACCTTTTGTGGGAAAGGTACCAGAAGGAGTGAACCGATATATTCCATCTTATCTTACTTCGCATTTTATAAGAGTTATAATTGTTCAAAATTTTGACCCTTTGTGGGGGAGGTATTTGATGAAGTGGACCGATATTGTCCATTTTCGCACCTGGCCTGTACAGATGCAAATATTAGGATTTGCAAAGTTGGATCAAATTCGTTCTATGTTTTTCTGTGCAGTAAAATACTTTTTTTTGAAAATGTTGACGTCTTGTGGGGGAGATACCAGATAGACTCGATATAAGTTAGATAAAAATATTACAATGTAACAAGTTTAGACCAAAACGGATACTCCTATCGAAAGTTATCGTGCGCACAAGCCAGACAGGTGAACGGACGTCGCTAGATCGACCTTAAATGTCCTGAAAAGGAAATATGGTTCACAGAGACCTAGGGTCTAAAACCGTTATTTCGATGAGACACATTTTGCCCGTGTCGATTGATATATAACCTTTCTAGCCATATGACAGAGGGAACAAAAAAATTCGATATATAATCGTTGTCTAATTTTTTTCAAAATATATTTGATCTATTCAAATATTTTGAGATGTGAGTAATTTGAATATAGTATATAATATACCATTTTATTAGTTATGTGTATTGAAAATATTGACCCTCCGTAGGAGAATTAGATCGATATAGCCGATTGAAATTATATCCATCTTTTTTCTCAGGTGTATTTTTTATAATTCGGTTAACCTTTCCTTTTTTGGCAAAGAAAACACTGTATTGGCTGATACACAACCCGAACAACCAACATGAGGAAGTTTGGTAGCCATCAGACACAGCCAGATGGCGTTGATGTTGTTATTCGTGTTGTTGTCACTTGAATTTTCGGCGTGTGTGAGTTGCACACAAAACGGAAATAAAAAAGAAGGAGAAAATGAAAACGAACAAAAACATAGCGACAATATTGATATTTGTTCGTTGTCGTGATGTTTGTTTGTGTGAATGTGCAATTTTTTTATTTAATCGCCTGGCGGCATAAGTCGCATGGCACATGTTTGGCAATTGGGTAGCATTTTTAATGTTATGTCTTTAGATTGCAAGAGGTGGATAGGGCAGGGGGGGGGGGGGGGGGGCAAGTATAATAAATTTGCTCTTATCCTGGGTTGGGGGGCAAGAGGTGGTCGAGATAAAACGAAATTTATTGAAAGTTTTTAATTCGCATTAGTGGGGGTCTAGGTTTACGTGGTGGTTGCAAAATAAATTGCGTATACATGTTTGGAAACTATATTGAGAAAATTAGAAAATAAAGTTTCAAAAAATGATAATGTAATTAACAGACGGATGAAGGTGGAAGAAAGCTTTATATTCAATCAATAAATTTAGGGTCTTATCATCGAGCGAGGACGATGAAAGCCAACATTTCTTTCAAATACCGAATATCAAAAAATATCGTATGTGAGAGTAATTATGGGTGCTATACCAAGGCTAGGCCGATATGACCGATTCAAGATGTAATCTATCTATTAAGATAAAGCTTAAAATATAGATAGAAATACTATATTTTAAGCTTTATCTTAAATTTTACAAAATATTGACCCCACTTTGTTTAAGATTAAGTTTACAAGGTGAGATGAAAAAACTACAACCAACTTCCGACTGCTGTCATTTCTAAGCCACTCGTCCGACAGCTGTTAAAATTATTCCAGTGACAGTTCATTATATTTTTTACAAGCATACAAAAGCATTTTGTTGTGAATTTTCCAGAAAAAAGTTATTCGTAACGGAATTCAAGCGTGATAGTGTGATTTCTTTATATTTGGCTGGAAAACCACAAGTGGCTATCGTTAGAGCACTCCAGCATTTAAATGTGAATAAATCTTTTGTGTATCGTACCATCCCTCGTTACCGTGATACTGGTAGCGTAGCCCGACATCAAAGAAGTGGACGGAAGAAAACAGCAACATCAGCACAAATGGTTCGAAAAGTAAAAAAGCGACTTGATCGAAAAGCGTGTCGCAGTGGCCGAAAAATGGCTCGTGAGCTGAACATATCGCAATATCCCATTCGGCAAAAATTGAAAAATGAACTCGGGGTAAAGTCAATGAAATTCTGAAAAGTGCAAGAACTTACACCGCTACAGAAAGAAGCTTCGCTTGGCCGAAAGTGGTGAACTGCCGAATTTGTTTTTCTCCGATGAGAAAACCTTCGTTGTCCAGCAGTTTGTAAATAAACAAAATGATCGTGTTTAATTGCCAAAGAGGTCAGCTGAAAATGTGCACTTTCGGTTGGCCACCAGAAATCAAGCGCCGGCCATGGTGATGGTGTGGGTCGCCATAACAGCCGATGGTCGCTCTCCTCTCGTATTAATCGACCGTGGCATCAAAATAAATGCCGAATATTATCGCGAAAATATTCTGGAGGGTATATAAAAGCCTTCGACACGCAAACATTTTGGACGCAGACCTTGGACATTCCAACAGGACTCAGCACCATCGCACTCAGCACGTGCCACCCAAGAATAGTGACAAAATGAGGTTGCTCGCTTCATTTCCAGCGCATAATGGCCACCAAAATCTCCGGATACCAATCCGTTGGACTGTTGTGTCTAGAGTATTTTGGAAAGCAAGCACTAAAGTGTCGATCACCTCAAGCAAGCTCTTCGCCGGGAATGGGCCAAAATACCGCAGAGCAACATTCGGGCAGCGTGTGACGGTTTCATTGGCCGTTTGAAGGCCATAGGTGACCAATTCGAACAAATCTAAACTTATTCTAAAAATTGAAGCTATTTCCGACAATTTTTGCTGTCATTCAATAAAATTTAAAAAAGGTAAAAATTATGTCGTTTGGCTTTGTTGCAGTTTTTATTTATCTCCCCCGGTATATCTCAATTGCAACAGAGACATCAAATTTAAGAATCAAGTTAAGTGCCGTATAAATCTTTTCGTACAAATATAGGACGCACTTCCAAACCACCGAATCCAATCAAATCTCAACACACAGATACCATCAGCAATTTCAATACCAATCATCGTACCATTCAGTATTTTCGTACTATTATACTACACATTTCCGAAACCACCTCCATATTTCAGATTCCAAGCACTACCTGTTCACCCAATACCACTTTTCGGCACTTGTGGTACCCAACAGGGACCCCAGTACAAAATTGCAAAATTCCAGTTTCATCCTTTGACACCAAACCAAACAGTTCCAAATTTAGTACCATTTAGTACAGTTTGCACACTTAGTACACATTTACAAAATCACCTTCATTTAGCATACTTATTTTCCAAACTTGATTCCCTACCAAATTTCAAGTTTTTAGCTTCTCATAATATCAAATAGTACCATTTTAGAAATTTAGTACCGATTTAGACCTTTCGTAAACTTAAAGTTCCAGTTTCTAAAAACCCTTGGGTACGTCTATTCTGCATTCCATCAGTGACTCTAATTGGTAATTAAAGAGCTTTAGCTCATTCCGTTTGTCCAATGCTAAGTATTTAATTTTTAGTACATTTTGTACCCTTTTGGTGCGAACTTCCTAACACCTAGCCTTATCAGATGCCACCACGCCTAAAACTGACCCGCGCGCAAAATCTGAAGATTTTGGCTTTAGGCTTTTATTCTAGTTCAGTCACCAAGATTGGCCCTCATCCAAATTTTCAAGATGCCGGCTACAACTGTTTCGTCTGGGCGTTGATTCTCATTCAGTCAATTATTTCACTACTCGTTATTTTTAACCTTTCTCCAAGTCGATACAGCCTAATGTTTATTAATTCTCACCTATTAGCAACATTGTATGCTGGGCTGTCCCGCTGTTGTGTCACAAAAAATCGAACAAAAATTACGTATGGGTCTCATTTGTTTTCCTTGTTTATGTCGCTCAGCAATTCCCGTGGCGTCGTCACCTGCCGCCCACTCCCACCTTTCATTCCCCTCGCATCTTATGATTAGTAATATTTTGAGGGATTTTCTAATTTTTTTAATTATATTCTTTGCTCGATATGCCGCTGATGACGTCTACTTTTTTTGTAGATTCCGTTTTTGGTGGACTGTTCGTAACAGATGATTTGTTTTTAATTAGAAGGTGTATTTTTGGGCCAAATTTGCAAGTGCGGATGTGAGAGGAGGAGTTAACAAGGCAAAGAGGTGGATGGCATTAAAAAAAAGAAAGTGCCCAAAAGCTGTTGCCACCAGCTGACCGAATGCATTGGATTATATGTAGTTCATTTGTGTGAACGAATGTTTGTTTTTCTTTTATTTTCCTCAAGTGAGCAACGCACATCTGTGACACTGTCGAAAGCATAATGCCAAATAAACGGCTACAGCAACAACAACAACAGCAGAGGCAAAATAAAAATAAACAAAATCTAAAATAAAAACACAAGTTCATGATCATTGCAAAAAGAAGAAAGAATGAGTAGAAACATAAAGTGAGGCAGTGATTGTCACGGTGCTAAGGTGTCGGCGATTTCACAAGGTGTAATTCCTAAGTGTGTGCGAAATTTTGCAAAGCATTTAACAATGGGAAGCTATATTCGCACACACACGCTCTCGCCAGCGAATAGACAACCAGGGTAACCTTGAAATGGGATTAATAGTTCTCCATGGTCAGGTCGTTGTGTTAGCCACACTAGAATTGTAACCCTGATCTTTGTTAGCCGCCTGAACGTGTCAGCTGAGTTGGCGTCATTGGCCCCACTGCCTGAATGCTGCTGCCATTTGACAGATAACTATTTTAACGTTTAGCGTCAATTTGGATTTGGCCCACGTCTTCTATGCCGCACAGCTATTGTGGATGGATGGCATTCCTCGAGCATTTAACATACATCTGCTGATGCGGTGCGGGGCGGGGCGGCATGGTTCGATGCGCCGGGTATTAATAGGTGAGTGGTGGACATCCAACGATGAGTAAGTGCCAAAGAGTCACATAAATTCGCTTGGGTTCTATTGTTGCCTTCGCTATGGGGATGAGTGAATGTGGCCAGCATTTTGTATTTCTGTTTTGATTTCTCAGAATAGGCAATTTATCAAAGGCGAGGTATTATTAATTGGGAAATTGGGCGAATTGATTAGTCGCCGATCTACATTTAGAAGACAATGGGAATTGCCATATCTATGTATAAGGAAATGAAATTTTGATGTTAGATGACGTTTATATTGGAGCTTATTACAGCACTTGATCAATTATCATTGGGTGGAGATTCAATGTAAGCGAGACATTCTCCATATAATAAATATACAAGGTAAGATAAAAGAAACTGCAAAAGTCAAAGTCGAACGCCATAATTTTTACGTTTTATTTTTTAATTTCATTGAATGAAAGCAAAGAATGTCGGAAATAGCATCACATTTTAAATTACTTTAGATTTGTTCGAATTGGCCACCTTTGGCACGAATTATGGCCTTCAATCAGCCAATGGAACCATCACACGCTGCCCGAATGTTGCTCTGTGGTGAAGCGCTTGCTTGAGGTGATCGAAACTTTGGTATTGTTTAGTGCCAACCTTGCTTTCCGAAAATACTCCAGACAGAACAGTCCAACGGATTGGTATCCGGAGATTTTGGTGACCATTGTGCGCTGGAAATGAAGCGAGGAACCTCATTTTTTAACAATTCTTGAGTGGCACGTGCTGAGTGCGATGGTGCTGAGTCCTGTTGGAATGTTCAAGGTCTGCAGCCAAAATGTTTCCGTGCCCAAGCCTTTAATACACCCTCCAGAATATTTTAGCGATGATATTCTTCATTTATTCTGAGGCCACGGTCGATTAATAGGAGCGGAGAGCGACCATCGGCTATTACGGCGGCCCACACCATCACCATGGCCGGCGCTTGAGTTCTGGTGGCCAACCGAAGGTGCACATTTTCAGCTGACCTCTTTGGCAAGTAAGCCCGATCATTTTATTTGTTTACAAACTGCTGGACAACGAATGTTTTCTCATCGGAGAAGACCCAATTCGGCAGTTCACCACTTTCGGCCAAGCGAAGCAACTTTTAGCTCTTTTGAGTCTATTTTCTTTCTGTTGCGGTATAAGTTCTTGCACTTTTTGAAATTTCAATGGCTTTACCCTGACGCGGGTTTCGATCAAGTCGTTTCTTTACTTTTCGAATCATTTCTGCTAATGTTGCTGTTTTCTTCCGTCCACTTCCTTGACGCCGGGCAACGCTACCAGTATCACAGTAACGAGCGATGGTAGGAGACACAAAAGATTTATTCACATTTAAATACTGGAGTTCTCTAACGATAGCCACTTGTGGTTTTCCAGCCAAATATAAAGAAATCACACTATCACGCTTGACATCTATCACGAATAACTTTTTTTCTGGGAAATTCTCACCAAAATGCTTGTGTACGCTTGTAAACAATATAATGAGCTATCACTGGAATAATTTTAACAGCTGTCGGACGAGTGGCTTAGAAATGACAGCAGTCTGAAGTTGGTTGCAGTTTTTTTCATCTCATCCAAACCTGGGACGTCGCAATATTTATATCATATTTATTTAGGCCCGATACGAGATGGTCAATATTGGCCCATTCAGAACCTACCCCATAAAGGGTCAACAATTTGAATAATCGTGAAAAATGTCAAAATATATTTAAATATTCGAACACTGGCTGAGGGTACATATCTGTCGGCAAGAACAACTGATACTTTTTATACCCTCAATCATTCCGTCTGTTGTAATCACGTTATCTTTCGAACGAATTGAGTTTGAGTTTACCAGTAGGCAGGTTAAGTTCGTAAATGGGCCATATCGGTCAACGTTTTCCCCCATATTACGGTTCCTCCCGATAGTCGGTATTTTGATGATTTTAGCGACCGGAATTATTTCAAATTTCGTATTTGAAGTTCGTAATGGGTACTAAGCCAATGACAACAATTTTAATATGCACGTCCACGTCTTCGTATAGCCCCCATATAACGGTACCTCCCGATATTCGGCGATTTAAGCAACATTATTCACCGGAATCGTTTCAAATTTCGTAGTGAAAGATCTTAATGTGAACTACAACTTATGGCAGAAAATTTCGTATGCAGGTTCACGTCTTCATATAGCCCCCATATGACGGTACCTCCCGATACTCCGTATTTTCATGATTTTTGCGACATAATTCAACGTAATTGTAAAAAATTTCGCATTTGAAGTTCGTAA
Organism: Musca domestica; assembly: GCF_030504385.1. Classification (NCBI taxonomy): domain Eukaryota; kingdom Metazoa; phylum Arthropoda; class Insecta; order Diptera; family Muscidae; genus Musca; species Musca domestica. The sequence goes on along the minus strand of NW_026712249.1, from coordinate 4,222,113 downwards.
TGGGCACTACAGCCTATGACAAAAAATTTCGTATGCAAGTCCAGGTCTTCGTATAGTCCCCATATAACGGTTTTAACTTAAGTGGTAGTTTTCGGATTTTTTTTTTTTAATTGTTCAAGTTCCTTCCAAATGGTGGAGGGTATTTAAAGTTCGGTTCCGCCGAACGTAGCTGCTTTTTTACTTGTTTAATTTGTTTTTTATAGATGATTACATATATTTCGGAATTTCTATTTATAAAGAAGTTTTAAAAAAAGAGGGTAACACTAGATCATATATTAGCCGATTTTAGAGTAGGGCAATTGTTAGAGTTCTTATTACGCAAAATACTTCGAGAAATTAGTACATATTCCTTGTAGAAGCTAAAGAAGAACTGATTATTTCTGGACCTCTTAGTAAAATGCCACTGTTTAAATAATAAGTTTCGCTGGGGTTTTTATATATTTTCTCGCCAATATACCTAAGCATACACGTCTTCATTTGTAACCTAATTCTGGTATAATACTTTATACCAATACAATATGTACTGTATAAAGCTTTGCGTTCTTTTATTTATTTCATAAGCTTTTATTGCATTTTTTATCGAGTCATTCCTTACATATTTAATGACATAAAAAGTTCCACTTCCCACTTCAATGGCAAAAACTCCGTCGAATCATAAACATTTGCGGCATGTTTTCAAATATCTAATGACAGCCATGACATGGCAAAAATTCGTCAGAAAAATAAAATTCAAATTTATGATATTTTCGCATTAAATAGAATATTTACGTGACTTGAACCACATTTGCGTGGTCATTCCAGAAAAAGAAATGGAAAGTAAGTTGGCATAGTTTTGAGCAGGCTTCCAGAGACGGAACTTTGTATACTACAACTTGTATGTAATATATATATACCCTACTTTTTATTACGTTTAATTCATCATACTTTTTGTACAGTCATTTCTGGGAATTATTTTCAAATTTGCGCCTCCATTTGACCCTTAAAAAGGGACATTCATCTTCCCCAATTGCCATCAACATAATTGCAGAGAAAATAGTGGCTTAGCAAAAAAAAAAAAAAAACTGAGCAAAGGAATGCTAGTTGGCAATACAAGCATGGACTTCATGAGAAAAGTCAATAAAAAACAACAAGAAATTGCATGACCCAATTTCGAAATGGGATGGTCATTATCCTCACAACTATGCGTGTGTGAGTGTGTATGCGTGTACACAAAGACATCTGCCCAAAGTCACACTATCATTAACTTTAAAAAAATGCTCCTACTTTCCAAACGGGCAACGAAGAAGAAACAGGAGGAAAAGTGGAGCAGCGTGGGCCGAGGTAGTAAGCCAGTAATGGAAAACATAATTAAAAGTTCAAAGTAAAGCAAACAAGCGGCAATTAAAGTTCGTTCCTAGCCATAGGGCGAGGATGACAACATTCTACTTCTTGGCTGGCGTTTCTTCGATGTGATTTTATTTTTTAAAGGCAATGATGGATAAGTGGCTAGGGGACATCCATTGATTGTAGGTATTTATTTACATAAATGGTGTGCTAAGAGTGTGGGGAGAGAGATGAAGAGAACGGGGAAAGGGGAATGCAACCCATTTACAAGAATGTAAGTCAACGGGGAATTAAGGTCTGTTCTGGATTTCCAGGCGCCAATGGCATACACTTTTGATACAGGAAAGAAAACACAATGGCCTGTAGATCGTCTTGGACATATTCTAGGTATCTTCGAGTTGATATTTGAAATTATATTTGCTTTAAGCATAGACTGAAGGAGTTATTTTGCCACAGGACATCCAAAGCAAATCCAACTTTCCTTCTTCGAAAGAATTTTATTTTATTTTTATATTAAGTCTTTCTATTCAGAATAAATTATTATTTTTTTAATATTTTTGTTAATAGTTTTGTTGGTCATGGACCTGCTTTGAATATTTTTAAATGTTCTTAATACTTTGATCAAATACCTATTTTTTGAAAATATGTAATCTCTTTTTAAGTTCAAAAACTATGTTCCTATTTTCGTTCATATGTCCTCCCAAGTTGGACAAATATTCTCACACTCCATCGCCAATAAATCATTGTGGTTACTTTTTCCTTTCCTTTGTTTAACTCTAGTTTGCTTTATCAAAGATCTCGGCTGTAGTTCTCTCGTTTGTAAGGTGGCAAAAAAACCATTACTAAGGGTGTTATTGAGCTTTTTATACCCTCAGCCATATGGCTATATACCATTTGATACGGCCAAAAAGTGCCTCATCGATATAACGGTTTTAGACCCTAGGCCTCTTTGGACCAAATCCGTTTCAGGACATTTGGAGTCGATCTAGCGATGTCTGGCTGGTGCGATAACTCTCGAAGGGAGTATCAGATTTGGTACAAAATTGGTAAATCGTAGTATTATTGTCAAACTTAGAACGAGCTCCTTCTGGTAACTCCCCTTCTGGTAAAAAAAAACTATTTTACTGCACAGAAAGAGAAAGAATAATCCGATTTTGCTCCAACTTTGCACATCCTAATATTTGCATCAGTGGTAGATCAGGTGCGAAAATCGACAGGGTAGATCCACTCCACCAAGAATCTTCCCCGTAATGGGTCAACATTTTGAATAATAACAACTCTTATAAAATGTGATGTAAGAGTCCGATTATCTTGAAATTACACACATCAAAATATTTTTAGTAAACCAAGGTCTGGAAGAATCATACCTAAAATATATCGGTCTACTCCGTCTGGTATCTCCCCCACAAAGGGTTAAAATTTTGAATATCCATGAAGCTCATAAAACACGAAACTAACATTCGATTCCATCAAAACTTTGAAAACCTCAATATTTCCATTCACACAAGATCTGTTATAAAGATGGTAGAGATCGGACAATTTCTTCTGATACCTAACCCACAAAAGGGTTAATATTTTGAATAACCAAAATTATAATAAAATCGGAAATAAGCATCCGGTTCTGTTCACATTTCACACATACCCTTATTTTCACTAACACTTGGTCCACTGCTTTCGGGACCTCCCTCACAAAGGGTCAAATTGTTGAATATCCATGAAGCTCATAAAACGCGAAATTAATGTCCGATTTCATTCAGATTTTGTACATCTCAATATTCCTATCAGCACAAAATCTCTTATAAAGATGGTAGAGATCGGACCATTACTTCTGGTACCTCTCTACACAGGGGTTAAGATTTTGAAAAACAAAACTCTCAATGAAAGAGAAATAAGCCTCCAAATATCTTCAAATTTCACACATACAAATTTTTTTGCTGACACAAGATCTGTTCCGAAGATGGCATCTAACTGCGAACCCCTTCTGGTACCACACCCACAAAGGGTCACACTTTCCAATACTTATAGCTGTCACAACTTACGAAACAAGTCAGCGATTTTTTGCAACTTTCTATATCTAAATATATCTCTCAACCCGAAACCTGAGATGAATATGGAATTTATGATTCCGCATAAAATGGATATAAATGTTGGCCCGTAGCAATATTTTTATCTGTATCAGATGAAGTATGCAAGTGGATTACTTCGGTAGAAAATTTTATTAAAAATATCACATATCTCATATTAAGTGAAAGAAGTAATCGGTATAGTACTAACCTGGCACATCGCAATATTTATATTAAATTTATTTAGGTCCGATACGAATTGGACAGTATTGGTCCATTCCTTCGGTACCTACTCTATAGAGGGTCAACAATTTGAAGAATCATACCTGAAGTCAAAATATATTTCAATCTTCGTACATTGGCTGAGTGTATACATCTGTTGGTAAAACCTACTGAAACTATTTAACTTGTTTTTTTTTTAATATTTTTACAAGACTTCCTGTCCAAGATTCGAGGACATTTTTTAATATTAAAGTTATTCGGAATTTTGTATAATTTTTTTATTCACAACATTCTGTTCCTTTTGGTACTTTTCGTGTATTTCTTTAAATACTTCCGTATCACAACCGTTTTTACACCCACGGTAACTCTCATATCAACGTTCTCATTTCCATTGTTTATTTTAACGCACCCCAAGACTTAGTAAAAACCCTGTGAATCACCGATTTGTTGTCGACAAGCACATTTCAGGATATGGCTAATTAAGTTTCAACTCTGCAATCTCATTCCTCAAAATAATTTTGCCATAAATGTGGTTGATTTCAATTTTTTAAAAAATATGTACACAATATTATCTACCCCCTAAAATTATTCCGCAAATGCAAAATACTTGGCATAAATCGACAAATGCGAAACTCGTATTTTAATTTTGAGTAAAAAATAAATGTCGCTGGATTTGCATAAAAGCGGATGATTCATTGCAGCAACAACAAAAAACCATAACCATAGAATAGTCCCCTCCCTCCCTCAGTCGCTCGCTGGATATATAAGGAATACTGTTAAACATTGCATGTTAAGCCACCAGCCAGTCAGTCGACCAATTTGCGGTGTTACCTGAAATGGTAAAACGAAAACTGAATAAAAAAAGGCAGAAGAAAACAATAAACGCTTAGAACGGTTATACCACCATTGCCGATCGATTTAACACCCGCTAATATATACATCCTCACAAACATACATACATGTACGAGTGAATGTATGTGTATACATGCAGATACAAATTTAAGTTGCAATAACACGATATAGAATACCAATAACAAATAAAAGCGGCAACGCTTCAAATAAGGAATATTTTATGTTCGAAAAAGGAACAAAAAAAAACGTTTGTCACGCAAACAAATCATAAATGGAAGAAATGTTGGAGAAGTTTTCGGTTCTTGCCTCGAACATAACATTTGGTGGTTTATTAAAGATTTATGTTGTAGAATAATCAAAAAAAGTTCAATGTGTAAAGAAAAAAAATATTTAATCATCTCTCTCTCTTTATGATAATCCTCAAAATAATCATTTTTGACTCTTTCGGGTAGGTGTGAAGCTAAGAGTTACATAGAAGTACTTTTGGCTACAAATTTTGAGCTTTATTCCAACAGCAAATTCAGACTAACTTTTTTGTTTTAAGAATTTATTTGATTATTAGGTTGGTTCCTGTCGTGTTATTTCCATATTTATAATAATTTCATTTAAATCCTTAAAGTTATACATAAATTTGCCTTAAATTAAGGTCTGAATTCTCGTTCTATGAAAATGTTAAATGAGAATTTCTTTAAAGGAAATACATGTCCATGGCCTATATTAGGTCGACCAGTAATACATGTCCATGGCCTATATTAGGTCGACCAGTAAGCCCATCTGACAACTAAGTTTGCGGTCAAAAGGCATATTGTGATTTCAAATTCAAAGCGAGTCAAATCAAAGATCTACTAAAGGTAAGAGTACATAAACAACTTGAAGTGCCAGAGCCGCACTCAAATTTGCCGTCGTTTCTATTTACAAATTGACATTAATATGCCTAGCCATGATGCAAAGCTGCTTATATATCCTCACCTTAAGTTTATTGTCAAATTGAAAAGAAAATATTTTTCATTTCATATGTTCATAGAACTCGAATTATATAGTTTCAAATTGAAGAAAAAAATAATTTCGACCAAAAAAGATCCCGAAAACTTAGAGCTGACCCTAAAATATATTATCGAATATTAGAACATTCAGCCGTTTGAGTAAATTTTCCAGTTCTGGAATATTGTAGAACTTAGTTTATATCAACTTCCCATAACCCTATTTTAAGTGACCCATTGAGGAAAAAGGGTTTAAAAGGACTTCTTCACAGAAGCACTCATAATAGAAACAATTGTCAACGCAGTGCCGAATTTACCGATTCCACAAATTCAAATCGAACGCAAAACTAATCAGCTGAAATGCACGCTCGAATTCGAGCAGAGATTGAAGCTCGCTTAAATTGAAACGGGAGAGCTTCTACGAGTAGAAAAACGAAATGGATTCTCATGCATTCTCTATTTTCTCTATGTCACTCGAATAAGAGCGAGTGTGTTTGCTCGATTTGGGGTGTGAGTAAAATACGCTCGAAATTGAGCAGATGTAAAACCTTTTTTTTTCTTTGCATATATATTTATTTGCTGAAATCACAATTGCGAACAAAAACTAAGCAAGTGTCACATCCTAATTCAGTTTCGAGAAAAATGAGAAGATGTCACCAGGTATTGATGCTACATTTTTGTGCAAGACCAAGCATGATTTGAAGTATTTAAATGCTTCATAAACTCAATAGTAAATTTCATCAAACTCAAAGAAAAAAATCTGCAATTCCTTGTGTTTTAAAATAATTTCAATACAGATCCACTATTTGACACGTCCTGATATTCGGTATTTTAATGGTTTCGGCAATTCCACAATTTCCATCCGCTCTTCAATTTCTGATTGGATGATAATCAACCATACGACAATACAAGGTTATAGGACCCAGCCGCAGTGGCCGCCATTTAATAATTTCAAAACTCAATGACTAGAAAAAAATTCGTAAAACTTAAACTATATTTTGAAGGAGCCCTGGTTACATGACAAAATCATGTTTTTTTTAATAAGTACAGGAAAAATCCTGCAGATTATGAAATTAGAGGTAACATGTAAAAGATGGTACATGTATTAGCCTTTTAAAGGATTCCATCGCAAAGTAACCGAAACAAAAAGGAAAAGTTCCCGCCCATTCTAATTTTTTTGAAATTTTCGGATTAGGATTTCTTTAAATCCCTTTATATTTGGATTGCATTTCTTCAACAAACTGACTGATAACAATACGAGTATTATTTTGTAGAAAAACTTAACCCTCAATTGATTTATTAAAAGGGTATTTTGGTCATTTTTATACTCTCCAACTTGGAAAGTAGGGTATATTAAACCTGTCATTCCGTTTGTAACACCTCCAAATATTCATCGTAGAACCCGTAAAGTATTGTCGTCTGTTAACTGTCTGTCTGTTGAAATCACGATACATCCCATATTTTTTGATGTAGAGCTTGGAAATTTGGCATAATAGTTTGTACTGCGTGGCAGAGCATTGTCTGTATAGGTCACGTTTTTTGAAGGTCCATATAACAGTGCCTCCGATTAACGGAATTGTTTGGTATTAAGAGCCAAATTGGTCGTTATTTGAAGTTTTGAAATCTTAATGAAAAAAAAAAATATTTTCCTTAAAATTTATTGACATTTTGGAATAGCCCCAATTGAACAAAGGTTGCCTAATTTCGGAGGACAGCAATTTCATATTTTCAAAGATTTTGAAATAAGACTCAGTAATTTAAGTGCTCACATAACAGGCAAAAGAAACGAAATAGACCCGTAGTTCCTTTGATGATCAGCATAGAATCATTATTTTATTGTGCACCAAGCTTGTAACATCAGCCCAAATAATATAGAATTGTACATATATGATTAAATTAAGCCCAGAAATAAGTATACCAAATTTTATCAAAATCGGTTCAGATATAGCAATAGTTCCCATATATATTGTTATTTGGTATTTCTATCCTCCGAAGCCGTAATATGCATTCTGTAACAACGATATTTGGGGAAATATATCAAATCCGGCACGGTTTGGATATAGCTCCCATATATATCTTCGTCCTATTTGCCTTTTATTGGGCACCAAACGTTTAATACTAGCCCAAATGAAATGGAATTTGGGACTTACGGCCAAATTGAGCTCAGAAACAAGTATGTCAAATTTGGTGTAAATCGATTCAGATATAGCTATAGCTCCCATTCGATCATCCGATGTTTTACATTTTTTTATCGGTTATATGAAGCTCTACTAAATTTGCAAAGGGCTGTAGAGCCCGACTTTTAGACTTTCTTAACGGTTTTTTGTTATTTTTTGCTTTTTCAATATTTCAATATCTTATAAAGTATCGGCCACTGCTTTCTGATTTTCGAAGAAATATAGCTCAGTTATGCCTCTAGTCTAAAATCCGCACCAAACCGTGACTTGTTTAAAGTGCTTGCACGAAAGTACTTCTATTCTTTCATAGTTCGTACGAAATTTTCGCACACATTCTGCAACATTATCATGATTTTCAAAGTAATGTTGCAATATTTTCCAGCCTTGTTCAATCTTATACACAACTATATTCGTTTAGCGGAAGAATATAACTACATATCTTTCAAATCAGACAGGAAATAAACTCTAGTTGAAAAAAAGTTACATTTTCGACCCTATATTTTTTCAAGTTTTGTACATTTCTAAGTGGAACTTTTAAACATCTCTCTACATCTGCCACACATGCGCGACTCTAATGAAAACTAAACGCTTAGCCATTTTCAAGAAGCTGTGATGTTATTTTAGCCACTAAATATTTTATTTTATACATGAAACTAGAAAAAATATATAAAAACGTATTTTTTTATTTAGACTCGAAATGACAAACATTTAAAAAATGCACCCAAATGACAATTTTTACGTCAGAAGTCTAAAAATAAAAAAAACGTAAATATGCATGCATGCCACTTTCCAAATAATGTAAGCCATTCCGCCGATCACTTTCACTTTCCACCGCCAATTATGAACAGCCGTTGCAGTTAATTCCGAAATTACTTAATCTGTTAACACATCGTTCGTTCTGTTCGCGGCAATTAAAGCGAGGCAAATTTATTTATTGCCAAAAAAATAATTGACAACATGACTCAATTCCAATTTATTTTGGGCACCGGGCCAAATAATTTGATCTCTCCCAATTTATTGCGAGCGTTGAAGAGGAACTTGTCATTTGTACGAAATGTCTGTATGTGTGAGGTGATTGAGGTAACAACAGAACAACACATTCTTTGAATCACTTATATTACACGATGGGTTATTATTGTTGTCTTGGCTGTTGTAAAATAAACATAAACTATTCTTAATAGATTTATTTTATGATTATTAAACAATGGCTGAGAGACGTTTTCTCCTAATTTTTTCTATTAGTTAACCCAAAAGGTTTCTATTAAATAAATTGACTGGAAATTGTTTCGTTTTTTTCTCTGTTTTTTTGATTGAATGAATTTTATGTATGTTTCAATTGATTGATGTGTGGATGATTGTGGTTGGATGATTTGACCAACCAACTATTAATTAATGGACACCATTGGCGTGGCTAGTGTCTTTGTGGCCAGTGCCTATGGCGGGGTAAAGGGAGTTCCCATAAATTATTAACAGACAATCTATTCAATGTTCACAATTATGCCGTTGCTTTTCGTCGGTTTTTTCTGTTATTTAAAAATTTTACATAAACTTATGGCCATTCCAGGCCATAAACCTGGCGAATTTACAACAAATTTTACTGCAGTTATAAAAATTGAACAAACCATAAAATCCAAATCCAAGAGAGAGGCAAATCAACACGCAACTGCCATGCGAAATATTTGCAAATTATTCATAAAATTAAATTTGTTTCTTCAATTGGGAGCTTCATTTTTATTTCGTTTTGTTCCTCCCTTTTGCCGTAGATTTGCTTGCTTTAATTGTGTTTTTGGGGGAAGATTTTGGAGAAAATCGCTTTTCTTTGATTTCTTTATTTTGCCATCTCTCGTAATGACTTTTGTTGTTTTCTGCTCGGAACGACAAGCAAGTTAAACAGCTTAAGTTCGGATACCCTTCTCCCAAGAAATTCCTAAGTAAAAACTGTTGTAAATTTTTCTTCTATTAAACAGTTGTTGCACGAACAAGACCAGACAATTTAATGGGACGAAATGAATAGATAGCTCCCCTTGTTTTGGCCACATAGACGCCCTGTCTTTCATCATAACGATAGCGTCGTAGACTGCAAGGAGTGAAGGAGAAAAGTATTCCCATGTATACCCATGGTGTGATGAAAAAACTGCAACCAACTTCAGACTGCTGTCATTTTTAAGGCACTTGTCCGACAGCTGTTAAAATTGTTCTAGTGAGAGCTCACTATATTGTGTACAAAAGCAATTTGGTGAGAACTTTCCAGAAAAAAGTTATTCGTGATGGAAGTCAAGCGTGATAGTGTGATTTCTTTATGTTCGGCTGGAAAACCACAAGTGGCTATCGTTAGAGCACTCCAGCATTTAAATATGAATAAATATTTTGTGTCTCGTACCATCACTCGTTACATGCCGTAACGTAGCCAAAGGAAGTGGACGGAAGAAAACAGCAACATCAGCAGAAATGGTTCGAAAAGTAAAGAAGCGACTTGCTCGAAACCCGCGTCGCAGTGGCCGAAAAATGGTTCATGAGCTGAACATATCGCAATATTCCATTCGGCAATGAAATTGAAATTCCAAAAAGTTACACCGCAACAGAAAGAAAAAAGTCTCAAAAGAGCTAAAGAGTTACTTCGCTTGGCCGAAAGTGGTGAACTGCCGAATTTGGTTTTCTCCGATGAGAAAACATTAGTTGTCCTGCAGTTTGTAAACAAACAAAATTATCGTGTTTACTTGCCAAAGAGGTCTGCTGAAAAGAAGATGGTCACCATAACAGCCGATTTCCGCACGTATGAATCGACCATGGCATCAGAATAAATGCCGAATATTATCGCGAAAATATTCTGGAGGGTGTATTAAAGCCTTGGTCATTTTGGCCGCAGACCTTGGACATTCCAACAGGACTCAGAATCATCTCACTTAGCACGCGCCACCCAAGGATGGTTACAAAATGAGGTTCCTCGCTTAATTTCCAGGGCAATCTCCAGATACCAATCCGTTGGACTATTGTGTCTGGAGTATTTTGGAAAGCAAGGTTGACACTAAAAAATATCAAAGTGTCTATCACCTCAAGCAAGCACTTCGCCGGGAATGAGCCAAAATACCGCAGAGCAACATGCGGGAAGCGTGTGACGGTTTCATTGACCGTTTGAAGCCCATAATTCGTGCCAAAGGTGACTAATTCGAACAAATCTTAACTTATTCTAAAATTTGATGCTATTTCCGACATAGTTTGCTTTCATACAATTAAAATTTAAAAAAAAGATTAAAAATTATGGCACTTGTATTTCTGGCAACTCAAAATCTGTTATAAAGATGGCAGAGATCGGACCATTTCTTCTGGTACCTACCCAAAAAATGGGGTCAAAATTTTGTATAACAAAATGGATTATACAATCCGAAATAAGCATCCGATTTCCTTCACATTTCACTCATGACATTACTTCTACTAACACAAGATCTGCTGTGAAGGTGGGATATATCGGTCCATTCCTTCTGGTACCTCCCCCAACAAGGGTAGAAATTTTGAGTATCCAAGAAGCTTATAAAAGACGAAACTAACATGCGATTACAGTTAGACTTGTTACATCTCAATATTTCTATCAGAACAAGATCTGTTATAAAGATCCCCCACATAGGGTTCAAGATCTTGAAAAACAGAACACTCACAGAAAGTGAAACAAGGATCCAACACTTTTAAAATTTCACACATACTATTTTTTTTTTTTTTTTTTTTTGTTAACACAGGATCTGTAATAATTATCTGCGAACCCCTTCTGGTACCTGACCCACAAAGGATCACAATTTTCAATATCCGTTATAACTTGGGTAACAAGTCAGTGATTCTTTAGAACTTGCTTTATTTAAATATTTCACTTAACCAGAAACCTGATATGAATATTTATTTTATTCAAATTTATGATTTCGCATAAAATTGGATATAAATGTTCGGTTTCCTTTAAATTTTGCTCACATAAATATTTTTATCTGTATAAGATGAAGTATGAAGATGGAATACTTCTACGGACTATACCTCACGTATATTTCCACATTTTCCAAAATTTTGCACATATCACATATAAAGTATAGGAAGTAGTCGATATAGTCCAAATCTGTAACGTTGTAATATTTATATCAGTCTTAGGTCAGATACGAATAGATCAATATAGGCCAACTTTCGACTTTTTGTGGGGGAGGTACCAAAAGGAGTGGACCGAACTCGATCTAAGTATGATAATAATACTAGGATGTACCAAGTGTGCACCAAATCGGATACTCCCATCGAGAGTTATCGTGCGAACCAGTCAGACGGATGGATGGATGGACATCGCTAGATCGACTCCAAATGTCCTGAAACAGCTTTGGTTGAAAGAGACCTAGAGTCTAAAACCGTTTTTTCGATGAGGCACGTTTATGCCGTATAAAAATGGTATATAACCTCAGTAGCCTTATGACCGAGGGTATATACTAAAAAGACGCCTTTGGTGACTCGCTTGAGGGTCCACATCCACATATTGTTATCAGTAATATTGTCCACGACACTAAAAAGGACATATTGAAAGGAATTTTTATCCGTTAATTTCAAAAAATGAAGAAGAGGGGAATCTTTGTCGCTCTCTTTAGGTTAATTCGGCCTGTAAACTTTCAAAACGCCTATACTCGAGTCTTATATTTTTAGCTCTACTTTCATAATCCAGTGATTTTTTTCGAGAATATTTGTTATGTTGTACAGTGTAATTTAATCCATTGTGAAAAATGAATCCTTTACTGTTCAAGTCAAGTCATTTTAATTTTGGTACCTAAAATTTAGGTTACCTCCCAATGTAGGTACATACATAAAGACACTGACACGTGTGTCTTAAATTTGTAGATCATCTTTCACAATTCGTGCTGTTTTGAACGAAATTCTTAAAAAATCATTATTTCCACTAACATAAACTTGCAACACACAACACCATACTTTTGCCCACTACTGTAAAAACAGAGTTGTTGCTATTGTTTCGATTATTTTATTATTGTTATTATAATTATTTATATTGGATCAGTGGTGATATTTTTGTTTTCGATGCGAAACGACAGGGTATCAACAAACCCATCACAAATATGCTACATGTGAAGAGATTACACACATACATACACAAGAACATAGTACGGACACATATACATATGTGTACGGGGATAGATGGCGTGCGTTGCGTTACACGCTGTCTGTTTACTTTATATAAATATTATTGTTTTTTTGTTTTCTCTTTATTTTTGTATTGGCAGAAAATAAGATGACGTTGATATGATGACGAATTAATCATCCATTTTTCCACTATTGACACCTTTGGAAAAAATGGCTGTTGTTGGGGTGTTACTTGTCAATCCTGTGCCAAAGGGGTTTTCCTTTGTGTCTGTGGCACAGGAAAATTGTATCAACAATACGTAAAGTCCACTTGGGCAATCATGTAAACGATAGTGGGCCATAACAGCAAGGCGATGATGACGTCGTTTCTGGTGGTGATGGTGATGGCGATGGTGTGATGATGATGATTTTTGCCAAGAAATTGGGTACAAAAACCCAGGAAATATCAAATTCGGCGAAGACGAAGACACGAATCTTTAACACAATTAGGCTAGCGCATTGGTGTTTGGCTGGCTGAGTTGTTTGCATTTTGGCTTGGAAAAATGATTTTTCCTTTTTTAAATCTTATTTTACATACATAATATTCACTAGATACACACACGCACGCACACTCTGCAAGGAGCAGTATCACTTTCCGTTAATTATTCTTTGCCAATATATTTAATTAATAGAATCAATAACGTATGACCGACCCGACAAACGACACCAACGATTTGATTTGGCTTACGTTTACCCACAAAATTCCGTTTCGTTTAGCAAGGCGAATGCATTCGCCCGAACTTTTTTATAATATATTCAAAAATAAAACTTTTGAAACATTTGGTTTTCTACTTTCTCACTTGAAATCACTTTATAAATGGTGTTTCAATTTTCAATATTTGATTTATTTTTTTTTCGTGAAATTCAATTTTTCATTTTCTACATGTTTTCTTGAATTATATTTTCTTGTTTTTTGTGATTTTTTTTACAAAATTTATTCTTGCCCCACAGACACAGAGCGAAAAAAAAAATACACTGAAAAATAATGTTGAATATCCGTTTCTTATTTCTTTCTATTACTTTTTAGCGAACGTTGCCCGTCGACAATACAAATTAGAAGACGTTTTAACCCACTAACGACGTACGCTCAACTGACTCGTAATGTTGAGCAAAGAAACGGAAGGCACTCTCCTCGTGTTGTACAACAACAACAACAACAACGAAAACAACAACAACAGCAGCAACATGAGAAATAACAACATACATAACAACAATAACAACGTACGATACGATATATTTGGTGGCGGCAGCTGGCCGGAGCAGCAATAGTGGCTACTATTGGCAACAACAACGGCAACAACGATGATGGCAAATCAACGAAACATACAACAACAAGTAATGCAACGAATGGCTATTGGCAATGGTCGACTGGGTCAATACCTTAAATTGGAGTATAACAAAGTTCATGGAGCTTTCTTCTAAAAGTTCGGGAAAATTGGGTTCCTTAGGTCCGTTCTATTGCCAATATTTTTAGAGAGAAAATATATAAATCGACTTTTAAAGAATCGAATTTAGATACAAAAAAGTCTACAAGTCAAAATCGTACTTAGCTTGCAATTAAAATCACATAATCGACATTTCGTAACTGACTTTAAATATTACCTAAAAGTATGGAGCGATTAACATGTAAAGTTCACTAAGGGTTATTGATAATAAATCTAAATCGGCTTGGACTGGTTTTTTAAATATTTATTATTATTATTATTATTTTTTTTTTTTTTTTCATTAAAAAATCTACATGTTAAAAACGACTTTCACTTGTCGTACACATCACAACGTCGATTTTTCATAATCCACTTACGATTGTGCCTAAAAGTATGTAAAGATAAAAAAGTTTTGGCTTCTACTCTTTTAATTTTTTTTTTTACCAAAAATCAACGTCGAATTCAACATATTGGAAGGTAAAAAATTCGATTTTAGAATGATTGATTTTGTTTGTTTCCATTGAAAATTCTACAGCTTTAAATCGACGTTCACTTATTGTAAACATCACAAAATCAGCTTTTCGTAATCGACTTTCAGTTTTGCCTAAAAGTATGCAACGATACACGAAATTATACTATACTTGGAACTCCTCAGTGAATGCTAGGCTTATTTGCCAATCCCCTATGGTTGACCTCGTTTGCTCGCAGACTTGATGAGATATAGAAAAATTTAAATAAAAGTAATAAAAACAAGTAAGCAAAGGCTACAGTCGAGCGGGGCCGACCGTTGAATACCCTACAACACTATAGTAAACGATACAGTTTATATAGGCGAGATACTCGAAAGAATTCCACAAGATATTGTGACAAATTATAAAAGAAAACCATCAGGTTTCGTTCTCTAATTTTCGAATAAAAGCAACTTAAACTAATTTGCTCATTTGCAATTTATTGGTAGATGTTGCACTTAAATGGTCTTCCTAGATCTGGAACCAATATTTCCCAAAGACCTATAATTTCTTAGAAGTGGCAAAAGATTAACATTTATTATTGGTTTTTGACTGAAACGCATCTATATGAGATACAGACATTTGACTATATTCGTAAACGAAATAGTCAGAAGTGCGTCTTTCCTGTATTTGTGAATTCTCGAAAAAGTCTCTGGAATGGACATTTTCGTATTTTGTCTACAAAAGTTGGCAAACTATTTCCCACATTGAATATTTTTGGATGGCCATCCAAAACTGCTTGGCTTTTGCAATGTCCGGTAACCCCCTTTCAAATGTGCTTGAGGATCGGGCGATAATTACGACCTGCCGACAATTTTGCAGTTTTTTGGTCCATTTCAACCCCTAAATATATGGCGATCATCTCCAAAAAGAGTAGGCTTCTATTCTGACCCTCATCTTATCCCCATGCAAAATTTCGTAAGGATCGGGCCATAAATGCGATCTGTATATGATATTCTGATGTCAAAACTACTTAGTTTTGTTAGCTGTAGAAATATTACCAAATGTTTAATTCAAAATGAAAATATGCCAAAAATATGACAAAATTGAAAAAATATGAGAAAATTTTACAAAATCAACATTTTCATCTTTAGAGAGATATTTTTATGCGATTTTTTTTAGACGTTTTTTCTTTCCTGCAAAGAGGCCATTCTGAATTAATGAGAACTGTCGAAATCAGTTCAGCCGTTCTCGACATATAAGAGATCTTTCAAGCATATCTTCTTTGATAGACATATATATCGCACATATTTTGCTATATATCCGATTTGTTGGATGTTAACATCAATGTAAAGGTCAGAAGTAACCTTGTCATGGCTTTGTGATTTCGCCGGGATTTAAAATATTCGCGGTTTTATGAAAAATTTTGAATTTTTTCAACACAAAATATATGGTCTATTTTACCCGCTAAATATTATCCGATGACCACCCAAATTGGTAGGCTTCTTCCCCGTCCTAAACTCTAGCTACATGCGAAATTCCGTCGATTGGTCTATAATTGCGACCTGTACAGCTACTGCAAAATCCGACATTTTTTCAGTATTTGGTCCATTTCAAACCCTAAACATTTGGCGATCATCTCAAAAAGAAATAGGGTTCTATTCTGGCCCAACCCCGACCTCCATTCCAAATTTCGTGAAGATCGGGCCATAATTGCGACCTGTAGAGTGATTACAAATTAACATGGACAGACGGACAGACGGACAGACGGACGGACGGACATACATAGCTAGATCGACTCAGCTCGGCGAGCTAGGATGATCCATATATACTTTCCTATGTGGGAAACCAATATTTCGTGGTGTTACATAATTTTTTTTCAGATTATTTGTGTTCTTAAAAAAGAAAAAAAATGAATATTTCTGTAGCCCTATTTTTTATGGATGATGATGAGGAGGTTCAAATTGTGCCACGGAGGCATTTAAGAGATGCTTCGAATTTATTTGAAGTACCTAACAACCAGTAAGTATGATTGTATTTTTACATTTTTGAAATAATAAAAAAATGATTTTTTCTAGGTTTGTGTCTTCCAGTGGTCTTCATGGGATTGCCTGCTGCTTCCAAAAATTGGCACTCCTCTGGCGAACTTAGGATTCTCCCCCATATACTCAACTAGTGCCCGCAGCTGTGTAGTTTTTTCGTGCTGGAATTGAGAAAATAAAAAAATATATATTTGTTGTTCACAGATTAAATTGCATTTATTATTTTTACTTACATTTTTCTTTCCATTTTCAATCAAGGAATGTTTATGTTAAAACAATTTTCCTTAATTTTTATCATTCGACAGCAAACACACAAGTGACTGATTTTGACATTTGTGTTCGCATGCGTACGAAAGAAAAAAGATAGTGGAACGCAAAATTACACTGAAACGCTTACGTTTTCGTTCGCATTGATTTTCGTGCAAATTTTCGTTCTGATGGATTTTAGTGGAACGGAAATCAGCTGTTTGTCGTGTAAAAGTTGTGCGAACGTGTTCTTTCGACATCGTGGAACAGGCTGTAAGTTATTTTAAAATGCTTTAAAACCACAGGAGAATAAAGTGTCATAAGTATAACTGATATTTCTCTAAAGCCATGTGAGTTGCGGTTTGAAGTTTTCCATAAATAAATAAGGTATAGCGACTGATTCCGTCACAAGATGTAGTACCCATTAGAAACTTAAATGTGACACAAATAATCAAAATGCCGCATATTTGGAGGTAAAGTTATATGGGGACTATATCAAAACTTAGACCTACATTGAAAGTTCTATGCAAGGATATTTTTTACATAAAAGGGTGAGATGAAAAAACTACAACCAACTTCAGACTGCTGTCATTTCTAAGCAACTTGTTCGACAGCTGTTAAAATTATTCCAGTAACAGCTCATTATATTGTTACAAGCGTACAAAAGCATTTTGGTGAGAATTTTCCAGAAAAAGTTATTCGTGATGGAATTCAAGCGTGATAGTGTGATTTCTTTATAATTGGCTGGAAAACCACAAGAGGCTATCGTTAGAGCACTTCAGCATTTAAATGTGAATAAATCTTTTGTGTCTCGTACTATCGCTCGTTACAGTGATACTGGTAGCGTAGCCCGACATCAAGGAAGTGGACGGAAGAAAACAGCAACATCAGTAGAAATGGTTCGAAAGGTAAAGAAGCGACTTGATCAAAACCCGCGTCGCAGTGGCCGAAAAATGGCTCGTGAACTGAACATAACGCAATATTCCATTCGGCAAATATTGAAAAATGAGATCGGGGTAAGGCCATTGAAATTTGAAAAAGTGCAAGAACTTACACCGCAACAGAAAGAAAATAGACTCAAAAGAGCTAAACAGTTGCTTCGCTTGGCCTAAAGTGGTGAACTGCCTAATTTGGTTTTCTCCGATGAGAAAACATTCGTTGTCCAGCAATTTGTAAACAAACAAAATGATCGTGTTTACTAGCCAAAGAGGTCAGCTGAAAATGTGCCCCTTCGGTTGGCCAAAATTAGGAAATATTTTCCATGCAAATATTTTCTTGATTTATTATTGAAATCGGTTTTCTTTTTCTTTGGCGACTTACACTGAAATTTGTTAAAGAATATTTTCGTCTTTGATGTCATTGTTTTAAATTTTGGTGACTTGAGTGCTAATAACTTGACTTGAGTGTTAATATTAATAGTCCTCGTATTGATATCTGCAATATTGCGGTAGACACTATATACATAAAATGTAAGGATTCCAGGAAATCTGAATGCAGCAACATCAATCTCTGGATTTATTAAGAATAAAATCAATATATGAACTTACATGAATATTCTGAAATGAAAAATAAAATAAAAATGAGTAAATAAAAACAAAAATTATAATTTTTAAATAAAAAATAATGTAAATTATAATTAAAAATTATGTTTTGGATGATAAGTGGTATGAAGTGGTATGGAACTTTTTCTAAAAAAACTGAAATAAAATGAAACCAATATGCAATGACATGAGACTGTTTCTACTAGTCATTATGTTATTATTACAGTCCTTATGGATGGAGTCTTATAAAATATACTCGAAAAATGCACACATTTAGTCACTATCTATTTAGTCAAGGTGCTATGTCATTACGAACTTAAAATAACAAATTTGAAATAATTCCGATGAATAATGTCGCTAAAATCATAAAAATACCGAATATCGGAAAATTCCGTTATATGGGGGCTATACGAAGGCGTTGACCAGCAGGGGCAATTTTTTGTCATAGGCTGTAGTATTCATTACGAACTTCAAATACCAAATTTAAAACAATTCAAGCGAATATTTTCGCTAAAATCATCAAAATACCGAATATCGGGAGGTACCGTTATATGGGGGATATTCCAAAACTTGGAACTACATGGCCCATTTTCAATACCAAATGTCCTGCAGACATAATATACATTTGAGTAAAATTTTATTAACCTACTTTATTTGTTCGGAAGCCAGAGTGATTTCCACAGACGGACAGACAGAGGGACATCGCTAAATCAACATAGAATTTATAACTTAATATACCATCCATACTATGGTGGAGGGTATGAAAAGTATTTATCAGATATACCATTTTCATTGTAGGTTTTCAAAATAATTTAGTCCAATAAACCCAGAGTAGGGCATCTCATAACAAAAATAAGAGAAAACAAAGGCAGCTAAGCGCATGAGTGTTCCGCAGTCGTGCTTCATGCCACCAAAACTCACCGTCGGACAAATGCTTTCAAAGAATATGTAAATATTGTATTTTTTTTTCTTTGGTAAAACAGGATATTCGAAATAAAAATGAACAAAACAAAAGGGACTTAAATGGAATTGTTGAGGCACAATCGTGTAATAAAATAGCATTCTCTGATTCCGCTCTAGGATAATAAAATATTGCGTAGGTCTATGACGTTGCTGCGAATCTAAAAAAACGAAGGGCAATATAACGACGAATAACAAAATTCGGTGGATCGGTGGTGGTAAATTAATTTGGAAGTTTATTTTTGTCATAGCTAATGTCAGAAGGGGAGAGTTTGACCCCCTTTTCGTACTGCTCTTATTTTTTTTTTTTTTTTTTTTTTTGTAAACAAAAAGCCAAACCACCCGGGGTTGTTTCGGAGAACCACGCAGAATTAGAGAATTTGTGAATGAAATATGAAAAAGCAACAACAAGAATACTTCGGCACATTCAATAATGGCAGAGCACAAGGCCAACTTCAAGTTGTGAAAGCTCTCAAACTCCCTACTTCCATAACCACAACAACAAAAACAAACGGCATGGAGGAGAATCCACCTTTAAGCCACTGCAGTGCCACAACAACAATTTGACCTACACAGCGGCAGGCAGGCAGGCCAAAACATCAAAAAAGGAAAACAAAAACAAGCTAACATAGTTGCCGTCGTTACAAAACAAAGAAAAAACGACATAACTGACAATTCTAACATGATATAAACACAAGCAAACGAACTCTGCCGAAAGACGAGCAATTCGACTTCGTATTTGTCAGTTGCACTGTTCTTTGTCGCCAGACACCTATGGCAACGGACGACTGCCAGCCGAAGGTGCAAAAGTTTTTGTTTTTCGCTGTTTATGTTTTGATTTCTCTTTCATAGAGCTTTTATTGTTTACATTGTCTTGCGCTTTTTTTCGCTTTGTACTCCGACGAACGAAATGTTGACACATATATTAAACAGCTGATTTTGCGAAAGCCATAAACAAAACAAAAATACAATACGAGAGCATGAAAAGATGCTCTCAGTTTCTCTGGGCATTAATCCTGACAATGTTGCCACATGTTTTGAGAATAATGGGATTTTTAATTACATTTAAATGCCATAAAAAATATAATCAAATAATTTACAAAAAAAAGTAAAGAAAGGCTCAAAGTCAGGCGGGACGACTTTATGACACCCTACTATATATTTAGCAGAACTACCCATAAAAATAAAAGTTTTTTGTCTAGAATTTATGGGAAAAATCATAACAACAATGATTGTTTTTGAATGCGTATTGAGGATTTAAATTAGTCATAATTTAAAGTCGAAAGAAACTAATATATGTGAGTAATATCCTCATCTGAATCCATGTCTTCCAAATTTGTTGTGGTGCTTATGTCTAAACCGAAATACATCAAAATCCACCCCATTTGAGCTGATTTTACACTTTTTAGATCCAATAAACGTGAAATCGGATGAAGATATATATGGGAGCTATATCCAAATCTGAACAGAACTCTGTCAAATTTAGTAGAGGTTTTTTTCGCTGTATCTGATGGCTGGCGCCAAATATCGTTGTTGTGATGTGCATTTTTCGGGTTTGTGGGACTTAAATACCAAATCGGATGACACATATATGTGGGACCTATATATATATCTTAATCAATTTTCACCAGATTTAATACACTTTCTTCGACACTTAATTCGTTCGTATGTTCCAAAATCCATTCAATTCAAGCTTATATTGACCATTTGGTGCTCAAAAAACTTGAAATCAGGTAAATATATAACTGGGAGCTATGTATATTCAAATCTGAACCCATCGCGATAAAATTAAGCAAAGGTATATGTGGGAGCTATAGCTATATCTGAACCGATTCCGATCAATTTTGACCTGCTTGTTTCTAGGCTCAATTTGGTCGTATATGCCAAATTGCATCCTATTTGGGCTTATATTACACATTTGGTGCACGACAAAAGGCAAATCGAACGAAGATATATATATGGGAGCTATATCTAAATTATGACCAATTATCTTCAATTTCCATAGAGTTCGTCCTTGGACTAAACAACTGATTTGTGGAAAATTTCATATCGATCAGGCAATAGATGCGACTCGTACTTTGTTTATAAAAATACATGAAGAGACGGACGGAAGGACTGCTATGCATAAATCGACTCAGAAAATGATTCTATGAAGATCCTCAAAAGTAACTATGAATATATCTCGCTTCCTTCTCTATGTTAAAAACAAATGCACAAAGACATAATACCCTTACCACTATGAGGTGTAGGGTATAAAAAACAATAGCATTAAACTGTATAAAATACAGTTTTCATGTTGGTTTCTTTTCTTGTTCCAGGATAATATTGCACAAAGCTGGTGTTGGCGTATGTGTATTGTGGAGGTTATTTAATCATAAATTCTGAAAGGTTTATTTTTTAACTTATTTATTTTTCAGATAATTTTAAAAACACCAGGAAGGAAAAAAGCAAAAAAAATACTTCAAAGGCGTCAAAAACCGACTTGTAATACCTCTGGTCTAACCTCAACTCCGAGTTTCGTACTAATTCGAATTCCAGGTAACCACACAAAAAATATCAGGATAATACAATTGTTTACCCTTTTTTATATTTTTTATTTATATTTTTATTTTTTATATTTTGCAGACTTCACTTCTTCATAACTTCTCCTGCGTTAGATTAGATGTGCGTTATTTAAACAAAATTGTATTCAACATTTTATGAAACTCAAATAAAAAGCTTTTAAAACATACAGGGTTGCCCATATTCGACGGACCCATGACTCTTTGGGCCCATTCCAATCGACGAGGCTTGTCCGCAGGCAACATTATTTGCGTCAATTGAATTTTGTACGGGAACAAATGCAAATCAATGCGAATAATCCGTTGTAAAGTGGGCCGAGCCATGCCCAACTGCTGAGAACGGCGTTTTTTGGATGTTCTTAGGGACCTCTCAACACTGGCTCGTACGGCAGCGATATTCTCGGCCGATCGCCTTGGTCGACTTTTATATGGCCTTTTCGGATTAGAAAGAGTCTTACCAGTCGAAAATTTTTCGTATAAACGCTTAATGGTGTTCTTAGAAGGCGCTCTTCTCACATTTTTTAATGTTTTAAAAGCACGTTGAGTTTTCACAATTGACTTAAACTATTTCAGAGCGCTCGCGTGGCGTGTATTGGTTCATGGTAAAAATCTGCTTGGACTGACGCTTCAAACGCGGTATGTCATTAAGCGATGTGACATCTCTGTCAAAAGTTATGGCGTTGCCAGATGGGTCCGTCGAATATGGACAATCCTGTATTCCTCGGCATCATTCAGAATTCGGGGCCACACATCCAATTTTCTCCTGGCTATCTTTGTCAAGAAGGTCACAAATCCCTCATGTTATTTTTAGTTGTGATTTTATCTTTTGCCCCACAGCTGTTATTTTTATCCAAACCAGCCTGTGTGAATTACTAACGATTCTTTTTCTTCTTTCAAATTACTTTCACTCGACCTTGAAAACGAATTTATTGAATTTTCAACAATTACAATTATTTATTTGAATATATTTGGATGACTACTATTGCGGACGTTGAGGCTACGCCATTGTTAGGTCATATTTTTTTTTAATATATATATTTTCAGATCTAAACCTCTGTTTCGATGAAAATAACTAGAGAATATACATATATTTGTTTATACTTCTTAAACGTAGGCTTCTCATAGATACCTTAAATCTTATTCAATTGACGCATCCATTGACGCAGTTGTATTTTAGACATTTTGAATCAGAAAAATTCGCCTACAAGTTTGAAATTGCTATGTCAGGTTCACACCTGTCTCACGTCACCTGAATTATTTGTAAGCCAAAAATGTGAATATAGACATCAGTAACATTGTCGTTGGATATTATTGATATTTCTTTTGTCATGCTTTTACAGTTTTCCTTGTATTGTCCATGTACCGAAAGATTTGCGGACTAATATAAAGTGATGCAGTTTTCCTTCGTTCCATATTGGATATAGTTTCCAAGACCAATGTTCAAATCTCAAACATCATTTACTTAATCCCCAATTTGTTACAAAATTAAAAAATCTGGCAACTACTGAAATCTCAACTATTAAGCAAAAACAAACTCAGAGAGTATAAGAGAGCATTGAGAACAAGTTAGGCGAACTAAAGCTTTAGTTAGACGCTTTTGAGGTATAAGAGAGTGTATTGTGGGGGCTTTGTTACTTCATTGCTGGTAATCCCCATGTAATTTCCCAATACCGGCAATTAATTGTAGCTCTCCCCCTCTCTAGCACACACACATAAGCACCCACAAATGTACATGAGTATAAGTCTGACTGGTTGAGTTGAGTTGTTTAATCTGTCATCAAAGTTACAAGCTGTGTCATGCAACACGTGTTGCTCGCTGACATTTCACAAGTCAGTGTGTCACGACGAAGCCAAATGAAATGGATTTCCACCTAACCGGTACCGTAAGTGGACGCTGATTGGAACGGAGGCAATGAAGAATTGGGACGTAATTTGTCAAAGGCTCATAACAATACGAAATAGGCTTTAATGATATCTAGTAACGCAGATTTATGATAGGTATACACAAAAATTGGTGAAAAAATAGGAGCACAAGGAGAAAGGTTGTGCACGGTTTTGACGTATGTGAAAGGTTAGCCAAATACCTCAGGTTTGAGGTTCCCTAGGAATTTAATACCTTTTCGTATTTTATTATTTCAACGATTAAATTAAGCTAATGAACATGTTATTGGTTACCACTGATACACTATTCAAGCAAAGGAAAGATAAAATATTAATAGTACCTATTATGAAATAAACTGGATCAGGAGGGAATGCAACGGACTCTTTTAGCCAATGTATTTTTAAGGATTTCTTAGAAAAAAAGCCGGTGGATGTATGTCGAATTTTTATAAACATATTTCCCAGGAGTCGAGGCTATTT
This sequence comes from Musca domestica, assembly GCF_030504385.1. Classification (NCBI taxonomy): domain Eukaryota; kingdom Metazoa; phylum Arthropoda; class Insecta; order Diptera; family Muscidae; genus Musca; species Musca domestica. The sequence continues at coordinate 4,197,761 of NW_026712249.1, read as the reverse complement.
AAGAAATACTTTTCAATATTTTTCAAGATAGTAATCATCGATTTGATCGCTAAATTTCTCAAGGCTTCTTCCTGGACAGAAATCGCAGTTTTTTTTAAATTTTAAAGGACCTCTTTTAAGAATGATTTCCTTGCAAGTTATAATAATTTTTTTCAAGGACATTCAAGTGAGGAATCGTTATTCCTTTACAAAATCAGGAATGGAAGTTTTTTTAATTTTTCGAAAATTTTTTGATTTTCTAAATTTTTTTCAAGGACTTCCCTGACAGACATCTTGGATTTTTTTAATTTTTCAGAGCTTCTTTCTAGCCTGGATTTTTTAGTATATATTCTATTTTGCAATTTTAAAAAATACTTTTCGTGTTTCTTTAATTTTTGTTAAGTACTTCATAAAAATATTTTTTCAAAATCTTCTTGGCAAGAAATCGTACGTTTTTCGAACATATTTTCACGGACCTCTTTGAAACAAGGATGGTTGATCTTTATAAAAGAACTTCATGGACATGGAATCATACATTTTCAAAAAAAAAAAAAACTCATTTTAAGGGACTTCCTGGTATATTAGTGGATTTTCTAAAATATTTCTCAAGGATTTACTAGTCACGAATCGCGGATGCCACGAGATTTGGTGTTTTTCCAAAAGTTGTTCATCTTTAAAATTCTTTTGTCAAGGACAAGGATCGTGGATTTTTAAGGATTTCTTTTCAGCCAGGATTTTTAATATATTTAAGATTAATTGCAAAATCGTAGATTTTTTAGAAAATATTTTTCGGGGTTTTTTAATATTTGTTACCGACTTGCTAAACATATTTTTCAAAAACTTATTGGCAAAAAATCGTATGTTTATTCTATTCTTTAAGATCAGGAATATTTGCATTAAAAAAATAACTTTAAGGAATTTTTTGCCGGAAATTATAGATTCAAAAAAAACTTATTTTAATGACCTTCAAGGCATATTAGCGGATTTTCTAAAATATTTCTCTATGAATTCTTAGCCAGAAATAGTGAATGCTTCTAATATATTTCAAGGACATTCTAGGCACGAGTCGCAAATTTTTTTTAAATATTGCAAGCCCTTTTTGACCGGTAAAGCGATATTTGATGGACTTCCTATTCAGGAATCGGAGATTTTTTTAATGTCTGTAACATAGAGAAGGAAGCGAGTTAGTTCCTTTTGATGATCTGCATATAATCACATTCTGAGTCGATTTATACATGCCCGTTCGTCTGTCCATGTATTTTTGTATACAAAGAAAAGGTCGTAATTATTTCCCGATCCAGATGAAAATTTGCACAAATCATTTGTGTGGCCCAAGGACGAAACCTATTGAAATTGGAGATAATCGGTTAGAATTTTTATATAGCCCTCATGAATATCTTCCCTCTATTTGTAATAATAGTCCAAAAAGGATGGAATAACCAAATAAAATTTGGTGGAAATTGGTTCAGATATACCACCCATATATATTCTTCGTCCGATTTATTAAATTTCTGCTCCACAGCCGTAATATGCACTCCGTAGCAACGATATTCGAAGAAATATATTAAATATATCTTAGAAATACTTTAGCCAAATTTTATGGAGATCGGTTAAGATTTGGATATAGCTCCCATATATATCTTATATCGAGTTCACGTTTATTGCGCACCAAATGATTAATATAAGCCCCAATTGAATTGATATTGGCACATACGAACGAATTTAGCCTGGAAAAAGGTGTATCAAATTTGGTGAAAATCGGTTAAGACTTAGTGCTGAATATCAGATACAGCATAGAAGTACTTACGCTAAATTCTATAGAGATCGCTTCAGATTTGAATATAGCTTCCATATATATCTTAACCCGATTTCAAGTAGGATGGATTTTGATAAATATCAGTTCAGACACAAATACCTCCGTCAATTTTAATAGACCATGATAAATGCTTGTCATATATTAGTTCCTTTCGGCCTTAAATTATAACAGATTTAAAGAAATAATACACATTAAAAAACGATCATATTTTGTATGTATTAATTCTTCTAAATTCTTCATAATAACGTTTATTTGTTATATGTTGCTCTACTATATTTGCAAAGTGGATAGTATAAAGTCGGCCCAGCCCGACTTTGGCCTTTCTTTACTGTTCGCGTTTCTTAAACAATATTTTTAAAAGACTTCCAGGCATTCATTTTTAAAAATATTTTAAATGACTTTCCAGACAGGAAACATAAATGTTTTTAATACTTTTCAAGTAAGGAAAATCAAGTATCAAATGGAAAGGACTTCGTATTCAGGAAAAGCTAATTTTTTAATATTTTTATTTTTCAAGAACTTCGTAGCTATAAATTGCTTTTTATGAACTTTATACCATTCACTGCTGAATATTCCATATTTTTTTAAAGACTTCTTAGCCATGAATAACTTGTTTAATATAAAATATGTTATTTTTAAGAAGTCATTGCGATATTTCGCATATTTTATTAAAAATTTTACAGGTGTCATGTATTTTTTTTAGAAATTTACTTCCAAATTTCCAGGAATAAATAAATCATAGATTTTTGAGAAATTTTTGTACATAGTCATTTTTTCAGTCAATTTTTGTCAGATTTTTTTCTAAAAAATCCTGAAAAATGGATTTTTAAGAACATTTTATTTACTTTTTGGCAAAAATAGTGTAGGTAATATTATTTAAGCTTTTCGTGGTCAAATATCGTGGATTTCTTATTAAAAATTGTTTCCAAGGACTGTCTGGCAAAAAATTTTTATGTGTTTAAGAAAATTCACTGTCCTTTGGAATTTGTAAAGAATACAAACCGTACCCTTTGTAAAGTCAATGATTGTGGGTATATGTCTTACACCCAGAAAACAAACACGCGTTTGGACGCCCAACGGATTTTTTCTCCTAACAGCCTTATCAAACTTATAAAAATCTTACTCAACAATATGTTATTCAAAATCATATTTATTTTCTATCGAAAGTCCTTTAATATCGAAAAAGAAATTCATTAATCAATTCCAATGTGTAAATGTGTTCTACAAAACTCAATTAGCCGCCATGCAAATCAATTTATACATTCTATAAAAAATATTTTAAACATTCATCTGTGAAATCCAATGAAACTCGTTTCAATAGTTGTGTTCCAGTACTTTTTTAGTAGTAAAACTAGCAGAAGAGAGAACAGTTCGAAATGTCATTCTCATTTAGGTTTGCTCAAAAAATAAGGGAACGGAAAATTAGCAGAAATGCGATAAAATGTCAAAATTCAAGATTCCAAAAGTAATCAGCCTAAATCAGACTGATGAAACCTTGCTGAAAAGAGCGCCAACATTTAAAAAATGAGTATTGAAGACGATAAGTTAAAATTAATAATTTATAATAATAATTAATAATCTGATTCCTCATTCAGCCAGTCCTCTTCACTGCTGGAATCATCCAAACGTAAATACATCAGTTGCTCCATATTTTCTCTTTTTGTTTTTTGCACGACAAATATTAGTTTTTCCTTTAGTTTTCAAGTTGATCATTTTCTTTATTGAAATGTATCAATACGTTTTTCAACCTTGTTAGCCCTGCCAATTAAATGTCAAATTCACAATTTGCACATTTCTGCTCGGCCAAATTCATGTAGCTAAAACAAGCAGAATTGTGCACCACTCAGCGCCATTTTTTTCTCGAGAGAGCTGCAAGTTTTGCTAGTTTTTGGAGTACGGGAACGCGTTGTAGCAGAATTAGTGCTAATTAGTACTAATTTGCAGGTTCTGGAACACAACTAATATCTGTTTTTCTAAAACAAAACAAAAAATCAGGTTTCAAGAACACCTGAACTTTAAAAACGTCGAGGGAAACGAAAGCAGACACATTCTAAAATGCGTTTTGTACGTAGCTCGTAGTTCAACAGCTGTATTAAGCGAATCAAACCTAGAAGTTGCAATTAAATGTTGTTGCTGTTGTTGTTTCGAGCCATTGTCGTCAAATTGTTGCTGACTGGATTCAATGGCCAACCAATTGCACGTAATTTAAGAAATTAATCGTCTATGTCGTGTATGTAAATAAACTTATTTGTTTGAAACGAAAAAAAAAATATTTTTTTATCTGATCACTTCAAGGGAGAAATGGCATTCTGATGATCTTGATCAAAATTGGAAAGTCTAAATTGGAAAGGCTAATGGAGAAATGAAATGTTGGTTATAAAAAATTATAATTTATGTGAAAAAGAGGAATTGAGATAGGCTGAGATTTATCACAAGTACATAACTAAATCCAAGGGTCTTAACAAGTTGGCCAAAGAAGCTCTTTTGGAGTTTTGATCTGTGAACCGAGTACTTTCAAAACCACACCTCAGACTGACTATTAACGCCATTATAAGAAAAATTGCAGCTAATTCGAAAAAAGTATCCACACATAAAAAAGGTTTCAAAAAAGGTTTAAGCAACAATTTTTGATATTTTTATACATACAGGGTGAGATAAAAAAACTGCAACAAAGTCAAACATCATAATTTTTACAATTTTTTTTTAATTTTATGAAATGAAAGCAAAAAATGTCGGAAATAGCATCAAATTTTAGAATAGGTTTATATTTGTTTGAATTGATCACCTTTGGCACGAATTATGGCCTTCAAAAGGCCAATGAAACCGTCACACGCTGCCTGAATGTTGTTCTGCGGTATTTTGGTCCATACCCGGCCAAGCGCTTGCTTAAGGTGATCGACACTTTAGTATTTTTTAGTGCCAACCTTGCTTTCCAAAATACTCCAGACGCAATAGTCCAACGGATTAGTATCCGAAGATTTTGGTGGATTTTGTGCGCTGGAAATGAAGCGAGGAACGTCATTTTGTAACAATTCTTGGGTGGCGCATGCTGAGTCCATCGCACTCAGTCCTGTTGGAATGTCCAATTTTTGCGTGCCCAAGGCTTTAATACACCCTCCAGAATATTTTCGCGATAATATTCGGAATTTATTCTAATGCCACGGTCGATTAATACGAGCGGAGAGCGACCATCGCCTGCTATGGCGGCCCACACCATCATCTTGGCCGGCGCTTGAGTTCTGGTGGCCAACCGCAAGTAAACACGACCATTTTGTTTGTTTACAAATTGCTGGACAATGAATGTTTTCTCATCGAAGAAAACCAAATGCGGCAGTTCACCAATTTCGGCAAAGCGAAGCAACTCTTTTGAATCTATTTTCTTCTGTTGCGTTGTAAGTTCTTGCCTTTTTTTGAATTTGAATGGCTTTACTCCGAGCTCATTTTTCAATATTTGCCGAATGGAATATTGCGATATGTTCCGCTCACGAGCCATTTTTCGGCCATTGCGATGAGGTTTTCGATGAAGTCGCTTCTTTACTTTTCGAATCATTTCTGCTGATGTTGCTGGTTTCTTCCGTCCACTTCCTTGACGTAGCATCACGGTAACGAGCGATGGTACGAGACACAAAATATTTATTCACATTTAAATGCTGGAGTGCTCTAACGCTAGCCAAGCTTGAACTCCCTCACGAATTTCTTTTGGAAAATTCTCACCAAAAGGCTTGTAAACAACATAATGAGCTGTCACTGGAATATTTTTAACAGCTGTCGGTCGAATGGCTTAGAAATGACAGCAGTCTGAAATTGGTTGCAGTTTTTTTCACTGTATATAATCGTTTGCGTTAGCAATGTGTGAAATTTGAAGAGAGTTTGATGCTTATTTTGCTATCTTTGAGCGTTTTGTTTTTCAAGAATCTTGAACCCTATGTGGGGGAGGTACCAGAAGAAATGGCCCGATCTCTACCATCTTTATTACAGATCTTGTGTTGATAGAAATATTCAGATGTGCCAAATGTGAATGGAATCGGATGTTAATTTCGCGTTTGAGCTTCGTGGATATTCAAAATGTTGAACCTTTGTGAGGAAGGTACCAGAAGGGGTGGAACGATGCATCTCATCTTCACAGCAGATCTTGTGTTAGTAAAAATAATGGAATGTGTAAAATATGCAGAGAGTTAGATGCTTATTTCGGATTTTATAATCGTTTTGGTTATTCAAAACTTTGACCATTAGTGGGGGAGGTACCAGAAGGAAAGGGGCCGATCCTTACCATCTTTATAATAGGTATTGTGTTAATACAAATATTGAGATGTGCCAAATCTGAATGGAATCGGATATTAATTTCGCGTTTTATGAGTTTCATGGATAAACAAAATTGTGACCCTCCAGAAGGAGTGGGCTGATACATCTCATCTTCACGGCAGACCTTGTGTTGTTCGTTTTGGTTATTCAAAACATTTACGTTTGTGATGGAGGTACCGGAAGGAATGGTCCGATCTCTGCTATCTTCATAACAGATCTTGTGTTGATAAAAATGCTGTGATGTGTGTAATTTGATGACAATCAAACTCTTATTTAACATTTCATAAGAGTTTTAATTATTCCAAATTTTGTCCCTTTGAAGGGGAGGTACTTAATAGAGTTGGTCGGTATTGCCAATTTCCGCACCTAAACTTTCACTGACGGAAATATTGGAATGTGTGAAATTTGAAGACAATCGGACTCTTATTTCACATTTTATAGGAGTTGTAATTATTTTAAATGTTTACCCTTTGTGGAGGAGTTACCTGAAGGAGTTGTCCAATATATTTCGTCTTCACACTAAATCTTAGTTTGGTTTGGACACATGCAAAATTTGAAGACAATCTGACTCTTATTTCACATTATACAGAAGTTATAATAATTCAAATTGTTGACCTTTTTGGGGGAGTTATTTGATGGAGTGGACCGATATTGTCCATTTTCCCACCTGAACTAGCACTGATGCAAATATTAGGATTTGCAAAGTTGAAGCGAAATAGGATTATCCTTCCTCTTTCCGTGCAGTCAAATGTTTTTTTTTTTTGAAAATTTTGACCGTTTGTGGGGGAGATACCAGAAGGAATGGTCCGATCTCTACCATCTTTTCAACAGATCTTGTGCTGATAGAAATATTGAGATGTGTCAAGATATGTTAATTTCATGTTTTCGTAAGATCCATTTTCTTTCTTTGCAGTCAAACGATTTTTTTTTAATTTCGACCTTTTGTGGTGGAGGTACTTGAAGGAGTGGTCTGATATTATCCATCTCCAAACTTGATCTAAGTTTCATAATAATATAACGATATACCAAGTTTGGGCCAATGTACTCCCTTCGAGAGTTATTGTGCCCACCAGCTAGACAAGCAGGCGGATGGACGGACGGAAGGAAATCTCTATATGGACTCTAAATGTCCTGAAACGAATTTGGTCAAAAGAGAGGTCTAAAACTATTATGGACTGGAAGGACAACTCTGGATTGACTCCAAATGTGCTGAAACGGATTTTGTCAAAGAGACCTAGGGTCGGACACTGTTTTTTTAGGGACATTTTGACCGTATCGAATAATATATACTTTCTGTAGCCACGAGTCTATAGGTACAGGGTTGCCCATATTCGACGGACCCATCTGGCAACTCCATACTTTTGACAGAGATGTCACATCGCTTAATGACATACCGCGTTTGAAGCGTCAGTCCAAGCAGATTTTTGCCATGAACCAATACACGTCACGCGAGCGCTCTGAAATTTACATTCAACAGAAGAAGTCACTTGTGAAAACTCAACGTGCTTTTAAAACATTAAAAAATGTGAGAAGTGCGCCTTCTAAGAACATCATTAAGCGTTTATACGAAAAATGCAGTTGGGCATGGCTCGGTCCACTTTACAACGGATTATTCGCATTGATTTGCATTTGTTCCCGTACAAAATTGAATTAACGCAAAGAATGTTGCCTGCGGACAAGCCTCGTCGATTGGAATGGGCCCAAAAGGCCCAAAGGTCCGTCGAATATGGGCAACCCTGTATAGGTCTCAAAATATGTGGAAACCGAAATTAAATGACTAGAGTCATTCCAATCGAAAATAGTGTTTCTAATGAAATTTCCCATAATCCAAGTTTTCCATCTTTCTACATCGTTTAAAATCACGTGAATGCAGCTTGAAATTAATCCATATCACATTCACATACACAAACACACAGTTAACTATATTGCTATGGAGTCTTTACATGCGTTCGATAATAGGTCTGTGATATGCATTAGACGGTCATGTTAAAACGTTGTCACTTGTTGTGACTGACTGTCTGGCTGACAGACCCACAATAAAGAACAAAAATGGAATTGGTATTGTTTGTGACTGACCTTCGGTCGGCACATATGAATGTCAATGGAATGCATGACAAAGTTAAATGTCTGGGGAAGACAACGAACGATGGTTGGCCACATGAAGCGTATTTCAATGTAAGTTGGAATAATGTGTATGTGTGTTTAATGTTTAAGATATGAGGAATCATTTTTTTGACGATTGTGAATTTTAAAACGAATTAAAGTGTGTGTGGTCTTTGAGAAAATTTCTTAGATTCTTTGGGTTTCTTTTGAAAATAATGAACAACGACGTTTTCTCAGAATATCAATCTATGACTATTTTTTCATCTCCAACAAAGACTGTAGAAATCATATTTTCGCATATTTTGTTAATAATTCATAGAAAATCATGGGCAAGTGGTTCTCAGGAAAAAACACAATAAATTGGACTTAAATTACCTAAAATATAAAGGAACTAAACAGACAAAACTTATTGTCTTTTAGGTACAAATAGCCATCCACAATGAATTCTTTGTAATATCGAAAATTCCACAAAAATCACATCGGAAACAAAATGTACGCTAAGCGGATTGTAAAATTTCAAGGTTAGCGAAAATTCAACAAATTTGTTTGTCGAATAAATCGAAGCGATCGAATGTCACAGGGGTTGACATTCAATACCGAACTCCTCAATGGATTTTGGTGCTACTCCAAACGGCTACGCATAATTAGCATTAAAGCCATTCATATTCCCATTGAGCCGGGCACTTTAAATGGTCGTTATTGTGACGCTGTTTGTTGGCCATCTCTGTAGCACATGTTTTACACAAAAAAATCGTTTACAGCACATACATATGTGTTGTATGAGTTGTGTATACACGTATTGGCGGACACTCTTTTGTGGGTAGTGTGAGGTTAGTAACGGTATTACGAACTGTTTGAGTGTGTGTGTGTGTGTGTGTGTGTGTGTGTGTGTTTGTATTTCTTTGGAATAGTTCATTTCGTCTTGAAACATCATTAAAAATCAATTTTATTTATATTATCGTCAGCAGCAACAATAACAACAGCAAACTCCATACAAAACATTAACGAAAATAGCCGACATAACAAATTTACAATGAAAATTGGATGGAGGTGAGAAGGAAGGGGGCATAGCAGTGAAATACACTCGGCAAAATAGTGATGTTCATTCATTTTCTTGGAAAAGTTAAACCATAAAAAAAACGATTAAAACATATTTTGATTTGCGTGATTATACAAAATGTTGAACCTTTGTGGAGAAGATACCGAGGTGACTGTAGGCTGGTGTAAATATTATATAATGCCAGGTTTGAAACATATCGACTACTTCATCCACATCATATGATATGCGATTTTTATATACCTCTGCCATAATATGGAGGGTATATTAAGTTTGTCATTCAGTTTGTAACACCTCGAAATGTGCAGACCCCCAAAGTGTATATATTCTTGATCTGTATAAAATTCTATGTCGATTTAACGATGACCGACTGTCCGTCTGTGGAAATTACTCTAGATTCCAAACGAATTGAAGTAGGTTGATAAAATTTTACAGAAATATGAATTTCGTCTGCAGGACTTTTGGTATTGAATGGGTAATAAAGGTCCACGTTAGTTATAGCCCCCATATAATTCTACCTCTGTCGATATTTTGGTATTTTGATGATTTTAGCGACTCTGTACACCGAAATCATTTCAAATTTCGTAATGGGTACTACAGTCTGTAACTGAAAATTGGCTATGCCCGTCAACGTCTTTGTATAGCCCCTATATAACGGTTCTTTCCTATATCCGGTATCTTGATGATTTTAGTGAATTGTTTCAAATTTCAAATCTCCCCTCAATACAGAAAATTGTCCATGCAAGCCCAGGTTTTTTGTATAGTTCTCCCTCTATTCGGTATATTGATGATTATAGCAACATTCTTCTCCGGAATTGTATCAAATTTCGTATTTGAAGTTCCTAATGGGAACTTTAATCTATGAAAGAGAATTACATATGCAAGTCCATGTCATCGTATAGCCCCCATATATTCGGTGTCTTTATGATTTTAGCTACATTTTTCTCCGGAATTATTTCAAATTTCGTATTCGCACTCGTAATGGGTACTCCCTATATTCGGTACATTTAAGATTATAACAGGATTTTTAACTGATTCTATTTTTATACCCTCCACCTTGGAAAGGTTATATACCCTATTAACTTTGTCATTTCGTTTGTAACATCCTTAAATATTCGTCGTAGACCCCATAAAGTATATATATTCATAATCAGCATAAAATTCTAAGTCGATTTAACGATGTCCGTCCGTCTGTCTGTCCGTATGTCTGTCTGTCCGTCTGCCTGTCTGTCTGTCTGTCCGTCTGTCTGTTGAAATCACGATACAGCCCACATTATTTGACGTAGAGCGCCAAAATTTAGCAGAGCAATTTTTATTATGTCTAGGATTGTTGGTATTGAAAATGAGATATATCGGTCTACGTTCTGGTATAGTCCCCATATAACGGTACCTCCCGATATTGGGTATTTTGATGATTTATGCCACATTTTTTCACGGATTTGTCTGAAAATTGGTATTTGTAGGTCATAACGAGTCCCTGTGCGTGTGCCGAACTTAATGTTTTTTTACTTGTTATTCTATTATTGTTTCTTTTAAATTTTCCTGGTGGTTGAGGTATCAGAAGTTGTTGACCAATAAATCCCATGTTCAAATCAGTTTTTTGTTGGTATAAATGTTGGGGTAAGCCAAGTTTAAAAAGACGACGATTCAAAATGTTGACCCTTTGTGGGGGAAGCATTAGAAAAGGTGGTGACAGACTTGGTAGAAATAGTAGGATGTGCCAATATTAAAAATATTGAACCTTTGTAGTGAAGGTACTAGAGAAATTATAATAATAAGTTTTACAAAGATTGGACGGAATCGAATACTCACTTCGAGAACTATCATGTCCACCAGCCAGCCAGACAGCCTATAGGGACCCCAAATATCCTCAAATGGATTTTGTCTAACCAGTATTGAGTTCTAAAACCATAATTTCGATTAAGTTTAAGCAGTCAGTTTGGTCCACAATTTAACCGTGAACGAAGTTCGTAAAGAAGCAAAATTATGGATTTTGGAGTAAATATCAGCCAAAAACATTGCAAAAGCTACCGATGCAATCAGAAAAATGCATTGTTTGGTGCGGTTTATGGGCTAGTGGCATCATTGGACTGTACTTCTCCAAAGATTCTGCGAATCGTAACATTACTGTCAATCCGCGAGGTTATATTCAACTTTTGCCCAGAATGACTTGCATGACATGTGATTTCAACAAGACGACACCACATGCCACCCTTCACACGTAACAATGGACTTATTGAGGGACGAGTTCAGTGAACATTTTATTTTACGTTCGGTACCGATAAATCATGCGATTTAACGCCTTTACTCTAGTCTTTATGGGGCTATCTTAAAGTTCATGTCTATACAGATGAGCCCGCTTCAAATGACGCTTTGGATGACTACATGAAGCGTTTAATCGTGAAATACCGGCCGAAAAGTTGAAAAGAGCATGCCAAAGTTGGACTTAATGGATCATGCAATCATGCATTTTATGTAGTTTTTGTTCTGAAAAAATCATGTAGCTCTTAAAAAATCACACATTTGTACGGATTTCCAAATACACATCCTTATCTAAAGTCTCCACACTCACTTCCTATACCATGATTACCAATTTTAGCTATTTTCCTAAACCCTATACAAAATTTAGTATCATTTAGTGCTTTTCGTACACTTATTGTACACATTTATAGAATGACCTATTTCTATACAAATTTTAACGTACTTCCCAAACTTAATACAAATACCAAATTTCAAGATTTTACCTTAGCCTTCACATAACTCCAAATGGTACCAAATTTAGTGCATTTTAGTACATTTGCTACACTTATTGTTTGATTTTTTTAAAAACCTATTGGTTCGTGTATTCAACTGTATATCAAAGATCCTCACTCCAAATGCCACAATTCCAGCTCTATTCCCTTCCCAAATTTAATACCATTTAGTACTTTTCGTACATTTTTCCAACTACACAAAATGTGATAGTAATACCAAATTTCAGATTACGAACTTTATTCCTACCCCAAATACCAATTTGAGTACTATTCGGCATTTTTAGTACAAATTTCCAAAAACCATTCTTAAATCTCAAATCTACACACTAACAGTGGCCCTAATTTCAAAATCAATTTTTTATTTCAACACCAGCATTGACCTTAATTCCAATAATTCAAATTTCCATCTCTCTCTGTTAATCCAAAACAAATTGAACCAAATTAAGTACTACATAGTTCTTACACTTAGTAACCAGCTCATTATATCAACTCTACTTCATAATATTGATCCTCTTATCAAATTTGAAATTTCAGAATTTCTTCTCTATATCTTCAACCTTGATATTGGTACTATTTAATACTTTTCGAAGAACCTCAAACACCAACATCTATATCAAATTACAGAATTTCAGGTCTATCCCTTCAGCCAATAGGAAATTTCGTACCATTTAGTTTTTTCGTACAGTTAAAGTACGCATTTTCAAAACTACTTCCATATCTCAATTTCAAATACTAACAGTTATCTAAATATTAAATTTGAGGATTTCATCCCCATCCCTTCACCCAATACCAAATTTAGTACTTTTTGTACAAATTCCGAAACCACCTCTTTATCGCAAACCTGGCACAAATACAAACATTCAAAATTCCAGCTTCATACGTTCACCCTAAACCAAACTGTTACAAATTTAGTACCATGTAGTACAGTTCGTACACTTGAACACATTTTCAAAACCACTTTCATATATCAAATTTACTTCCCAACCTTGATTCTCAAATCAAATTGCAAGCTTTTAGCTCTAATACCAAATGGTACAATTTTAGAAGTTTAGTGTAATTTTTGAACTGTTCGTAACATTAAAGTTCGAATTTCCAAAACCCTTTGGTTCCTCTATACTGCACTTTATCAGTGACATTTTAGTACTTTTCGTTCCCTTTTATTGCGAATTTCCAAAAACTCAACCTTAACACCTACGCACCAAAACTGATTTTCGTGTAAAATTTCCAGATTCTGACTTCAGCCGTTTCGTCTGGGCGTTGATAAGTCCATCTTTTCACTACTATTTTATATTGTGAATATACTCCCGTTGTCAGTTTTGTTTTACCTGACTTGACCTGAAGTTAAAAAAAATATATTATGATATGCGAAGTTTAAGCAAAGTCGGATATTCCCTTCCCTTTCGAAAATGTTGAAGTATTGGAACGTATTCTTCGTCCAAAGATACATGGGCCGTATCAAAGATAGTATTAGTTTCAATGTTCATCTCCAATTATACCCTCAACCTTGTGGATACGAATGGTATATACATTTGATATAACATGTATCTCATCTAATAACTGTTTTATATCATAGACCTATTTAGAAGACCAACCCTTAGACCTATTTGAAGACCCTTTTAGACCAACTCCTTTTGGTATTCCCAACCAAATTTGGCCGAAAAAAAAAACACAAATGTCATACTGAGCACACATGGTCCACTCCATCTCAAATATAAAAATCTCATTTGAAGTAGTACTTGTCACATCATCATATTTAGATAAGGCTGATGTTACTTTAAATACCTCCCGCACAAATGCTAAACATTTTCAACATAAACTCCCATAACATTTTTGTCTATATTGGAATATGTAAGAAAATGTAATTTATCAGCCCCATCCATCAGGAACTCCACATAACTTTAAATTTCGAAAAATCATGCATATATCTTATATAAAAAATTGTGTAGCCAATATAGTTCCTACACCTAGGGTAAAGATGTCTTCAAAGAGGAAATGTAAAAATAAATTATCAGATTTTACCATTTGTCTTTTGTTTTCATTAAATTTCACAAAAAAAGCCTCTTCACCTTAAAATTCCCATTGCAACTAACAATTTTCTTCGAGTGTAGCCCAATAATGTTATTGAACTGTGTAAACTTCACACCACACCAACATACATTGCCGAAAATGCCGTCTATATGTCAATTAGTCCGTGATTCCACACACCAAACCAAGAACAGCAACAGCAACAACAACAATGACAAAAACAAATTAATCATGACCTAATAAACATTAAAGTGTCAAAGAACGACCTGGGAAGAGAAGGCAGTCCAACTGCGAACAACTGACAAACCAAACGAGCAGCCAACCAAGTCAATTAATGCACGGAATTGAATGAATGACAGACAGACAGACCGACTGAATGAATGAATGAATTCAAGTAACCAACCATTCATTTGGTCAGTCAATTGCCAATGGCAAGGGTAAGGTCGGTTAGTTGGTTGGTCGTGCGTTTGGTTGATGGTGAATTAGAACTCAAACATAATTCAGCAAGGGCAATAAATATATATGCGGGTATGTATATGTAGGTACATGCGAACTATGTTTGTGAACAAATTATTTGGGTCACATAAAGTGATTGAAATGATATTCCATTTGAAAAACGAAAAAAAAGTAATTTAACAAAATTTGGGTCAAGGCTACATTAAATGGAGTTTTTGCCATGTTTATGTATTTCCCAGGGCACTGCGGACTGTAAAATCTTTAAAGTTTGTTTTCGGAGAGGGCAGAGGTGAACTAAGCTTCTTGGCCTATTCATGAAATGAAAAAAGCAAACAAATTAAAAAATTTAACAGACATAAAACTGTATTTGCAGTGCACACAAACTGGCCGGACTGGGACTGGGGCGCTCAAACAGATTTCTCAAGAAAACGTGTTTTTTTTTTGTTCAGGCAGCACTCAACTAGCCATGCGAATCGCTTGGCTTGCTGTTAGTCGGAGGTAGAGTGAGGGAGGGAGGAGGAGAGCTAATCCAAAACAAAGCTACCAGGGAATCGTTGCAAATGAGTCATTATCCCAATGATAATAACAATTCAAATTCCGACAGCAGTGACGACGACTACGACTGGCATTGCACTGTATTTTATGCCGGCAGACAGCAAGTCAATGGCTAAGCAAGCCACTGAATGAGTGAGCTAGCCAGCCAGCAAGCAAGCATGCGAGTGGGTGAGTAATCCCCAAGGAGGGTTAGCTAAACACCGAGCGAGTTGAGGGTGTCACAAAGCAACCAATGTATTGTCCGACGACGGTGGTTAAGTAATTGACCGAATTAGAATACGTCAGTGAATTCCCATGGCTGGCGACATTAATCGCTTATGACTCTGATGAATTGGGTTAAAATATTCAGCATGTAGGGTGCTCCAAAATAAACAAATATAAAATATGTATGAGGTATTTTTTTTTAATTTTTGCAATAAATGCGTAATTGTAGACACATTAACATAGTTCAAATAAAATCCCATAAACACTCCATTGCTGAATTTCCCGTAGTACGGGTTTAATGTAATGTGTATAGAATTTTTCATAATGGCTTTGCAAATTATAAATGCCGTTTTCCTGTCATAAAACAAGTTAGAAAGTATCAGCCGATTTGTTGACTGATATGGAACCTGAAATTAATACCCAAAGGCGACTAAATGTGTTACAAGAAAGTCCTTAAGTAACATAGGAATCACGGAGTTTTGCGTGTATTCCTTAAAATATAAATAAATATTATTAATATTAAAAAAATATTTATACCCTCCACAATTTGGAAGACACTTGAAAATTTCAAAAAATTCAAAATTCAAAAAGTTATTTGTGATGGAATTGAAGCGTGATATCTTTATATTTGGCTGGAACCCCACAAGTGGTTATCGCTAGAGCACTACAGCATTTAAATGTGAACACATCTTTTGTGTCTATTACCATAGCTCGTTACCGTGATACTGGAAGCGTAGCCCGAGGTCAAGGAAGTGGGCGGAGGAAAACAGCAGCATCAGCGGAAATGGTTTGAAAAGTAGAGAACCGACTTGATAGAAACCTGAGCCGCAGTAGCCGAAAAATGGCTTGTGGCTTGAGCTGAACATATCGCAATATTCCATTCGGCAAATATTAAAAAATGAGCTCAGGTTAAAGCCATTGAAATTCCAAAAAGTGCAAGAACTTTCAACCGAAAGAAAATAGACTCAAAAGAGATAAAGAGTTGCCTCGCTTGGCCGAAAGTGGTGAACTGCCGAATTTGGTGTTCTCCGATGAGAAAACATTCATTGTCCAGCAGTTTGTAAACAAACAAAAAGACCGTGTTTACTTGCCAAAGAGGTCATCTGAAAATGTGCATCTTCGGTTGGCCACTAGAACTTAAGCGCCGGCAATGGTGATGGTGTGGGCCGCCATAACAGCCGATGGTCGCTCTCCGCTCGTATTAATCGACCGAGGCATCAGAATAAATGCCGAACATTATCGTGAAAATATTCTGGAGGGTGTATTAAAGACTTGGGCACGCAAACATTTTGGCCGCAGACCTTGGACTTTCCAACAGGACTCAGCACCATCACACTCAGCACGCGCCACCTAAGAATGGTTACAAAATGAGGTTCCTCGCTTCATTTCCAGCGCACAATGGCCACCAAAATCTCCGGTACCAATCGGTTGGACTATTGTGTCTGAAATATTTTGGAAAACAAGTTTGGCACTAAAAAATACCAAAGTGTCGATCATCTTAAGCAAGCGCTTCGCCGGGAATGGACCAAAATACCGTAGAGCAGCATTTGGGCAGCGTGTGACGGTTTCATTGGCCGTTTGAAGGCCATAATTCGTGCCAAAGGTGAACAATTCGTACAAATCTAAACTTATTCTAAAATTTGTTGCTATTTCCGACATTTTTTGCTTTCACTCAATAAAAATTAAAAAAAAAATGTAAAAATTATGGTGTTTGACCTTTTTGCAGCTTTCTTATCTTACCCTGTATATATAAATACAACAACGGTATGGTCAAAAGTAAAAGAGGGCTCGGCGAGAGTAGAATCTGCCCTTAATCGAAAGAAACCAAAAATAGAGCTCTTTTTGTTTATTCTACTACCAGAAGTTCATTTAATCGACTTTCAGTTTCAATCTTTACTCAAACTCGAACGTGTTTTTCGGACTTCTGGTTTTCACAAAAAAATTGATTGCTTAAGTCTGGAATATTCTGGAATAGATAAATGTTTTTCAAAATGAAACTGATAGCATTGCAATATTTGCTGATCGCTAGCAATATCTTGAAGAACTCAATTTTGCAATGACATTTAAAAAACATAGATAAATAATGCACCACGCTGTTCCTTATACACCTCAAAATACTTAAAAAAAGACAACATTAAAAAATAATAGTCTTTTAGCACAATAATCGATGACAATTTCTGGATATTTTTTAAATTTCCTTGCAAAACGGATTCTATCAAGGAATTCCTCAAAAAAAATTATGGATTTTTTTTAAAAATATTTTTGAAACTCGACGATTTTTTGTCCGAGAAGACCTTTTCAATGATCAATGACAATTCGAGATTTTAATTTTGGAAGAACCTTTAATATATTTTTAAAAAAATGGGTAATTTTTGTTCGTAAAACCCATACAGAAATAATCTTGATTAATGCAAGATTTTCAAAATTTCTTTAAATACTTACAATTTGTAACGAGAAGTCTTTCAAAATATTCTTAAAAATTTACGATCTCTGTCTGGAAAGACCCTTTAAAAAATATATTCTTAATAAATCGCGATGGTTTTTAAAAAGTCCCGATATTTTCCGGGATATTTCTTTAAAAAACCCCACATTCCTAAAAAATGCATGCAATTTAAAAGGAAGCGCCTGAAAAAAATTGAAAGGAAATTTAAAAAAGAAAACTCTAAAAAAGGCATCGATTTATATTTGGAAAGAAAATACTGCTAAAAGTTACATAACAACCCCCTCCGATTTTACCCTTGGAAAAAAAATTAAAACAACTTTTGCGTTTTAAATAAATTTAAAAATTTGAATCGAGAAGACTCTTGAAAGACTTTGACAAACATTTAAAAATCGATAACAGAAAATTTTTAAATAATACACAAATTTTTGTAAAGAACATCCTTAAAAATTGGACAAAATCAGAGTGTTGTTTTTTTAATGTTTGCCTTTTATGGGGATCAGAAGAAATGAAAATAACGTGAGGTAATTTTTATAGTTGTGCTAGCTGGCCCGGTCCGCGTTGCCGGCCAGTACTTTTAGTCTTGAGTGCATATTTTCTAAAGCATAATAGAGAATAGACTTATGTGAGCGGGACAATTTTTATTATAAGTAAAACAACTCCATAGTAATTTCTAAGTAGAAATAAACATTCATGGCAAAAATTATAAAAGATAATCACCCACCGTCGGTTTTAGATAGTTTGAATAGATCTTATTGATCTTATTATTCAGCCGTAGGCTTTAATTGAGTGTTAAAAACCTATATGATATAGAACTTCTATAATAATCCCATGTTGAAACTTAATTTGTGGTATTGTAAAGAGCTTAGCGAAATTTTCCCTTCAAATGAGCTGTAATTTTGGATTTGTATTCACAACGTTTAGAATACCGTGCTGTGTGGAATTAGTCCACCTCCACCTTAGTCCACATCATAATTAGGGGCAGAATGAATTCAGAATAGTCAAAGATAATTACTCTTCTACACCCATTACCGTAAGAATGGAATTTATTTATTTTTGTCATTTAAATTGTGCATTAGAGACCCCATAAAGTTCATATTTTTCATGATAGTATAATTCAAAGAGTATCAAAGTAATTAATATTCGTAATTTTTTTCATGTTTCTGTCACAATTTCCGACTGAATGAGTCCCAGTTTGACATTTCGGAGTTTATTTCATATAGACGTACATCCCAAATCTACGTTCTCAACCAATATTCTCTTGGGGGTTACAAATTCAATAGAATACAAAATTTTCTTTTCTGACAACACATTGTTTGGGAAAGTGGAGTTGGAGGTACACTAATGTAGGAACTATACACAAATAAATGCCTATAAGGACAATTATTCGTAAGATGATTCTCTACCCAAGAGTAGCCTAAATACAATTTTTTAGCCAAATCAATTGATGAATGTGGTCAAGACCAAGATGGACCCTACACCGAAAATTGAAAATTTCATGGGAAGAGGTTTTCTACCCCCTTAAAAACAAAGATGCCAAATAAAGACCTAAAAATGAAAAAAAAAATCCAAGACCCCGAAATTGCTTAAATCATTGATGGTCAACCAAAACGTAATCATTTTTGCGAGGATTATTCCTTCTCAAATTACCAACCTTTGCTGAAATGAGTATTCAAAATATGGTTAAAATGTAAACTATACTCGAAATCGGGCTATACCCTTAACCGAAGGTCATATATCATGACCGGCAAAAGCGATTTAAAATATTGTGAAATTTAAAGAAGAATTTCTGGAAGGATATAAATCCTTTTTTTTACAAAATGTTCAATTCGCTCTACCATATTCACTGATTGCAGAAACAATGAAACAATTCACTGATTGCAGAAACAGTTCTCAAGAAATCAAGTCAATTAAATAAATTGGTATTAATATTTGAATTCAAAAATAAAATACAAATGTACATTAGAAAAAGTAAGTCAAAATGAAAAAAATCATACAAAAAAACATTACTATTGTACATTTCAAAAGTCAAAATGAATATGTTAATATATCGCATTTTACGCGATTTTTTTGGATATTATCCTTTTTCGGAGAGGAGACAATTCCGAATTTGTATGAACCGTTAAAATCAGTACAGCGGTTTTAAAGTTATAAGCGTAGTAACTAACACAATTTTCTTTCTTTATAGATGATATATTTAGATTAAAAAGTAGGCGTGGTTAGTTCCTCAGCCCCCAAATAAATACTTAGGGTTGGATGGGAAGTCAACAGTATCTCGTGTAATAATTTTTAACCCGATATCTTCATTATTTTGGCAAATATAAGGATTTTAGATAAATCGAAATAGTGGGTGTAGAAGTGGGCGTGGTCAATATTTTTTTCTTTAAAAACCTAACTCGGGGTATGAAGAACGTTTGTACAAAAAATTATGCAAATCGGTCCAGCCGTTCTCAACTGATTCCATTACCAACAAACAACAATTGATTTTTATATATATAGAAGATAATAATATCCGAAGTGTAGGTCAACACGCATACTCTCTTCCGCCTATTTAGGTGGTACCGAAAAGAATGATCTTATTTATCATCTCACCACGCTTTGCATTATTTTAAGCACAGACAATGGGTCTTTATAATGGGACACCTGTTTGGGATTTCGAATTTTAATTTTTTTTTAAATAGTAACACGGCTGGCAACTTTTGATTGCCCGAAATGTTCATTTTGAAGAATTGTCATCTAACATTGAGATTTTAATTTCATTTCCCTTCCCATACTTTCTGGGTTATTTTTTCAATTCTCTCAGAGCGAATGTAATATTTCTCTATTTTGCTAGGTTTTTACTGCCAAAGAATTACAGGAGCACAACACATAAATATATACCCTTCGTAACCATAGAGGTGTTTAAGACAAAACCATTTTAGCCTTGCTTATAACTACCTAAGAATCTCTTACATTTACAAGGGCCCCTGTAACCAAATGCCTAGTTCGTGGCAACCCTGTAATAGTTTTTTTTCTTTCTTTGAATAACCAATGTAAACATATTTGTCAGCAATTTGCAAATATGTTTTCAAATATCCAATAAAATAAAACTTTAATAAACCAAGCTAGTGTTGTTGTTGTTCTCGTCACTGTGATTTACATATAAACTTGGTATATACGAGTACAAATGTATGTAAGTATATAATTCACATTTCCTGTTATTAGTTCTGTTGTTTACTTTAAAAGTTTAAATATTGATTGAATTTGTCATAAAAGTATTAAAAAATGTGTACATGAGAGTGTGCGTGTGTTTGTAGGCTTGATTATAGTCTATAGATATATATTGGCACTGATTCAATTCCAAACCCAAGCAAATGTAACTCGACCCCTAATGACGTTAAATGATCTGTATTATTGTTGTTTAATTATTCCATGGGACAGATTTTCCTAAAACAGACAGATTTGCTCTATTTGCGGCTGCGGCAAAACAAATCGATGAGACCGGTTATGGTTTCAAGATTTTTATCTCGAACGCAATTACATAATGTACCGGTTATATTAATATTTCATTTTTTGCTATTATTGTGGTTGTTGTTAACTTAGCTTTTAAGTAGAAAATAATTGTTAGGTTTTTCTCGTCCATGTGGGAAATTCTCTGATTAAGGCCTGAATATTAATGCAAAGTTCGCTATATTGATTGGTCTTTTTTTGGGAACAAAGCAATTTCAGTTGAAATTATTATAATTATGTCAAGCGATTAAATATATCTTTTAATTGATGCTCTTAAAAAATATTTTTTATGATACGATAAAAATGATTTCAAATTCCATATTTTTTTTCGGCGAGATACGTTGCAGAATTGCGTTACAAGCAATAAATTCCACATAACCTCTACCTTGCCATAATCCCAAAAATAATTACAAATGCATACATCCTGCATTGCCAATAACACTGCGCGACAATTTTCGAGTCATGGTCATTCAAATCTTAAGTGGAGGTAATAATATTCGGTTAGTAGATCAAAATCCTAAACGGGTTTTACTTTCTCAGGCTTAACTCAATACTTCGCAAAATTAAAGATAGAGCTTTAAATTATAGGTAGGCCCACTTTTTGGTATAGCCCCCAAATTTGTTCGTAATGGTTATTACAGCCTAATACAGAAAATTGTCTATGCAGGTCCACGTCTTCGTATAGCCCCAATATAACGGCTACATTCGGTGTTTTTAAGTTTTTATTAGAATTTTTAAAGGATTTTATTTTATTTATTTATTTATTTTTTTTTTTTTTTGAAAATTACCAAATTCGTTTCAAATGGTGGAGAGTATTCAAAGTTCGGCCCAGGCGAACTTACGGATTTTTTACTTGTTATACCCTCAACCATATGACTAGAGAGTGTATATATAATTTAATAGGTCAAAACGTGCCTAGTCGAAATAAAGATTTTAGACCTTAGGTCTCTTTGGACCAAATCCGTTTCAGAACATTTAGAGTCGATCTAGCGACATCCGTCCGTCTGTCTGTCTGGCTGGTGCGCATGATAACTCTTGAAGGGAGTTTGGTCCAAACTTGGTACATCGTAATATTTTTGTCAAACTTAGATCGAATTCGGAGATGGACAATATCGGTACACTCCTACTGGTGCCTGCCCCACCACAGGTCGAAATTTTTAAAAAATATATTTTCTGCAGAGAAAGGGAAAGTATCATCCGATTTTGCCCCAACATTGCAAATCCTAATATTTTCGTCAGTGCTAGGTCAGGTGTGAAAATGGACAATATTGGTCCACTCCATCAAGTACTTCCCCCACAAAAGATCAAAATCTGAATAATTATAACTCTTATAATATGAGTTGTAAGGGTCCGATTGTCTTCAAATTACACACATCACAATATTTTTTATTAACCCAAGTTCTGCTGTGAAGATGGGATATATCGGTCCACTCCTTCTGGTACCTTCCCCACAAGAGGTCAAAATTGTTAATATCCATGAAGCTCATAAAGCGCAAAATTAACATCAGATTCCATTCAGACTTGGCAAATCTCAATATTTCTATCAACATAAGATCTTTTATAAAGATGGTAGAGATCGGATTATTCCTTCTGGTACCTGCCCCACAAAGGGTCAAACTTTTGATTAATCAAAACGATCATAAAATCCGAAATAAGCATCCGGTTCTCTTCAAATTAAACACATCACAATTTTTTTTTTATTGGCCCAAAGTCTGATGTCAAGATGAAGTACCACCACAAAGGGTAAACATTTTGAATATCCTTCCATGAAGCATATCTCAATATTTCTATCAACACAATATCTTTTTAGAGATCGGACCATTTCTCTTAATACCTCCCCCACATAAGGTTCAAGATTTTGAAAAACGAAACGCTCACAGAAAGCGAAATATTCATCCAACTCTCTTTAAATTTCACACATACAACCATTTTTGCTAATACAAGATCTGTTGTGAAGGTGATATATAACATAACCATAATACCCCCAAAGGGCCACAATTTACAATACTTAGAACTTGTTGTATCTAAATATTCCTTTCAACTTGCTACATGCAGGGTGATAAAAAAACTGCAACAAAATCAAATGCCATATTTTTTATCTTTTTTAATTTCATTGAATAAAAGCAAAAATTGTTGGAAATAGCATCAAATTTTAGAGTAGGTTTAGTAGGTTTAGCTTTAATACACCCTCAGGAATATTTTCGCGAATCGGCGGCCCATACCATCACCATGGCCGGCGCTTGAATTCTGGTGGACAACCGAAGGGGCACATTTTCAGCTGACCTCTTTGGCTGGACAACGAATTTTTTATCATCGAAGAAAACCAAATTCGGCAGTTCAACACTTTCGGCCAAACGAAGCAACTCTTTAGCTCTTTTGAGTCTATTTTCTTTCTATTGCAGTGTAAGTTCTTGAACTTTTTGGAATTTCAATGGCTTTACCCCGAGCTCATTTTTCAATATTTGACGAATGGAATATTACTATATCTTCACCTCACGAGCCATTTTCGGCCTCTGCGACGCGGGTTTCGATCAAGTCGCTTCTTTACTTTTCAAACCATTTCTGCTGATGTTGCTGTTTTCTTCCGTCCACTTCTTTGACGTTGGGCTACGCTACCAGTATTACGGTAACGAGCAATGGTACGAGACACAAAAGATTTATTCACATTTAAATGCTGGAGTGATCCAACTATAGCCACTTGTGGTTCTCCAGCCAAATATAAAGAAATCACACTTTCACGCTTGAATTCCAGTAAAATTTTAACATTTACATATCTCTGGATAGAAGTTCATCTTCTTTGAAGAAAGTTTAGATCTTATAGCAAGATGGATTAAATTATGAAAGAAGACCTCTTAGAGATCTTCTTCATGGTAAAGCCCTATAACAGAGAGAAGACCTCTAACAGACCTTCTTAGCAGATTTTTTATGAAGAGAAGATGTTTAACAGCGTTTCTACAGAGAGGGGATCTTAAGTGGTCCTCTAAAAAGAGAAGACCTTAAAAATTATCCAAAGGAAATAAGATCATTAACATATCTTCAAAGGAGAGAATGCTTTTAACAATAAAGATGGTTGTAAACAGTAGTTCTACGTAGAAAAGGCCTTTTGCAGGTCTTCTATGGACAGAAAACATTAAAAGAGTCTTCAATGGAGAAACGACCTTCAACATGTTTCTAAGAAGAGCAGGTTTTTGGAAGGATTTCTATGGAGGGAAAACAACTTAAATAGGACTTTCATAAAATGAAGACCTTTAATAGATCTTCTATGGAAAGAGGAACTCTGAGAGGTCTTCTATGGCACCAAAACCTTCAATACGTTTTCTAGGGAGAGAAGGCTTTTCACAAGTCTTCTATAGAGAAATTATCTTTACTCGACCTTTTTTGGAGAAAATATCATTGAGAGAAAGTATTCTATGGAAAGAAGACCTTCAACAGGTCTTATACCAAGAAAAGACCTGTAATGGGTCAGACCTTCCATAATTCTACATTTTAATTCCAACTCATTTTCAATTCACATCTCCAACTTCACCCACTCAGTATAAAGGGAAATAACAATTATTTCGACATATATAAAATGTCAAAGTTCAAAATATCACATACAGTTGCGGTCAAACATATATATATTGTCAATGTAAATAATTTAATTAAAACAAACAGCCGAGGCTCGCTCACTTACCATTGTGCATCTGAGGTTGTGTCTTTGTTCCCATTCTGTTTTTGTGTCGGGGGTTGAAGGTGGTCTTGATCCAGGTTAGAAGTTCGGACAACATAAATTTGAGCGTTGAGAGTAACACACAAAATAAGGGTTAATCCAAAATAGAGAGGGGGCCGGCAAAGGGGCCCGTTGTTGACTTATGGCTACGATTAACGAGATACGAAGTTAACACTTAACAATTAACGGTGTCTTATAGATAAATACGTAAAAACACACACACACACGCACACGTACACATACACATACAAAATTTATAACAGCCACGTTAATATCGTTAACAAAGATGAGGAGAATATAGTTATTGTTGTTGTTGTATATAAGTGCACTTTATAGTACCGATTTGCTATTTCACTGGCTTTTCTCAAAGTCTTGGCGTTTAACTGGCGTTTTGTAATTCAAAATTTTAGCACTTCTTTGTTATTTGTCGTCGTTTTGAATTAACAGCTTTGGTTTCGATTTTCTTTTTGAATGCGCTGAGGCAAATTAAGTTGTCACTCGGATTGACTCGTTATTACTTTTCCCGGTGGTCTTGGCTTCAGCGGTGGCTCACGTCTACGTTTCTGCGAAATCTTTATTGGAATCCCATCAAGATAATCCAGTTCCAGAGGATACTCCATGTGGTGGATGTTTAGCGTACACTGATGGCCTGCAACGAAAGAAGCCGAAAAGAAAGAAACGAAATAAAATTAAGAATTTTCATTACAAATATTTTTCAATGTCATTCGAGTTGAGGTGGGGGCGGCAGCGTAGGAGGAATCCCCGGGCAATCCACATCGAATGTCATTAAATATGTTCAATAATTATTAAATATTTAAATGTGAATATTTCTCTATGAACACAATGTGTGAGCATTATATCAGGCAGTCGGGGTGGGGGTGGAGGGGTCGAGGCAGAGAACTTAAATCCAAAGGAAAATCCAAAACTGAATTCAATGAAAATCATTGTCTTCGAACGTATGTCGTGTTGCAAGGTAGTGGGTGGTTGGTTGCCTCATTACACGATAATCGAAACAATGTGAAAATACTTGGCCCCATCGCAGATGTCTTTCATATGACCACGGACATGGCACTACCTCCACCGCTACTGACGATTTTCCAGCTTCGTTATTTCCCAGAGCCTAATCAAACATGTAATTATGTAAAGTTCATTAACAATGTTTGATTTTTAAATTTTTGAATAAAAATAAACATTAATTCACCTTGAAACAGACAATGCGCAGTGATTGAAATGTGGAAATGGGAGTTCAGGGTTTGATTTCAAATCCAGATTGAAAGCATTGAAGTAATTATAACGATGATACAATCGTAGGAATTTTTTAATATTCCTACACTATTTTGAGTCGCATCGAATTCAAAACACGTATTTGATTTATTCACTCCTGCTGAAGACTCTTACCAAACGGAATGAATGGCAGATCACAAGTGGCAATAATTAGCAATGTAACGGCTTTAGACGAGGCCATGAGAGCATTTTCTCTTGCTACTAGTATTACCGACCTATTTTTGATGGACACGATACCGTACAGCAGATATCATTCTCCAGATAGGTCACGGCCACAAAATCTTCAGTGGGGTTGCTGATTTAGAGATCAGGTGAAACCAACAGGTCGACAGAGAAGGGGAAGTAAAAGAGTAACAGCCTCTATACCCGACCTTCAAAGTGTCAAAGTTAAGTAGATTTTGGATTCGAAGAAAATGTAATACGAAGAGCTTCCATTATATGATATACCTCCTATTTTTCCTGCCAACGAAATTTTCAAAAATTTCCCAAAAAAATGTTTTTATTCAATTTTCATAATTTTTATAAATTTTCAAAAATGTCTTAAGAAATCAATATTTTTTGGTCAGGAAATTTATGACTTCTGACCAGTATGTCCTTGAGAGCGTTTTAAAATCCACTATTCTTAGTCGGGATATTTTAAAAAATATGCATTCGTCTAATTATGTACGCATGAATGGAACTTTCCAAAATTGATCTTCGTCTAGCCTCTAAAATACCATCTAATATGCCTTATGAAGCGCTTAACCAATGGCGGAAAGCGGTGCACAATGATTAATGAATGGGTCTTCACTAGATTCCAGTTTTCAATTTCATCTTCACCGAAAACCAAGAAGGTTCTTAAAAAAATTGTTTAAAAATCCAGGATTTTTTTGGTCAGAGTTTCTTAAAATGATTATTTGAATAATACACGATATTTGTTCAAGATGTCCTTAAAATTAAAGTTATTAAAAACGATTTCGTACAAAATCGCCGATTTTTGATCAGGATGTCCTTGAAAACATTTTTGATGTTTGTTCAGAATGTTCTTGAAAACTTTTCTTAAAAAAAAGGATTTTATGTCAGAGAGTCTTCAGAAATATCTTAAAAATCCATGATTTGTGATCAGGATATTTTTTCTGAAAAATCGAAAACTTTTTTCTTTAAAAATGGTTCCTGGCTTGGAGCTTTTTGATTTTTTAAATATCCACAATTTTGATCTGGAGCTATTGAAATGCCCTAATCAAAATTCTCCAAAGACAATTCACGATTTTTGATTTTGATAAGAAGTTCTATAAACATGAACGATTTTTTTGACCAAGAAATTTAAAAAATATGTTTAAAAATCAAGAACAGGTGGTCATATCCTTAAAAAAGTGGTCAAATGATGTCCTTGAAAAAAAAAATGGTTTAAATTCAGGAATTTTGGTCAGGATGGGTTAAAAAAATTCTTTCAAAAAAAAAAAGATTTTTAGTCAAAATATCCTTAAATTAATATGTTAAACAACATAAGATTTTTCCTTATATTTAGTTAGGATGCCCTTAAAATATATATATTTTTAAATCCAAGAATTTGGGCCAGGATGTCCTATTTTTTTCATAAACAATCTAAGACCTTTTGTCCTTAAAAATATTTTTGTGATTTGTAGCTTCTTGATTTAAAAAGTGGAGGTTTGGAAACAGTTTCTTAAAAATGTCTTAGATAAAATTTACTAAAAACAATTCACGATATCTGGTCTGGAGATCCTTGAAGATATTTTCTAAAAAACACAATTTTTGGCTCGATGGTCATTGAAAATCCAAGACATCTTCTTTTCGGCCACGAAACTTAAAAGATATGCTTATTTTTTAAAATCCAAGAATTTGGGCCAGGATTTCCCAAAAATATTTTCATAAAAATATTCAGGATGACCTTAAAGAAAATTCTCAAAACACAATCCACGATTTTTCATCTAGATCACCTTGGAGAGAATTCCTAAAAAATACACAATATTTGGTTAGTAGTAGAATATCTACAATTTTTTATTTTTAACCACGAAATGTGAAAAATTGAAAAAAAAAATCCACAATATGGGTTCATGAACATTAATCAAATCCACTAATTTTGATCAGGATGAGGAAAAAAATTACAAAAAATCAAAGATTTTTGGTCAGAATGTCCATAAATCTATATGGTCCATAAATCTATATGTCCTTAAAACTCAACTTTATTTGCTTAGGATGACCTTAAAATAAGAAAATATATAATTTTAATACAAGAATTTGGTCCGGGATGTCATAAAAATATTTTCATAAAAAATACTCAGGATGGCCTTAAAAAAAATTCTTAAAAAAATCCATGTTTATTGGGAGGATGTATTTGATATTTTAAATTCAAGATCTTCCAAATTTCCAATTTTTTTTTTCTCAGTAGGTCCTTAACAAATTTTCTTAAAAAATCCACAATATTTATTCATTATTTTATTTTATTTATTAAAAAAGAAAACTTCAGGAGTTTTGGCCATGGGACATTTGAACATTTTTCTTAAAAAAGTAGGTTTCTTTGTCAGAAGATACATAAAAATGTTTTATAAGTACACAATATTTGGACATTGAGGTCCTTGAGAAAAGGACAAATTTTTCTAATAAAGACCTTGACAATTTTTCTTAAAGAAACCAAAATTTTGAGTCAAAATGACTTACTAATATTTTCTTTAAATTCAACGAATTTTGGAAAGGAGGTCCTTGAAAAAGATTCCTCAAAATCATGTTTTTAACAAATTTTTGCAAATAATGTACGTTTCTTGGTATGGAAGTCTTGAAAATATATCTTAAATTCATAACTTTTGGTCAGATGGTTTATTATTTTTTCCACGTTATTGTCAGAAGACCCTCAGAAAACCAACTACAAAAACAAAATATAATTTTTGAAGAGTAAATATTTTAATTTCTTTTAAGTTCATAATTCTTGAGCCGTATGTTTTTGACTTTTTTAATTCAAGACTCAATGGATAAGACAAAAATATTATGATGTTCAAAGTATGGATCATCAACAGTCTTTCCAATTTATATGGGATTCGGAATTGTTAAACTTTTATCCATTTGTTGAGTAAGTATTGAAAATATGATACAATATATATTGCATATGCACAACTTATCTCATATTAAAAAGAATATTCTGATGCACGAAATTTGTAGAAAAACTATAAATAATTTTACATATTTCAATTATTTATTAACTTTAACCCATTGTGGAAGAACTACCAAAAGGAATGGACCAATGTCCATTTTTGTATATAGTCTAATCTTGGTACAAATATTTTGATATACTAAGTATGGACACTACAGAATAGTTATTAGTTATTTAGATTAGTTTTTTCAATAAACTGGGAAGGTACCAGAAGGGGTGGACTAATATTGCTCTATATCTAATATTAAAGGATATATTCGGACGTTTTACGGGAATTATGGTCGTAAATGTTGTATTTGTGGGGAGAGGTAAACAAGAAAGAGTTGACCGACAGTGTCTATATTCGGAACTTAAGTTAGCGGGATTAAAATATTGCTCCGTAAAAGTTCGAAGTTCCTTTAGCTTTATGCGAGATATATCAAGTTTTTAGCAAATTTTCAACTTTTGAGAGGGTGGTATCGGAAATATATTTGCAATCTTTGAGCTCGACCTAAGTATGATCAAAAATGTTTCGATACATTTTGTCTAAATTGCGATTATTGCCTCCAGAAGACAGAAAAGCAGATGGACATCGCTAGTTCGGCTTCGAAAGTTTCTAAAATATATTTTATCCAAAGAGACAAGAGGGATTACAACATAATGAAGAAAGTAGCTCCCTTTCACAAACCTGCCAGTGTCATCCTCAGAATTATTTACAAATTATCAAACCTATAAATTTATTTAACAACACGCATACAATTGTTGTCGCAAACAATATGTGTAAATGTGCGTTCTTTCTGGTCGAAAATAATAGCAAACTGCTGCAACAACAACAACAAAACCTATTGTTCGAGGATGAGGAAATGTCATGTAAATAAATAATAATAATAATAACAACAATCATCAACAACAACAGAAAAGATATTATAATAAAATAAGTAAAAATGTAAATACGATGTTAATGTTCAGCAATACGAATAAATACGAAAATAATCGAATGAATGAATAAATAAAATAAGGCAAAGAAAGGCAAGAGTTGAACGACTGGAAGGGTGTACTGGCCAAAATATGTAGTGGCATGTGGTTGCTGTTTAGATGACATGGAAATTATTTTGTGGTTAAATAGACTGGATTTGAGTCAATCGAAAAATAAATGGGAATTAACAAGGAATTCTGGATGTAATCCTTTGGGAGTTTAATACAATTCTACATAGAGAAGAGAAAAAAAACTCATTTAAAAAAATGGAGAACGTACCGAATAAATCTTAAAAGCGAATAGGTTTTTAGAAGTCCAATTCAATTGTTCCAGAGACACTGAACACACATCTCCAAACGCAACACATTTGCAATCGTCAGCAATTGTTAGGAAAAAAATACATCTAGAATTAGGTACACCAGTGCGAATGAATTACATTGCCACGTATACGCCACGCTGTCCCACCATTTGTGCAATTGGTCATGGAATATTTTCAAAACCCACAAATTAATATAAATTTTTAATTTTTTATTTGTTTTTAATTTGTCTACGCCACCATCTCACTCACATTGTCACAAGGTCAATGTAATTTTGCTGCTGTTGTTGTCGTCGCATTGCCATTTTACAATAATTATTTCGTTAGTTTGTAGTTTAAACCAGACACAGACGTAGCATGCCATGAGAACTTTGTCCTGCAACATGTCATTGCCAGTAAATTGTCGCGACTGTACCGAGAAGCGATTAAAACCTTATCCTTTGTAAGGAGCAAAAAACTACAAAATTGTACAGAGACATCCTAAGAAGGATTCTATCCAACTTCAAAGAGAAGATTAAAGGAAGAATGGAACATGCAGGATATCAGAGAAAGAATTCGAAAATTAAAACAAATTTGAGAGAAAAATGAGGAAATATTTAAAACTTAGAAGTATCGTTACAAGGGAACTGATCCTGGTCTATATAGACGAAATTGTTTCCATAGACGAGCTGAAAAGTATTTTTTTTATAGTCTAGCTGAATGGTCGGCTTCATAGACTAAAATGACGTCTTTATGGACGAGCTCGGAGTTCGTCTTTAAAGACGAGCCAGAGGTCGTCTCTATAGACAAGCCAGAGATCGTCTTAAACGAGCCAGAGGTCGTCTCTATAGACGAGCCAGAGGTCGTCTCTATAGACGAGCCAGAGGTCGTCTCTATAGACGAGCCAGAGGTCGTCTCTATAGACGAGCCAGAGATCGTCTCTATAGGCGAGCCAGAGGTCGTCTTTAAAGACGAGCCGGATATCTTCTCTATAGACGAGCCAGTGGTCGTCTCTATAGACGACGAGCCAGAGGTCGTCTCTATAGGCGAACCAGAGGTCGTCTCTATAGACGACGAGCCAGAGGTCGTCTTCATAGACGAGCTGACAGGTCGTCTCCATAGACGAGCTGACAGGTCGTCTCCATAGACGAGCTGACAGGTCGTCTCCATAGACGAGCTGACAGGTCGTCTCCATAGACGAGCTGACAGGTCGTCTCCATAGACGAGCTGAAAGGTCATCTTAAAAACGAGCTGAAAGGTCGTCTTCATGGACGGCGTCTCTATAGACGATATGTTCGTTGTTCGTATTAGCCGCCGAGCTGAAGCTGTTTTTATAATCGGACTATTACTAAAAGTGCTCAATGGAGGTGAGCTGAGGAAATATTTCTGGAAAAGTTGCTGGAAGTCTTTTTAGAAGGCCTGATGGGAAATCTAGTCGATTTAAAAGAGGTATTTTTGACGAGCAGACTGCAATGTTGTAAAAGAGTGGTAAAGAAGTTTTTCTAAAATTCCTGTAAGGAGTCACTCTAGGAGAGCTGAAGAGGTTTTTATGGATGCGCCGAAGAAATTTTCAGATACGAGCTTATGTCGCTTTTTCTTAGATGAGCTAATAGGGTCTTTGTAAAAGAGTTTATTCTTCATATTTATGGAGAGTTAAAGGAAGTCGTTCCGTAGACCTGAGGGATGTATTTCAACTCGAGCTCGTTATATCCTAAAGATGAGTTGAATGTAATAGTTTAGGAAGAGTCGAAGAGAATTTTCTTAGAAGAGATGAAAGAAGTCTTCACATACGGTCTCAAGAAGTCTGTGTTTAGAATTCAAGGCCCTTTATACACATCCATCCCAAAAGGCCCTGGATATCTGGGTAGTTTAAGTCTTTGAAAATTAATCGAATCCGCCTTAAAGTTTGAAAAATATACTTCCGATAAATATTTTCACAGACTGCTTTTGATTTGTATATTTTTGCTGCTTAACTCAAATATGTATAGCCCCAACATCAAATTAACAAACTTCATGAAAATGATTACAAATCGCGGAAGTGTTTTTACCTCCAAATCGTCCCGCTCCACCAATTTAGGTAACCGGACTGAAATCTTCCGAGCAAGCAATGAATGATTGCTTCTAACCGAAAATTATCGAAACTTATGATTAATGTCAATTGGAGTGTGTCATGTCATGCCGACCGAACGACCGACCAACAGACAATGGAGAGAATTTGTAATTTAATCATTTCAATGAACAAAGTTTGAAGCGACTATTTACAGCTGATGGCTCTAATATTCTATTGAGGAAATTATTATGAGGCTAGTAACACACACATGAACACAATATGTTTGAGTGGAAAAAATATCACGCCAAGTAATAACGCTTCATTAGGGTCAGACAAGTGTGGGATTTTCAGAATCAAGGAAGGTGAGATGAGCTTGCACATGAGTCTCCAAAAATATTAGGGAGAGAAGAAATGGGATATTAACTTCGCTTACTTTAACAATGGCGGACATAGGCAAGAAAGAAACATTTTTGTTTGTTTTTACGCTGATAGGCGCTGACGCTAAAAATGTATAAGCATTTTCCGCGAACAGAAGTCGTATGTGGCCCAACAGAAGTCAAACTACATAAGGAAGATCCCTAAAACTCCTTAGACCAAAAGTTATAGACATTTATTGTGGTTTTCCAATAGTTCAGCTGGAACTGCAAGGTGTACCCATGTACTTCTTCGGATAACAAAATACACTGGTGCGTATAATTACCGACGTCACTTATACGTCACAGTGTACCTTGATTTATATTTATATGAATGCTTCTCCCATACATTTTTGATTTCAAATTCAAAACACAATCCAGCTCAAACGTTGGAAAATCATTTGGTTTTCCCCAACATTAAATCATCATTTATTTTGAAGTTCAAAGAAATGGCTCAATGTTAGAAATTTGCTTCCTACGAATCCCCGAACCCAACACTGATTATTTAATGGCACAACATTTAAAACATTTTATCGCAGATCTCAATTCTTGATAAAAATCCATTAAACAAAAAAAAAACACACACACACACACACAAACGTCAGAAATGAAAGAATTTTTTACAACATCAGGGAAACATTTTTGTTGTAGATTTCCTCGCGTAGGAATTTTCACGATACACCTTAATTAGTTTACGTGTTTTTTGTTGGCTCTGTCCATTTGGGACATCATCATCAGACGTCCACGCAGTTCTAATGGAATTCTAATTGTTTGGCTACCCCCATCCCAAAGGGCCACAAACTTTAACGTGAGAGTGTAAGTTTGTGTTTTTTGGATTATCGTCCTCTATTTATTTTTCTATTAAATCTCAATTTTTTGAAAGTTCGGCTTGTGAATGTGTGTACGTGTGAGTGTAGGGTAATTTATTTATGGCCAGCTAAGGAATGTTTTTTTTTTTTTTTGGTAAGGATGTCCGACGAATACAATTTTGCTAAGCCACAATATATGATTTACTGAAATCACCAAATTCAACATTTGAAAATCTAAGAACGATTTAAGGAAGATCTAAATGGAAAGTACTGCAGGGACTTTTTATATGCACGGCGAAGAACCTTTTTTCAAATGTACATTTTTAGACGACATTGGAGACTTTTAGACGAGTTTTAGGGGATCTCTTTAGACGAGCTGAGGTTTCTTTAAACTCAAGGTGAAGGAAGTTTTATAGAGAGAGTTTTTCACCCTAGAGAGAGTGAAAAAAGGATGATGCGTTCAAGGACGAACTGGAGGGAGCCTTTATAAACGATATGGTTGGTTTTTAGGTTTTGTGAAGGGACCCTCTCAGATAAGCTGAAATGAGTCTGCCTAGACGAATTGATTGCAGTCAATCTGGATGATCTATAGGAAGTCTTTGGAGACCCATTGAAGGAAGTCCTTTTAGAAAAGCAGAAGATAGTGGATGAGATAAAGGAAGTATTTCAGAACGATCTGAAATAGTTTTTTTTTATCGACAAAAAATTGTCTACTTTGAGGACAGTAAAATTATTTTATGTAGAAAGGATAAATAGAGTACACATAAAGCGAGAGGCGAGTAGAAGAAAGATGTCGAGGGGGATTACGCCTTGACGGCTTTAACCACGATGCGCCATTGCACAAGGGTCACGATACTATGAGTCGGCGAGCGCCCCCTTGGAATTACTCAGAGTTCTAGGAGAGCTTTAAGAAGTCTTAATAGACTTGCTGAAATAATACTTTTTAGAAGACTTTAAGGAAAACAAGTAAAAAAGAAGTTAAGTTCGGCCGGGCCAAACCCTTAATAACCTCCACCATTTTTAAGGATCTTGAACAATTTAAAAAAATCCGCCGAAAAATACGAATTAAATGAAAATCGTTATATGGGGGATATACGAAGACGTTGTTCTGAATAAGTAATTTTTTGTAATAGGCCGAACTTCAAATACGAGATTTAAAACAATTCCGTTGAATAATGTCGCTAATATCATAAAAATGCCAGATAAAGGGAGGTACTGCTATATGTGGACTATAGGAAGACGTGGGCCTGCATAGACAATTTTCTGGCATAGGTTGTAGTACTCAGACGAACGGATGGACAGGGCTAAATCGTCTTAGAATTTTACCCTGATCAGGAATATTGTTTTATTTGAGGAGAGCTAAAGGAAGCTGGAGAATATGTATATAGAGAGAGGTACTCTATAACTAGATGAAGGTAGTCTATTTAGCAGAGAGTCATTCAAAATTAAAAAAAAAGAGAGAGGAATAGAAAAATGGGTCTGAAGTCGGTCTTTCCAGGCGAGCTTAAGCACATTTTTATCTACAAGTTTATCGGCGTCTTTATCGACGTGCTTCACAAATGAACTAGAGGAGTCTACACAGACGAGCTGGGAGTAATCTTTCTAGAGCAGCCGCGAACAGCTTCGAACGAAAAAGTATGAAGAAAGCACCTATATTCTCCCTCGCTTTTCATTTATCACTGTTTTGGCTGGGGGAGAGAGTCTCATACCTCTACTAATCCATAAATTGTGAGCAAGGCCGTTGTAGACGAACTAAGTAGAGTCCTTTAAGACGAGATATCGTCTTAAAGGACTCTACTTAGTTCGTCTACAACGGCCTTGCTCACAATTTATGGATTAGTAGAGGTATGGAGGAAGCCTTTTTTAGTCCAGCTATAAAGTATTTTTAGACGAGCTGAGGGAGTCATCGAAGACGAGCTTAAGTACGTCATTATTGACGAGCTTTAGGGCGTCTTTATCAACGAGCTCGTAACTTCTCTTGACGACTTTAATAGATTCATCCTAGATGAGCTGTAAAGAGTCCTTAAAGGCGTGCAAAAGGGGGTGTACCAAAAGAGCTATAAAAGAGTGTGTTTATGATACTTGAAAGGATGTATTTATGAACGAGCTGAAAGTAGTTTTCTGGGAGAATTTCTGAACTGAATCTTTGTAGACGAGTTAGAGGGTCTCTTTT
The DNA here is from genome assembly GCF_030504385.1 of Musca domestica. Taxonomy (NCBI): domain Eukaryota; kingdom Metazoa; phylum Arthropoda; class Insecta; order Diptera; family Muscidae; genus Musca; species Musca domestica. The sequence continues at coordinate 4,161,749 of NW_026712249.1, read as the reverse complement.
GATAAGTTGAATGGAGTATTTTATATTAAAGAATTCATAGAAGGCTAAATATATGCTAAAGATTTCCTAATGTCTTGATGGGAGAGAGATGGAAGCTTGTGTTTGTCTTCTGTTGTCTTTTAAAGATTAACTATTTTTTTCAGAAGCTAAAAATATTGGAGAATTGGGATATCTATAAAAAATCAAAATTTAGTTAGAAATCGGATGGCCTTTATAAAAGGCCTTTTAAAGCCTGGAACATAAAAAAATATCTTCAGAACCTTGAAAGCCTCTATAGATGAAACAATTTCCTAACTTCACGCTCACCTTTTCATGTAAAAACAACGTTTTAGCTTTTGAAGATCTCAAATTTATCAATTACTAGACTTATTTAAAAGCGATTTAGAACCAAACTACAGGTTGTTTATATTCTAATTTACATATGATCGGTGTTTATTTTACAGATCAAATCCCAGCCCTTCCTCACTCCACCCCCCCCCCCCCTAATTCCCCTCTGCAGGATTCTAATTGTACTTGTTCGACACACTAATTAGGCGCCAACGGGGTAAGTAGTTGTCCTCGTTTACCATGGTCTTGAAAAGCCAACTTCACAACATATTATGTTTGTATGGCACGAAGTTCCACCATACACTTATACACATACAAGTATGTGTGTAATATTTAATGTACCCGGGAATGTGTGCTGTTGTGCCTTTTCGATTCGATTCGTTTTCATTTCATTTTGATATTCCGTCGAAAGTAGTTCTCAGGTTCATGTTCATTGTTATTGCCATTGAAATGGAACAAGAACAGAGGAACAACAGCAACAACAAAAAACGCCCACAAATCATATTTTTCCACATGAAAATATCAAAAAAAAAAAAAAAAACAACTGATGTCCATCTAACCCAGCAAATGTGGGACAGGACGTTATTTAGCTGTTATTGTTGCTGTTGTTGTTGGTGGTGCTGTTTTCTTTCCTTGTCAATTGTCGGCAGCCACAGAATGGTATTTATTTTTCCTTCCTATTACCAGAAAGTAAAAGCATTTTCCTGCACGCTAAAATCGCTTGTACTTTGACAAATAATAACTCGAACACAAATACACCCACCCCGAACACACATACATACACACTCACATTGGCGTTTCACAAAAATAGAAGCTCCAACGTCATTTGCTGCCTTTTTGCTGTTGCTGCTGCTGCTGCTAATAAATTGCAATGGTCTATGAAAAGAACGCTGTCGGCCATTAGCATTTCTCCCTCAATGCGACAGTCTTTGCGTTTTGTAGTTGTTGCTGTTGTTGGAACAGCAGCAAATAGTTCGGTTTGGGTTTGATGTATGACGCTTGTTCTTTGGCAAAAGGATTGAAGTGTTGTTAACAACAAGTGTATCGAGCAATGCCGTGTGTGTTGCGTATACATGTCGGAATGATCCTTTGGGGGTGGGGAAAAATATTTCAAGTCCACTGCAGGATTTTTGGGATCTGTTGTGGGCCCAAACTTTTAAATATCAGATTACAGGATTATTTGAATTTTAAAGAAAGTTGGCAGATTTTTATTTTCCATATTTCTGATCGGATTAAAGTAATATTTAGGTATGTTTTCCAATTCTAACTAAAATGCAATAGTAGCCTATGTTACTTGGCAAAAATATGCAAAATCTATATGTTTGGCATTTTATGCTAGAGGTATTTTCTGCACGTATAAGTATGTGTGTATTTTGTGCAAATAATAAATGTTTGTATTACAATTTAATTAAAATCACAAAATATATCTCTGATCACAAATAGTGCGTCCATATGCCCAGTTGTTGTTATTTATGATTTAGCTCAAAGTTCGACATTACCTATATTTCAAATACAATGAACAAATAATATGCAAAATGCAGGGCAAACATCGGCTCGGAAAAAATACAATAGAAATGATATTTAAGCAAAAGTCAGTTTTGCCGACAGATGTACACCCTCAGCTTTGAGCTATGATTATTCAAACTGTTGAACCTTTATAGGGGAGCTTCCGAAGCAGTTGGCCAATAATGACCAGATTTGGAATATATCGATTACTTCCTATACCTTATATGAAATATATGCAAATTTCTGGACAATGTGGAAATATGCGTGAGGTAGCGGAACAAAGAATTCCATTTTCATACTTCATTTAATACAGAAAAAAAATTGGTATGTTCAAAATTTTAGGGAAATCGAACATTTATGTCCAATTTTATGTGAAATTATAAATTTCGATAAGTTAGATATTAATATCAGATTCCTGGTTAAGAGAAATATATATTAATATGCATGTTGTAAAGAATCGCCGACTAGTTTCGCAAGTTATGACAGTATTGAAAATTTTGACTCTATGTGGGTTAGATACCAGAAGGGTTTCGGAGACATATTTCATCTTCACAACAGATCCTGCGTTAGCAAAAATATTTGGATGTGTGAAATTTGAGGAGCACCCCATGCTTACTTCGCCTTCTTTGAGCGTTTTGTTTTTCAAAATTTTAAACCCTATGTGGGTGAGGTGCCAGAAGAAATGGTTCTATATCTACCATCTTTAGAACAGATCTTGTGTTAATAAAAATATTGAGATGAACCAAGTCGGAATGGAATCGAATGATAATTTTCCGTTTTATAAGCTTCATGGATACACAAAACTTTGACCCTATGTGGGGGAGGTACCAGAACGAGTGAACCGATATATACCATCTTCACACCAGATCTTGGGTTAAAACAAAATTATGATGTGTGTAATTTGAAGAGAATCGGATTCTTATGTCGATTTCATAAGCGCTTTTGTTATTTAAAACTTTTACCCTTTGTGAGGGAGGTACCAGAAGAAATGGCCCAGATCTTTTGTCGATGAAAATATTACGATGTGAAAAGTTTGAATAGAAATGGATGTAAATTTCGTTTTTTTATGAGCTTCATGAATATATAACATTTTGGCTCTTTGTGGGGGAGGTACCAGAAGGTGTCGACCTTCTTCTATCCAGACCTTGGGTTAGTACAAATATTGTGATGTGTTTATTTAAAGTTATATTTATTAAAAATGAGTTGACCGATATTGTCCATTTTCGCAAGTGACCTAGCACTGATGCAAATGTTAGGATTTGTCTCTTTCTGTGCAGTAAATTATTTTCTTTGAAAATGAAGGAGTGGACCGATATTGCCCATCTCCGAACTCGATCTAAGTTTGACAATAATATTTCGATGTAGCAAGTTTGGATCAAATCGGATAATCCCTTCGAGAGTTATTGTGCACACCACCCACACAGACGGACGGACATCGTTTAATAGACTCCAAATGTTCTGAAACGGATTTGGACCAAAGAGACCTGGGGTCTAAAACCGAGGCACTTTTTGGCCGTATCAAATAATATATACCCTCCCTAGCTATATGTCTGAGGTTATAAAAATCCAAAACCTTACCTAAATCGAATTGAAAAGTGCATATGCTCTATTTGTAATTTTTATAGCTCCTAATTTGTACAGTTGTAGACAAAAAAAAAATATGCAAATAGCATATGTTGTATGCAAATATATATTTGTTGCTATGAATGCTTGAATCGTACATTTATTTGACAGATTTTTCTACAAGTACCACGCTACCCTACGTCATTATATGATAATCAAAAAACAAATCTGATCAAAAATAGAGGATGCATATGCACGATTTATGCAATGTATGCAAGTCATCCACTTGTGATAAGAAAAATTAAGTAACAAATTATGTTTGACTTGAGCTAATTTAATGTATAAAAAATATGCAAAATGCATATGCAAAAAAATATGCCTGAAACATTTTTTATGTTTTTTTACTTGTATTTGATTATATTTAAAATCCAAAAATATATCAAATACCTGAAATGAACCTCAATCGGCTCAAAAATATGTTCTATTTATGAAAATTATACACACCAAAAAAAAAATTAAATTTGAAATCTTTTTATTGGAAATATCTGAAAAACATTTTACAAAAAATTCTCTTGCAATAATAAAATAAAAATAGGATATGCCAGAATTATGCAAGCAATTCAAATATGCAAAAGCAATTTTAATTACCAAAAACCTAAATGCATTCACATAGAATTCTACGGTCTAGTATTGGTACATCTTCTATCTAAAAGCGAATTGAATTGAAAGCCTTATTGTTGCAGAGGTATCATTTGAAAATATGCCTGATCGAAGTAACCTTTGTATCCCCCACGTCCCTTTGACGGAATTCCTTAAGGGTGTTTCAATCTAGTTATATTTATCCATGTCCATCTCGAAGGTAGTATTCGATTCAAATTTGCATCATAATAGTTTTCTTAAACTTTAGATCGAAGATTTTCAATATCGGTCTTACTGCTTCCCCCGATCCTAACCCCAAAAATGACTTTTATTAAGAAATTATAATTAGTGAAGAGAGTATCCGATATATTTTTATCAGACTTCGATACAATCCATATTTTCCAAAGGTTCCCATTTAACATTTAGGGACCTTCATGAGCAGGACATTTTTTCCAAATACCCTTCAACATTGGCAACTCTAGTGTGCGTGCGTGTGTGTGTGATTATTGTTGTCATTTGCTATCCATTTCTCACCCTTGCAAAAAATGACCGCGAACTTCATTGTTGTTAGTTGAAGAAAAAAAGTTACCTGATTGACATTTGCCAGTTTACAACAGCAACAACAAAAGAATTCCAACACACACTCACAACCACCATCGCCACCCTTGAGCACCTCGACGAATGGCGGAGGAATATTATTTGGATTAACAATCGAAGCGAGTCGCATTGGCTACGTCGATAGATAGATGAACAGATAGGTGAATGGATGGATGGATAGATGGATTGATTGAAATGACATAAATTGTGTTGGCAATCTTTTCGTTTCTATTTCGAAATATTCAAATGTGTAAAAGTACCCAATAAATCACCAGCAGTTATGAGGAATGGATTGCAGTCTTGAATTTGCTTTACTTTTATGAGTTATTTATTCGATTTTAAGGATGATGTGGCATCAGGGATTTCTATATCTTAGTACGATATAATGAGATCTACACCTCGCTATATACATTTTAGACCAAACAAAGTATGCATATTCTTTATCAGTATAAAGTTCTATGTCGATTAAACAATGACCGTCCGTCTGTCTGTCTGTCTGTCAGTAGAAATCACTGTAGCTTCCGAACGAATTGAAGTAGGTTGATGAAATTTTACTCAAATGTGTGTTTCGTCTGAAGGACTTTTGGTATTGAAGGTTATAGGTTCACGTTTAGTTATAGGCCCCATACACTGTTCACCGGAATCGTTTCAAATTTCGTATTTGAAGTTCCTAATGGGTACTACAGTCTGTGACAGAAAATCGTGTATGCTGGTGCAGGTCTGGGGGCTATTCGACCCCATATATCGGTACCTTTAACAGAATTTTTAACGGATTTTATTTTTTATTTATTTAATATTATTAATTTTTTTTTTTTTTTTTGATAATTTCCAAATTTGTTCCAAATCGTGGAGGATGCTTAAATTTTGGTCCGGCCGAACTAACAGCAATTTAACATGTTTTTTGCTAGAAATATATTAGAATTGTAAGAAAACTAATTGAAAGACCTTAAAAGCTATAATACTTAGATTGAAAACTATATAAGTTTTCTAGAATTAAAAGGACTTCTCAGAGCCTTTTCTAGGTAAGAGATGTTGCTTAGTACTTTTAAAAAAATTAAAAGTATTCTATCATTCTATATACCTTCCTTACAAATAAAGTTATTTGGGAGTATTGTTAAGAAGCAGGCTAGAGAACTTGTTATGCAGCAGTCTATCTACTTCACAGATGGATAAAAAATGCATGAAGGTTCATTCCGTTTGGAACCTCCCTAAATATTCGTCGTAGATCCCATAGAGTATACAGGGAGAGATAAAAAACTGCACAAAGTCAAACGCCATATTTTTTAAATTTTTTTAATTTTATTGAATGAAAGCAAAAAATGTCGGAAAAAGCATCAAATTTTAGAATAAGTTTAGATTTGTCCGAATTGGTCACATTTGGCACGAATTATGGCCCTCAAACGGCCAATGAAACCGTCTCACGCTGATCGAATGTTGCTCTGCGGTATTTTGACCCATTCCCGGCAAAGCGCTTGCTTGAGGTGATCGACACTTTGGTATATTTTAGTGCCAACCTCTCTCCAGACACAATAATCCAACGGATTGGTGTCCGGAGATTTTTGAGGCTAGAAATGAAACGAGGAACCTCATTTTGTAAACATTATTGGGTGGCGCGTGCTGAGTGCGATGATGCTGAGTCCTGTAGGAATGTCCAAGGTCTGCGGCCAAAATGTTTGCGTGCCCAAGGCTTTAATACACCCTCCAGAATATTTTCGCGATAATATTCGGCATTTATTCTGATGCCACGGTCCATTAATACGAGTGGAGAGCGACCATCGGCTGTTATGGCTTTATCCCGAGCTCATTATTCAACATTTGCGGAACGGAATATTGTGATATATTTAGCTCACGAGCCATTTTAAGGACACTGCGACGCAGGTTTCGATCAAGACGCTTCTTTTTTTTCAAACCATTTCTGCTGATGTTGCTATTTTCTTGCGTCCACTTCCTAGAGTGCTCTAACAATAGCTACTTGTGGTTTTCCACCCAAATATAAAGAAATAGCACTATCGCGCTTGAATTCCATCACGAATATCTTTCTTTTTTCTGGAAAATTCTCACCAAAATGCTTTTGTACGGTTGTAAACAATATAATGAGCTGTCACTGGAATAATTTTAACAGCTGTCGGACGAGTGGCTTAGAAATGACAGCAGTCTGAAGTTGGTTGCAGATTTTTCATCTTACCCTGTATATAGAAATAAGAACATATTAGGGTTGTCTATTGATATATACTCAAATATTGGCTTCGGTAGGTAGATACTTGTTACGAAGGAAAAACGTCCAACGGGTCTTCTGTGGATGTCAATATAATTTTCTGCAGGTCCTCTATAGACAAGATACAAAATTTTCGGCTCTTTTGGCAAAAGGGCATTTTCTTTTCGTCTTCTATGGACTTATACAGATCTATATTTTTTCCTTTGGTTTGTAGGGCGATGAGTCCATGAGTGTTATTTGCTCTTGGTTACAATTGACACACGCTTAGAGTTCAATACCCTCTGTTTTCAATGACTTGAACCAAAAATAACATCTTAGACCCTCCTATCATCCTAACCTTCAAAAATAATTGTAAAATTAAAATTTTTGAGGAGTATCCACGGCATTTTTGGAGCCAACCCCCCACTTAAAAATATAAACTTAACTTTGTTTCGATTTACTTTTTTTAAATAATTTAAAAATAACTCAATTTTTTTCAATTTCAAACCATTAACAGTCAGCCAACCAACTATTCAAACCACAAAGTGTTGACATGGAAATGCATTTTCTCCAAGTCAGGGTCAAAATCATTCAAACGGCCAGTTAGTTGGCTTTTCCGAGGGAAAACGAATAGAATATTCTGAAAATGATTTATGACATTAACGACTATGACACGCTGTCAATCGAAACTGGTAAAGAAAGAATCCTTGATTATTTTCCAAGTTTTTTTATTTTATTTTTCAATTTCTTTTAAAATTTCCCAAACACACACAGACACTAACACACCGGTCATTTACAATTCCAATGACCGGCAAGTGACTAGAAATTCTAGAAAGTTGCGGCGTTAAAAGTGGCTCCCATATGAAAAATTGATTTGAAACCAAACTAATTAGACATATTGCCGTGATTCCCAGGTGTTCGCCACGTTTAGGCATAGTTTAGCCCGTGTGAGAGAGAGGGGAGAGGTTGAGAATACTTCTCTCGTTATCCGTCAAGCAGCACTGGACACGTTTTCCGTTGACAAGGTTTAAATCCTTTACAGATGGGAATTGTCCTTGAAACACCAGTTGTGTTGTTATTCCATTTTTAATGATGGCGGAAAATGAAGAAGCGGTGGTACGCTGCCATCGATGGGTATTTCCGTTTAACATATCGCACCGCTCTAAAGTGGCATGACCAACCAACCGACCAATGTATGCTTGGGTAAATTGAAAATGCGTAATTCTCTTGGAGCGGCTGAGCGACAAAGGTTTTAAAAAACTATATTTCTTTTTTTATATTTTCCAGAGTTCAAGGTTAATTTGTCCCTACAGATACACCTGTCACTATTTCTACGTTCAGAGGGGCCTCAGATATTGACCGTGAAAATGGAAGACATCAACTATGGGAAAATTTTCAATACGAATCAGGTCTGTGTGTTGCTTCCAAAAAAGTGGTATGATATTTTCTTTGCCTTGAATAAATCTTGGGAAAAATACCCAAAGGCAAAGTTATTGATTCGAAAGTGTTTGAAAATGTTTTCCTTTTTTTTTCCAAGCCTTGACACATATGTCCGTTGGAGGGCAGTCTTGTTGGGAAACATATGCGTATAATTATTAGTGTTAGTAATCATCGAAATGATTTGCTTCCTTGAAATAAAAATATGAGGAGTGTGCGTAGTTATACAAATATGATATGTATATCATAGTTTCAAGGAGGACAACTCCTTTTTTCAATCACAAGGATTTTGATTGAATATCATTGTAAGCGAAAGTTTTCTATTCAGATTATTATTACAAGTAAGAGTCAGTTGGTCTAGATGACAGATATATATTCGAAAATACATATTGAATAAGTATAATAATATTCGTCGGTTCTGCCGACAGATGTACACCCCCGGCTTGAGTTATGATTATTCAAACTGTTGACTCTTTATGGGGGAGGTTCCGAAGCAGCAAAAAAACTGCAATAAAGTTTATTGAATTAAAGCAAAAAATATCGGAAATAGCATTAAACTTTAGAATAAGTTTAGATTTGTTCAAATTGGTCACCTTTGGCACGAATTATGGCCTTCAAACGGCCAATGAAACCGTCACACGCTGCCCGAATGTTGCTCTGCGGTATTTTGGTCTATTCCCGGCGAAGCGCTTGCTTGAGGCGATCGACACTTTGGTATTTTTTAGTGCCAACCTTGCATTCCAAAATACTACAGACACAATAGTAAAACGGATTGGTATCCGGTGATTTTGGTGGCCTTAGTGCGCTGGAAATAAAGCAAGGAACCTCATTTTGTAACCATTCTTGGATGGCGTGTGCTGAGTGCGTTGATGCTGAGTCCTGTTGGAATGTCCAAGATCTGCGGCCAAAATGTTGGCTTGCCCAAGGCTTTAATACACCCTCCAGAATACTGTCGCGATAATATTCGACATTTATTCTGATGCCACGGTCGATTAATACGAGCGCAGAGCGACCATCGGCTGTTATGGCGGCCCACAGCATCAGCATGGCCGGCTCTTGAGTTCTGGTGGCCAACCGAAGGTGCACGTTTTCAGCTGACCTCTTTGGCAAGTAAACACGATCATTTTGTCTGTTTACAAACTGCTGGACAACGAATGTTTTCTCATCGGAGAAAACCAAATTCGGCAGTTCACCACTTTCGGCCAAGTGAAGCAACTCTAGCTCCTTTGAGTCTATTTTCTTTCTGTTGCGGTGTAAGTTCTTGCACTTTTTGGAATTTCAATGGATTTACCCCGAGCTTAATTTTCAATATTTGCGTATGGAATATTGCGATATGTCCAGCTCACGAGCCATTTTTCGGCCACACGATCAAGTCGCTTCTTTACTTTTCGAACCATTTCTGCTGATGTTGCTGTTTTCTTCCGTCCACTTCCTTGACGTCGGGCTACATTATCACGGTAACGAGTGATGGTACGAGACACAAAAGATTTCACATCTGATTCACATTTAAATGCTGGAGTGCTCTAAGGATAGCCACTTGTGGTTTTCCAACCAAATATAAAGAAATCACACTATCACCTTTGAATTCCATCACAAATGACTTTTTTTCTGAAAAATTCTCACCAAAATGCTTTGGTACGCTTGTAAACGATATAATGAACTGTCACTGGACTAATTTTAACAGCTGTCGGACGAGTGGCTTATAAATGATAGCAATCTGAAGTTGGTTGCAGTTTTTTCATCGCACTCTGTATAGAGGACCGAAGTATACCTTTTTCATACTTCATCTGATACAGATAAAAAAATTGTATGCGCAAAATTTGAAAGAAATCGGACATTTATATCCAATTTTATGCATAATCATAAATTCCGATTAATTACATATTCATATCAGATTTCTGGTTGAGAGATATATTTAGATATATTAATCGCCGAATTGTTTCGCAACTTATGACAGATATAAGCATTGGAAATTGTGCCCCCTCGTGGGTGAGGTGCTAGAAGGAGTTGGCAGGTAGTTTACCAGAAGAAATGGTCCGATCTCGACCATCTCTATAACATATCTTGTGTTAATGTAAATATTAAGATTTTCCAAGTCTGAATGGAATCATATGTTAATTTCGCTTTGAGCTTCATGGATACTCAAAATATTGACCCTTTGTAGGGGAGGTACCAGAAGAAGTGCCATTTTCAGGAGGAATTCCATTTTCACAATAGACCTTGCTGACATTATATGGGAGAGGTACCAGAAGGAGTGGACCGATACCGTATAATGGTTATCGTTTGAGAGGTATTTATCTTCGGATTTTTATTATTATTTATTATCCAAAAGACTTACCCACCAGATTTGAGTCTAATTTTTCACTATACTTTTCACTGACTAAACCTTAAACTGTAGGTACACGCCTCAATAACTCCGTCTTATTCATTTCATTTTGTAATTATTTCCAACAAAATCTAATTAAAATTACGAAAAAAGTTTTTTTTTTTTTTTTTAATAAAACCACATTCCCAACTAAATTGCATCCATACCGAATTCATAGAAAACATTTCCAGTGACATTTCAATTATCGAGTCGTAGGCAAAACAGAATTCTGAATCATTTTCCTTATCGCAGAATAATGGGACAGAAAAATGAACATCTTAACCGGATACAGGGTGTGCTGTGTAATGGCATTTCTATGGAAAGTAAACTCGCACTCGAAACAACCTAAGAATGTGTCAAAATCTGTCATACTAAGTTAATTATTGCATTGTATGTGGTTGTTGTTGTTGTTGTTATTTTTAGTTTCCACATCCTCACATTATCAGCTTCATTATAATGCGAAAGCCAACAATTGTCACCTGAAGAATGAAATTGTCAGTTATTACAAATATTGCTAAATATAGTTGAGGGAAACAAACAAAGCCACTGTGTTCGTAGCGATGCAAGTGGCAGTGTGCCGAAGGTGACTAGTAGATGAACTAATTCTCTTAACGAAGAAAATGGTATTATATTGCAAATTATTATCGTATAATCGAAACTTCTAGACAAATCGGGAAAAATGTTTCCAGTTGACAGGTCAACGGGAAAGAACAAACAAATATTAATGGAATTTTTGGGCAGGGTGAGATGAAAAAACTGCAATCAACTTCAGACTGCTGTCATTTCTAAGTCACTCGTCCGACAGCTGTTAAAATTATTCCTGTGACACCTCATTATATTGTTTGCAAGCGTACAAAAGCATTTTGGTGAGATTTTTCCAGACAAAAAAAACTTCGTGATGGAATTCAAGCGTTTTAGTGTGATTTCTTTATATTTGGCTGGAAAACCACAAGTGGCTATAGTTAGAGAACTCCAGCATTTAAATGTGAATAAATATTTTGTGTCTCGTACCATCGCTCATTACCGTAATACTGGTAGCGTTGCCCGACGTCAAGGAAGTGGACGGAAGACGGAAAAAAACATCAGCAGAAATGTTTCGAAAAGTAAAGGAGCGAAAAATGGCTCATGAGCGGAACATATCGCAATATTCCATTCGGCAAATATTAAAAAATGAGCTCGTGGTAAAGCCATTGAAATTCCAAAAAGTGCATGAACTTACACCGCAGCCGAAAGAAAATAGACTCAAAAGAGCTAAAGAGTTGGAGTTGCTTCGCTTGGCCGAAAGTGGTGAACTGCCGAATTTGGTTTTCTCCGATGAGAAAACATTCGTTGTCCAGCAGTTTGTAAAAAAACAAAATGAACGTGTTTACTTGCCAAAGAGGTCAGCTGAAAATGTGCACCTTCGGTTGGCTACCAGAGCTCAAGCATCGGCCATGGTGATGGTGTGAGCCGCCATAACAGCCGATGGTCGGTCTCCGCTCGTATTAATCGACTGTGGAATCAGAATAAATTCCGAATATTATCGCGAGAATATTCTGGAGGCAGTATTAAAGCCTTGGGCATGCAAACATTTTGGCAGCAGACCTTGGACATTCCAACAGGACTCAGCACCATCGCACTCAGTATGCCACCCCAAGAATGGTTACAAAATGAGGTTTCTCGGTCCATTTCCAGCGCACAGTGGCCACCAAAATCTCCGGATACCAATCCGTTGGACTATTGTGTCTGGAGTATTTTGGAAAGCAAGGTTGGCAAGGTTGGACCGCAAGCAGAGCAACATTCGGGCAACGTGTAACGGTTTCATTGGCCGTTTGAAGGCCACAATTCGTGCCAAAGGTGACCAATTCGAACAAATCAAAACTTATTCTAAAATTTGGTGCTATTTCCTATATTTTTTGCTTTCATTCAATAAAATTTAGAAATTGTGGCGTCTGACTTTTCTTCATTTTTTCAACATTCGGGCAGGGTGTGATTGTTTCATAGGCCGTTTGAAGGCCATAATTCTTGCCAAAGGTGAACAATTCGAACAAATCTAAACTTATTCTACAATTTGATGCTATTTGCGACATTTTTCCCTATCATTCAATAAAATTTAAAATAAATTAAAATTATGGCGTTTAACTTTGTTGCAGTTTTTTATTCCACCCTGTATATATAATTAAATATACAGATGTGAGTATATTTACCGTATGTTTTACCGTCTATGCTAAACTGAACTAACGAACTAAACGATAATAACCAAAAATCACCCTTTATTTAAAATATTCCAAGAAAACATAAATATTTCTTTGTTTTCAATTATATTCGCAATTAGTTCCATGCCCCCAATGGCCGCCTGCGGGTGTGTGTGTGCGCGTATGTAAGTGTTGTATTGTTAGCATAACATTTTGCAATAAATGAACCAACACAAACACACACATATACCCCAACCCAGTTGGTGAGCATTCCCAGAGGTCTACAGAGAGGCATAATCTTCTAGGCAAATAAACAATCTTATCAACGGCAAAAATAAATAATTGTAGATTTTTATCTTTTTTTGTTTCTATTGTCGAGACATCTGATTCGAGAAGTTATCAGAGTATTTCAACATCATTCTCGCAGCTCAGATACACTCAGAATTCTTCTACATAAACAGCACAGAAAACAGTCAAATGTGCTGAGATTGCAAGAAGAATCATAACATATTTCACCTATATATGTGTGTATGTATGTAGTTGTCACAAAAATGATCAAAAATAGTTTCAAAGATTTTTTTACAAAGAACTTCAATTGTTGGTCGTAGAAATATTTATTGCCTCAAAATACATTGAAAGATATACACACATACATATGTAGATACATACAAATAAATGTATAATTATTGTTCTTTTGTGTATCCCACGAAGTAATCTAAGAACCATAAACATCCCAGATGAGTATCTTAATTTTCAGAGTTCAAAAACGTGGAATCATTTGAGCTCTCTCAACGAAGATTTGGTTTTCCAAGGAAAATGTACAGAAAACACTAAAAAGTAAACGTCTACGGAGCGCTCGACTTCAGGAATGATATTTTTAAGACCACAAACGTGGATTGTTAAGGAATATTTTAAAGATACTTTAAGCTCTGCCAAAGGTAAAGGGAGCTTTACTTTAAGGATAGTTTGAGTTCTACAAACGTAAAAATTTAAAAGGAAAGACGAGTATTTTTAGATATTAGGGATATTTTGAGTTATATAAACGTGATTTTGAAAGAAATTTCCAAAAAATATTTGTGACTTATAAAATGGAAAAGGGTTATTTGAGGTGTCCACTAAAGTGGATTTTTAAGGTATATTTTAGGGATCCATTAAAGGATATTTTTAACATATATATGTTAAGGATTCAGGAATACCATTAAGAGCTCTATAAGTGTGGAGTTAAAAAAAAAAAACAAAACATTAAGGACAAACTTTGAGTATTTAAAGGATTCGTCGAGCTCCATAAACGTGGACTTTTAAAAAAGTTTTTAATGATATTTTTTGCTCCACAAACGTTGATTTTTAAAAGAGTATTTTAAGGATATTTTGGGCTCCATAACCCGGAATTTTTAGGAATTTTTGTAAGGATCTATAAAGTCAAAGCTCGATTTCTAAAAAAAGAAAAATATATATTTTAAAAACCCAAAAATTGCATTTTTATGCCCTCAGCCATATGGCTAGAGATACGGTCTAAACGTGCCTCATCGAAATAACTATGTCTCTTTGGAGTAAATCCGTTTCAGGTCATTTGGAGTCGATCTAGCGATGTCCGTCCGTCAGTCTGGGTGACTGGTGCGATTTGGTCCAAAATTGATACAACGTTATATTATTATCAAACTTAGATCGACTTCGGAGATGGGCAATATCGGTCCACTCTTTCTAGTACCTCCCCAACAAAAGGTCGAAATTTAAAAAAATATATATATTTAACTACACCGAAAAAGAAATGATAATTCGAATTTGCTCCAACTTTGCATCAGTGCTAGGCCAGGTGCGATAATCGGTCAATTCCATCAAGTACCTCCCACACAAAGGGTCCAAATTTTGAATATTATAGCTCTTATAAAATGGAATGGATCATGGAATATATCGATCCACTTCTTTTGGTACCCGCCCCACAAAGGGCCAAAAATTTTAGTACCCATGAAAATTATAAAAATCGAAATTAACAGCCGATTTCATTCAGACTTGGTACTTATCAATATTTCTATCAAAACAAGATGGTAGGTATCGGACCATTCCTTCTGGTACCTTTCCCACAAAAAGTCAAGGTTCTGAATAACCAAAACGATTTAAAAATCCGAAATAAGCATCCGGTTCTCTTCAAATCAAATAGATCACAATATTTTTATTTACCCAAGATCTGGTCTGAAGATGGAATATATCGGTCCACTCCTTGTGGTACCTCCCCCATGAAGGGTCAAAATGTTGAATATCCAGGAAGCTCATAAAACACGAAATTAACATCCGATTCAATTCAGGATTGAATATTCATAACAGAAATCAAAATATATGTAAATAATCGAACATTGGCCGAGGGAATAGATCTGCTTGAAAACTGATTGATACTTTTTAGCCTGTTAAGAATTATTTAAAGGGACGAATATTAGCAAAAAATATTCACAGCTCCACATGCGGGTATTATTGCACGAACTTGGATTTTATGGATAATTTAAAATTTCCATAAAATTTTTCATTTTCGATTTTTCAGCGAATTTTCGTGCAGTATTTAGGTTTACACAAAAAAGCCTTTCAAAAAAGGTTTATTCCGCCTTATCCAAATGGAGGAGTAAAACACCAAATAACAACTCATATAAGTAATGCCTCATTATTAAAGTCTGTCAAACCTCTGCCAGGCCATCGGAGGTCACTCTTTTCCCATAGAACTAGGACTCAAATATTAAACATTGCAAGTTCTCCAGCGTTCTCCGGGCGTTTTGGTCACCTTTTATGACCCCGACTATGAAATAATGATAATAACAACAATTATTTCTCTCTCATCTACTTTTCATCGAACCAAGAAGTTCCCAAGAGAAGGAAACAAAGCAATTAGGAGAGGTGGAATTGCAATTGAATTTTTGTTGTATAGCCGCCCACCCTCTGCCATTTGTTGAGTCATAGAGAGTTTAGCTAACAACACCAACAACGAGACAAATAAATAGGTGACAATAAAAATCATTTACCTGAATTGGTAAACAAATCCAACAGACTGACTAACAACTATAAAAAACGAACGTCTTTGTTTGACCATTCCGCTGATGCTTACAATGGCTGAAGAGGAACTTTAAGTTTACAATACTGCTTCGCTACTGGGCTGCGGGCTATGAACAATACACACACACAAACATGACATCACACAAGTTGGTATTGTTTTCCATCGAAACAAATTTTAATTTTTGACAATTGGAACATAGCGAAGAGTACGCAAAGACCTATGCAAGAATTCGCATAACCTCACTATACAACTATATTTGACCCTCGCTCCCCCTCCCCCAAAGGCACATTGTTGCGTTTTATTTCTTTTTTTCTTTGAACAAAGAAACTCTGAAACCAAACCACAAACAACTCGTCGCATATTTACGGAGAAAGAGGGAGGGAGGGGGTCATTTAACTATGCTTGTAAATTTGCTGAATGAATGACTGACTGACTAACCGCCGAAAAAAAAAAACTAACCACAAATTTGTCAAATACTTTCACGAAATATTAGACGAATGAGTGGAAGTATTTGGTTATAGTTTTTTTGGACAAAGCGTATTCATTGTTTAACAGAATTGAAATTGAACTTGTCGACTGTAGAAATTTGGGATCAAAAAGAATTGAAAACATTTTAAAATATTTTTTTAATATATTTTGAAAGAATTTTTGATGCTCCAAAAACGTAGATTTTTCAAGGAATGGTTTAAGGATAATTTAAGTTTTTAAAGAATTTAAAAAGATTATGTTAATGATATGTTGAGCTCCGCAGAGGTATATTTACTTATATAATAATAATTATATTTTTTTTTACAATATATAAGTATATTTTAAGTTCTACAACAGTGTATTAAGTTAAGGCTATTTTAAGGAAAGATTATTTTAATAATATTTTAACTTCTACAAACGTGAATTATTAAAGGATATTTTCTAAGGATATTTGGATTTTAAATGGAATGTTTTGGGGATACTTTGAGGTCCACAGATGTGGATTTTCTAAGGAACATTTAGCGCCCTACAAATATTGAGTTTTATGAAATAGTTCACGGAGAGGTTTTTTAAAGGATTATTTTAATGATGTTTTTATATCGACATAGTGCTATTATTGTAAGGATATTAAAAATATTTTAAGGAGATTTAGAGCTAAGAATATTTTGAGCTTTTCGAAATCGTATTTTTTTATGCCCTCAGCCATATGGATAGAGAGGTTATATATCATTTGATTTGGTCGAAACAACGTGGGTCATCGAAATAACGGTTTTAGACCCTAGGTCTTTTTGCACCAAATCCGATTCAGGACATTTGGAGTCGAGGCGGACATCGCTACCACCCGTCTGTCTGGTGCGCACGATAACTCTCGAAGGGAGTATTCGATCGAGTTCGGAGATGGGCAATATCGGCCGACTCCTTCTGGTACCTATCACACAAACTGTCAAAATTTTTAAAGAAAATAATTTACTGCCCAGAAGGAGAAGGAATAATCCGATTTTGCCCCAAATTTGCAAATTCTAATATTTGAATCCTGAAATTTTTAAAAAATACATGTTCTGCATAGAAAGTGAAACGATGATCCGATTTTGCCCCAACTTTGCAAATCCTAATATTTGCATCAATTCAAGGCGAGGTGCGAAAATGGACAATATCGGTCCACTCCATCAAGTACCTCCCCCACAAAGGGTCAACATTTTGATCTGAATATTTCTATAAACATTGGATCTTTCATAAGGACAGTAGAGATCGTACCATTCCTTCTGGTACCTCCTACAAAGAGTCAACGTTGTGAATAACCAAAACGTTTGTAAAATCCGAAATAAGCATCAAGTTATCTTTATATTTCACACACCCCATTATCCCTACTAACGCAAGATATGTTGTGAAGATGGGATATATCAGTTCACTCCTTCCTTTTGAATATCCATGAAGCTCCTAAGACGCGAAAATAACTTCCGATTCCATTCAGTCTTGGTATATTTCAATATTTCCATTAACACAAGATCTGTAATAAAGATGGTAGGGATCGCATCATTTCTTCTGATACCTCCCCCACATAGAGTTTAAAGTTTTGAAAAACAAAACGCTCAAAGAAAGCGAAATAAGAATCCCAAACTCTTCATGAAAATGTTCGACTATATGTGTTACCTCACATATATTTTATTCATTTATATTTTTACATTTTCCAAAAATTTGAACATATCTCATATAAAGTATAGGAAGTAGACGATATAGTCCAAATCCGGTACGTTGCAATATTTATATCAATATTGGCCAACTGCTTTGGAACCTCCCACACAAAGGGTCAACAGTTTGAATAATCATAACTCAAGGCATCAGTCGATTATGCCGACAGATTTATACCCCCCAAATCTGTCGGCATAATCGACTGATACTTTTTAGCTCGTTAAAAAAATAATTAAGGATATTTTGAACTCTACAAAAGATTTTTCAAAGAATATATTAAGGACGGACCTAACTGCAAAAGGTTCCGCCACCGAAGTTTGAGCCCATTATAACCTAAAAATACCAATTTTTAGTCAAATCCGTGAAAACAGTGGTGAAAATCATCAAAATACCGAATATCGGGCGGTATCGTTATGGGGGCTGTACGAAAACGTGGACCGATATATCGCATTTTCAATTCCAACCATTTTAGACATAGGATAAATTTTTGTGCTAAATTTTAAAGCTCTACGTCAAATAATGTAGGCTGTATCGTAATTTCAACAGACAGACAGCCAGACGGACATCGTTGAATCGACTTAGAATTTTATGCTGATTATGAATATATATACTTTATGGGGTCTACGACGAATATTTAAGGATGTTACAAACGGAATGACAAAGTTAGTTGGAAAGGAGGGTATTTCCAAGGTGGAGAGTATAAAAATATTTTTGTCTTTTTTGTATTTTCTATTTATGGCTCTACATTTATAATCTACTGGGTTTTTCTTGTAAATGTTGAATTTTGTCGGACTGTGTAATTAAATGTTAGACCATTTTTCTTTTAATAAATTTCGAGATATTTACATCAGAAAAATTTTTATTGGGTGATAATTCCCTTTTTGAAAAAATACTCTCGATTATAATTATTTAAAAAAATTATATAAAAATGTAAATCAAAGCGAAAAAAGCTAAGCTCGATCATTCTGATTTGCAGTTCGTGATGCACCTGTATCGCAGCTAATGAATATTTATTTTGAGCTCCACTTAGTTCTGCCTTCTTGTTGTTGGCTAATTACTGGTGTTGGCGTCGTCGTGCTCCATTCTAAGGCTACCTCCGTGGGAGGGGAGGGGGCTTAGTATCGATAACTACGGCTTATTATAGTAGTTGTTAATTAATTTATGCAACAATCTATTTAAATCGTTTTTATGTAAAAGAAAAAATTGTTGACGTTAATATTTCGGATATTGTATTCAATGCCTTTTAAAGAAAAAAAAATCCAAAAATGTTGTTCATCTGTGTTTATCTCAGAATACCTTAGCAATTTATTGAATAATATAGATTTGAAAGAAAAATCTGACCACCAATTTCCGTTACCAGTCTATGGGGCGCACAACAAAATTCCATCACATGATTAATAAATATTGAAATTAAATTTGAAATAAATAAAAAAATTCCACCAATGTAATGAAATTCAATTGATGTTAGTGTGGGGAATCAATTAAATCAATAACATCTCGCCACAAAAATAGTTTCATTCCGATTGACAACGGCTGGTAGTTGTCGATATTGAACATTTTGAAATGTTAGCGGAGAGAATTTGTTTATTTACTTTATTTTTGTTTGAAATACTTGCAAAGAGGCCAACAGATATTAGTGCTAAATTAATATACGAAATCAAGCTAGATTTTAAGTATTTGAGTGTTGGGGCCAAATTCTAGTATTCGAAAATGACATGAATTTGAACTTGATTCAATTAATAATTTATACAGGGTGAGATAAAAAAATGCAACAAAGTCAAAAGCCATAATTTTTAAATTTTATTAAATTAAAGCAAAAAATGTCGGAAATAGCATAAAATTTTAGAATAAGTTTCGTAACCGTAACCTTTGGCACGATTTATGGCTTTTAAACTGCCAATGATACCGTCACACGCTGCCCGAATGTTGCTCTGCGGTATTTTGGCCCATTCCCGGCGAAACGCTTGCTTGAGGTGATCGACACTTTGGTATTTTTTAGTGCCGACCTTGCTTTCCAAAATACGCTAGCCACAATAGCCCAACGGATTGGTATCCGGTGATTTTGGTGGCCATTGTGCACTGGAAATGAAGCGAGGAACTTCATTTTGTAACCATTATTGGGTGGCGTGCTGAGTGCGATGCAGCTGAGTCCGGTTGGAATGGCCAAAATGTTTGCGTGTCCAAGGCGTTAATACACCCTCCAGAATATTTCTGCGATAATATTCGGCATTTATTCTGGTACCACGGTCGATTAAAACGAGCGGAGAGCGACCGCCCACACCATCACCATGGCCGGCGCTTGAGTTCTGGTGGCCAACCGAAGGTGCACATTTTCAGCTGACCTCTTTGGCAAGTAAATCCGATCATTTTGTTCGTTTACAAACTGCTGGACAACGAATGTTTTCTCATCGAAGAAAACCAAATTAGGCAGTTCACCACTTTCGGCCTAGCGAAGCTACCCTTTAGTCTATTTTCTTTCTGCTGCGGTGAAAGTTCTTGCACTTTTTGGAATTACAATTTTTCAATATTTGCCGAATGGAATATTGCCATATGTTCAGCTTATGAGCCATTATTCGGCCACTGCGACGCCGGTTTCGAACAAATAGCTTCTTTACTTTTCGAACCATTACTGCTGATGTTGCTGTTTTCTTCCTTCCGCCTACTTCCTTGGCATCGAGCTATGCTACCAGTATCACGGTAACGAGCCACAAATTTATTTATTCACATTTAAATGCTGGAGTGCTCTAACGATAGCCACTTGTGGTTTTCCAGCCAAATATAAAGAAATCACACTATCGCGCTTGAATTCCATCACGAATAACTTTTTTTCTGGAAAATTCTCAGCAAAATGCTTTTGTACGCTTGTAAGCAATGTAATGAAGTGTCACTGGAATAATTTTAACAGCTGTCGGACAAGTGGCTTAGAAATGACAGTAGTCTGAAGTTGATTGCAGTTTTTTCATCTCACCCTGTATTCCGACGTCACAGCAAATCTTGGGTTAGTAGAAGTAATGGGCCGTGTGAAATATGAAGTGAATCGGATGCTTATTTCGGATTTCATAATCGTTTTGGTTAATCAAAACGTTGACGCTTTGTGGGGGAGGTACAATAAGAAGGAATGGTCCAATCTCTACCTTTTAAGAGTTATAAATATTCAAAATTTTGACCAATTGTTGGGGTACTTGATGGAGTGGACCGATATTGTTCATTTTCGCACCTGACCTAGCACTGGTGCAATTATTAGGAGTTGCAAAGTTGGAGCAAAATCGGATTATCCTTTCTCTTCCTGGCAGTAAAACATTTTTATGAAAATTTCAAACTTTTGTGCGGGAGGAACCAGAAGGAGTGAACCGATACTGCCCATTTCCGAACTCGATCTAAGTTTGATAATAATATTACGATGTACCAAGTTTGGAAAAAAATCGGAAAATCCCTTCGTTCGCAACAGCCAGCAAGACAGACAGACGGACGGAGGGACGGACATCCCTAGATCAACTCCAAATGTCCTGAAACTGATTTGGTCCAAAAAGACTTAGGATCTAAAACCATTGTTTCTATGAGGCACTTTTTAGCCGTATCATATACCTATATGGCCGAGGGCATAAAAAGCGAGTTCTACAAATGTCGACATAATAATTTTGATAAAAAAAAATAAGATTCGTAGAAAAAATGAAAAAATCTAACTCAAAAAATCATTTTTTGAGTTATGCCATTTTTTAAGTAAAATAAGCGATATCTTCGATAAAGCAAATGAGATCACCTGCAGCTTGCGAAAGTGAAAGTTATTCTAGTTTCTTTCTGTTATATTTACCCGTAAACCAAATCGATTTTTCCCAACTCAAAATTATTCCTTTTATTTATGCAATATGGGGATTACATAGCTAGAATTGCCTCTCTCCTTTGATTCATCCAAATCAAATTATTTGAAATTGAAATACGAAACTTCGGCTTTACATCCGCATGGCGTTTGGTAATTTTTTCGCTTTTTTCTGATATCAATTAAATGCCAAAAATAAATCAAAACAAACGACAGAAAATTTCAACACACGCACAACGATTACAATCTGTCCCCTCCCTAGGTAAATTACCTTTATAACTTTTGTTTTAAAGTTTTGCTCAATTTATGGTTACCATAAAGTCTAGTCGCGTTTTGGACGCTCATTCATTGCTGTTCCAAAGAAACAAAAAACAATAACAACAACCAATACAGATCTAATTCGAAAATGTGTTTCTTCGCATCGTTCCGAAATGTATCTTGGTTTTGTTGTTTTTGTTTTTGGAAGTAATGCACATTATTTTTGCGAAGGGGCGAAATGGCAAAATGATTGTTTTTTTCTGTTCGTTTAATTTGGTACGAATTTGAAGGAGAATTATTTGATAAGTATTGGTATGGGGCCTATAAACTATTACAGTACCATACGAGGGCAGAAGGAGATAATGTTTTTTTTTTTTTTTTTTTTTTTTTTTTTGGAAGAGTGATTTTTTTAACTATCAATACTGTGGCAACTCTGGTTGAAATAGCTCACACACGTGTCAGGTTTTGTTTCACTGTCAGACATCTTCAGTTTGGCTTAAACTGTAACCATGAATCGTTTTACAACGCTTGCAAACCATTGAATTTCATTATCAAAACAAGTTAAAAAGAATACGTCGTTTTTGCCGATTGATGTACACCCTCAGCCACTGTTCGTTTATTTGAATATATTTTGACTAACGTTATGAATATTCAAACTGTTGACCCTTTATGGGGTAGATGGGCCAATGTTGCCCATTTCGACCTAAGGCTCATATAAATGTGCCAGATTTGGTCTATATCGACTACTTCATTCACCTTTACATAAGAAACGTAGTAATTTTAGGAAAATTAGGAAACGTGTGTGAGGTACCAAATATTGTTGGACAGAAGTGTTCTACTTCGTCTAATACTGAACAAATATTGGGATGAGCATCTAACATTGATTTCAAAGTTTATGCGAATAATTAATCAAAATTTAAACCTTTAGTGGGGGAGATGATAGAAGGAGTGAGCCGATGAATTCTATATTCACATCAGATCTCAAGTTACCATGTTTTAAAAAATCGTCGACTTGTTTCGCCAATTATAAGAGATGTTATGACCCTTTGTGGGGAAGATACCAAAAGGGCTGCGCCGGTATCTATCATCTTCACACCAGATCTTGTGTTAATTTGGATGTGTGAAATTTGAAGGGAATCGAATGCTTACTACGCATTTATTAGCGAAAAAAATTTTGACCCGTTGTGGGGGGGAGGTACCAGAAGGAGTGGTCTGATATATTTCATCTTCACACCACATTATGTGTAATTATTCAAAATTTTAATCTTTTGTGAGGGATTTACAGAAGGTCTGACACATTCCATCTTTACACCAGATCTTGGGTTAATAAAAATATTATGGTGTGCGAGAATTGAAGAGAATCGGATACAAATTTACAAATTTTGTCCATTTTCGCACCTGACCTAGAACTGATACAAATATTAGGATTCGCAAAGTTTGTACAAAATAGGATGATCCTTTCTTGTTCTAAAAGGAATATTGATACGTCAGATTTTATAAGTTTTCTTATAGAAATCGGAGGTTGTTATTATATGCATTTTTCCAAAATTTTTACAAATTTGGAAAATTTTTGTACCCTCCACAATAAATATTATAGGGTGCATTAAGTTAGCCCGTCAGTTAGAGCCAAAACAAATGAAGATATTAATCTAAAAATCTTTGTTTGATGACAGGTCAATTTCGAAGATGTACTATATCGGTCCAGGATGTCGTATAGCTCCCATATACCCTCCCATGTTCCTTTTTTTATTTCCGCCACATTTTTCCATGGAATTGTTTGAAATTCTACACAAGGAGTTCTTTGTGAGTACTTTATCTCCTGAAAGAGAATTGTCTATTTAGGTCCATGTTTTAGTATAGCACCCATATAACGGTACCGCCAGATATTCGGTGTCTTCATGATTTTACCGACACGGGGATTGCTTCAAATTTCGTATTTGATGTTCGTAATGGGTACTACATCCCATGACGGAAACTTGTCTATTGTCTTTGTATAATCCACAGGTAACCGTACCTCCCTTTATTCGGTATTTTAATGATATTAGCGAATTGTTTCAAATTTCGTATTTGAAAATCGGAATCGTTACTACAGCCTATGACAAAATATTACTTATGCAGTACGAATGTCCCAGCTGCTGTGTCGATGCGACTACCCGCATTCTGCAACCATGATATAGAATTCAATTTGACTAAAGAGATATCATCTCAAAAACTGGATACTCATACCTTGGAAAACTCTCGGCGAATCTGCCCAAAGGGAATTTACCCAGCATCCTCCACCCACTGACTTTAAAAACCTTTTGTGCCACAGTGTTATTATGTTAATGGTTCTTTATTAAAAAAATCTCAGTTTAAAAAATAATGATCTTTGCTTAGGTAAGTGTGAGTATGTGTCTGTACCAAGGCTTTTGAGTCGAGGTCGGAGTCTGTATCTCAAGTCGGTGTCAGAAGATAAATATTGTACTAATTTTAGTCATTCAGACTAGCAGCATCTTTTGACGCCGACTCTGGCACAAGAAATCAACCTCGACTACGAAGCTCTGGTCGGCACATACTTTATATATGTACGTATGTGTAGGTATTGGAATAATAACAACAAACTTTAAATTGCTACTTAGCTAATAAAAATAATAATAATAATGAATAGGCAGTTCATTCAGCATTTGCTGGTTAGTTAGTTAGTTGGTAGTTACCTTGTAATAGTTTTGTTGAATAGAAGAAACATGAATGAGGCATAAGTAATTGGCGCCGGCGCAAAAACCGACGACATCGGCGGCGGCGGTGATAGCAGCGGCAGCAAAAACACCAACTTTAAAATACACACACGCACACAAACAAAGAATTAGAATAATTGTTGTTAATACTTTTTTTTATAGATTTTTAAATTGGCAATTACAAGCCATTGAATCTTAAAGAACAAACTGGATTCAGCTGGCAATCAAGAACAAGCAAGTTGATAGCCTTCATTCGGTAATTAATTGTACAGCTCTTCGTTTTGTTGTTGTTGTTGTTCTTTTTTTGGCAATAATTGGCTTAACTCTAGTTTAGTAAAAACTCTTCAATTTTTTCGAAAATTTTTTCAGTGGTAGGTATTTTAACCATGATCCCGGGAAACTATTTTTTTCTTGGGGGACGGACCTGGGACCCCAGATTTTTGACCCGTAAGCCCGGGTTCAAGACCCCGACTAGACCCGGATCCACTTACCCGATATGGACAATATGGGTATCGTTGGAAAGCTTATGAAAATACCTATCCAACAAGTGGTCACATGATGGGGTAGGATGTTACGGTTCGGAAGTTATAGTCAAATTATCGATTTTTTGGACCCGGATTTTTTATAAAACCCCCAAAAAGTCAAAAAAGGGTCCATTATGGGGGACAACAAAATTGATGCCAAATTATAGCTGACACTTTTACCTTTCCAAAATGCTACAATTTGTGCCAATACCTTCACTGAGTCCAGAGATATGGGTCTTTCCATCCCCATAACCCGATTCTATCCAGTTCATTAAAACTATGTTTTCAATAAAAAATGGTATATTTTGCGTAAGAATGAAATTAAGAAATCTTTGGTCCGCGTTAGCCGGTGTAGGACATACCCAGAGGAGAAAATCTCAAGCCCCGGCCGAAGGCCGGCTACTTACAAAAAGTATCCGATTTAGAAAACTTTGGTTCGCGTTAGCCGGTGTGGGACATACCCAGAGGAGAAAATCTCAAGCCCCGGCCGAAGGCCGGCTATTTACAAAAAGTGTCAAATTTAGAAAACTTTGGTTCGCGTTAGCCGGTGTGGGACATACCCAGAGGAGAAAATCTCAAGCCCCGGCCGAAGGCCGGCTATATACAAAAAGTGTCAAATTTAGAAAACTTTGGTTCGCGTTAGCCGGTTTAGGACATACCCAGAGGAGAAAATCTCAAACCCCGGCCGAAGGCCGGCTACTTACAAAAGGTATCCAATTTAGAAAACTTTGGTTCGCGTTAGCCGGTGTAGGACATACCTAGAGGAGAAAATCTCAAGCCCCGGCCGAAGGCCGGCTATTTAAAAAAAGTGCCGAAATTATGAACCTTTTGTTCGCGTTAGCCGGTGTCGGACATACCCATAGGTGAAAATCTCAAGACCCGGCCGAAGGCCGGCTATTTACAAAAAGAGCCAAATTTAGAAAACTTTTGTTATTCCGACGACTGCTACGCGAAATAAACACTTTTTTATTAAAAACATCATTTTAACCCATTAGTGGACGAAGTTCCCTGAGCACTATCTTTAAGCGATTTACACCAATTACAAATAAAAATGGTCTAGTTAATTTGTTTTAAAAATAATTTATTCAAAAAAGCTTATGGTTTTGGAGTTATGGACCGTCCCTTATAAGGGACGCTGCGCATTGGGTACACTTGGCTTATGATATTCCTTAAAGCAATTTTTAGGGTGGAGACCTTTGTCACACTTCTTACAAGTAAAGTTAGACTTTTTGCCGCATAATCCACAGCGTTTATCTGTTTTTGAATATTCAATAATGTGGTTTCTGCCATCATATCTTGTATCTGCAGTGACATTGCTATTGCGCAAACCTCTTGATGCTGGGGTACCATACGATTCCAGATATGATGTTGCAATTTAGAAGAGTTGAACATGCCGCATCATTGGGATGTAACTTCTTCATTAACAACCATGCATTCACTACTGACCATCAAGAAAATATGCAAATATGGGCCACCACCATCAGTATCTTCATCAGTATCTGCACCATCTATTGGTGGGATCGCGTAAATTTCAATGTCGTGCAACTCATTATCGCCAATAACATCCAATTCAGTCAGTATTTCAGAAACTGTAAGTCTGCACATATAAGATTCATTACTCAATCAGTGGATTACAATTGTACTACGGGCGCAGTGTCCCTCTTAGGGGACGTTGCATTCATAGTCACTTTATGCACGTGTCACAACAATTTATTTTATTTTTTGGGCATAAACTAGTATATTACACTAACTTACAAATAACAATACAAACACAATCATAAATATTCACAGAATCATAACTTTATTGAAATTTTATTTGCCCAGCTCGAGATTTTTGTTTTTTCACAAATTGGTTTTCCATATTTTGCACAAAATACAACACACAACTCGCAAGAAATTAAATTAATGGGATAGAACATAATTCGTTGGAGTGTCAGTAACGGCATAGCCTACTTGTTTACAAAAAAAGCGAGTATTGGAAAGTGCTACAGTGCAAAATGTGAGAGTCCCTTATAAGGGACACTGCCCACTAATGGGTTAATGAACTGGTTAGAATCGGGTTATGCGGATGGAAAGACCCATATCTCTGGACCCGAAAAAGGTATTAGCACAAATTGTAGCATTTTTGAAAGGTAAGAGTGTCAGCTATAATTTGGAAACGATTTTGTTGACACCCATAATGGGCCCTTTTTTGACTTTTTGGGGGTTTCATAAAAAATCCGGGTCCAAAAAATCGATAATTATGACTATAACTTCCGAACCATGACAACTTACCCCTTCATGTGACCACTTGTTGGATAGGTATTTTCATAAGCTTTCCATCGATACCCATATTGTCTATATCGGGTAAGTGGATCCGGGTCCAGGTGGGGTCTTGATCCCGTACTTTCGGGTCAAAAATCTGGGGTCCTGGGTCCGTCCCCCAAGAAAAAAATAGTTTCCCGGGATAAGGGTAAAAATACCTACCTCTGGAAAAAATTTCGAAAAAATCTAAGAGTTTTTACTAAACTAGAGTTGTTCCCAATAATTTAACAATTTTAAGTACAAACACAAAAATTGGCAATAAATTCTAATGAAATTTGTAAATTAATATTTGTTTTTGTTTTTCTTTTTTGACTGTTTGACATGTTGACATAAAAATTTCGACAGGTTAATAGCCCAGCAAACGCACTGCGTCACGCCGCTTACGACCGTTAAATGCACGCACTCCTTAATTTTGTTTAACGACAATCCAATAGACGCTGAAAAACTGGCGCTTTAAAATTGCGAAATTTCGGATAGTAAAACAAACAACAAAAATTGTTGTAGATGGGAGCAGCCAAGCTCATTTGCTTGCCGCGTTCATTCGCCACTATTGCCACCCACTATTCATGTAACGCCACTTGTTGTGTTGCCATTTTTGGGAGCTTCACTTGATGGCACTCTCTTAGCAATTTTTCACGAGGCATGAGATGTAGGTAGCGTCTTCAAACTTAACAATATCAAAAAAACACACACACACACGAACATGAAACACTTTTATTTTCAATTAATTGTCGCTGTTGTTTCTTCTTTTTTTTTTTGTTTTACGGATATGACGTACTCTCGTTGTTATTGTTGTTACATTTTGAACATGTTCATTAACTTTGAATTTCTTAAAGCCAACTGAGTGAGTGGTGGTGGGATGTTTTGAAATAAAATGCCGAAAAAAAGTTAAAACAAAAAGACTTGATGAAACGCGCAACACATCACCTAGTTTTCTTTCACCCGAACGCTTTGAAACTCCGACGACAACTAAACTCAAAACAATCGCCCAATAAATCCGTGAATTTTTCGCTCCCCAACAAAAAATAAAGCAAAATAAACACCGACGGAGACAATGCAATTCGACTCGCGACACTCGACGACTCTCCCGTACAATTGCTGGCTGTTGTTATTGTTTTGTTGTTGGCCACAAAACAAAGTTAGAGCAACAATAAAATATTGGTTAAGGCGCACACAATGGCGTACGCGGCGACGTCGACCGAGACCCCACATAGTACGTATGTACTCGCATATATATGTGTGTGTGTGTGTGTGTACACTAATAGTTGGTTTGGTAAACATTAGCAGCGGCAGTTAACAAATTCTAAGTGGAGACCTCTGCACCGTTTAGTTGAAACACAAGCCAGCTGTTTTTTGTCTCATGCAATTTTCTCACAAAACTAGTGACAGAAAAAGCTTTGCAAACACACACACACACACATATGCAGTTGTGTATGTAAAATGCAGGCATGTTAATAGCATGTAATATGAGATTAAGAATTGCTAAATATTGAAATTGAAATCATGAAACAGACGTGAATATTTGTCACTCTCATTGTAATCCAGTGACATTTCAGAAATTCTTCAAATGAAAACTACTACAAACGTTTGATTGTCACTGTAATCCATGGTAGAATGAAGAAAGTAAATCCATCATACAGGGTGACATAAAAAACTGCAACAAAGTCAAACGCCATAATTTGTACATTTTTTTTAAATTTTTATTGAATAAAAGCAAAAAATGTAGGATATAGCATCAAATTTTAAAA